>NW_022436984.1:496346-574082 GCF_009761245.1 Sapajus apella
GAGTAGCTGGGATTACAGGCACGCACCATCATGCCCAGCTAATTTTTTGTAGTTTTAGTAGAGACGGGGTTTCACCGTGTTGACCAGGATGGTCTCGATCTCTTGACCTCGTGATCCACCCGCTTCGGCCTCCCAAAGTGCTGGGATTACAGGCGTGAGCCACCGCGCCTGGCCTAACTTTTCAATTGAATTTTTTATTTCTGCTTTCACGTTTTTAATATCCAATTAACTCCTTATTTTGGGAATGTTTCTTTTTTATAGTTTTCCAGTCAGTCAGGTTTCACTTTAAAAAAAAAAAAAAGAGCCGGGCCTGGTGGCTCACGCCTGTAATCTCAGTACTTAGGGAGGCTGAGGCAGGCAGATCACAAAGTCAGGAGTTCAAGACCAGCCAGACCAACATAGTGAAACCCTGTCTCTACTAAAAATACAAAAATTGCTTGAACCTGGGAGGCGGAGGTTGCAGTGAGCCAAGATGGTGCCATTGCACTCCAGCTTGGGCGACAAAAGTGAAACTCCGTCTCAAAAAAAAAAAAACAGAAACAACTAGATATTTCTAGCAAAGAGGGATTTGGTGGAAGGGGTCTGTAGCAATGTCAGAAAGACTGATGAGTCAAAGAGAAGAGGATGCCCAAAGATCAGGAAGCTGCCAGTGCCCACCGCCATTGCTGCCCTACTGGAAGCACAGCCTGGCCACCATTGCACCGAACTGTACCACCGCCACCGAGCGACATCAGGATCCCCCACTTGGATCATTGCATCATGCCCAGCTCTGCAGTGTCATTTTGATGTGTCTTAATATGGATTTCTTTCTTTCTTTTTTTTTTTTTTTTTGAGTCGCAGCCTCGCTCTGTCACCCAGGCTGGAGTGCAGTAGCACGATCTCCAGCTTTTTCAGTTTTCTTTGATAGGCGAGTGGTCCAAATGACCTTTTCTACCATTATTGGAAGCTGAAGTTTGATGTGTCTCTTGATTTTCTCATACTCATCATTCCTTTAGTATGTACTTATTGCCATTAAAATAAAACTAAATGTATTCAACATCAAACATAACACATGTTGTCATATGTAACAATCAAGACTCTCAGTTGCAAGTTTGGGGACTCCAACACAATACTGACTGAAGAGGAGAAGGTTCAAGTAATTGAAAAGCCCAGAGATGTTTCTGGTTCCCCCACAGTCAGATCAAAGGGCTCTAACAAAATCATGAGATTTGGTCTCTCTCTTCACCCTTCACTGCTCCTGTTAGTGTCACTTTTAGGCAGGCCTCCAGAACCTGTGAATTTGGTGGGTCACATGGCAAAGAGGAATTAAGGGTGCTAATCAACTGACATTAAATTAGGGACATTTTAGAAGAAAAAAAGGACAAAGCAAAAAATGGGGAGAGTACCTTGGATTTTTGGCTGGGCCCAATGTAATCACAAGTGCCATTAAAAATGGAAGAGGGAGAGAGAAGAGTGTTAGAGATAGGAGCGGGAGAATAGTCTGGGGGAGGCAACATTGCCGACGTCGAAGACGGAGGGAGAGATCACAGACTGACCAATCTAGGTGGCCTCTAGGAGTGAAGATGCAAGAAGCGGATTTTCTTCTAGAGCCTCCAGAAAGGGGAGAACAGGCCTGCCAACACCTTAATTTTTAGCCCAGCCAAACTTGTGTCAGACTTCTAAACTACAGAACTGTAAGAATAAATTTGTGTTTTATCTAAGCCACTAAGTTGTTGCTAATGTGTTACAGCAGTAGTAGGAAACTAACACAAGTGGTTTCCCAAGGAAATTTGAGGTTTTTTAACAGGTAAGAGAATGTAGATAGGGCAGACAAAAATACCAGATGTCTACTATACCACATGTGGTGTTATGATAGACATTGGCTTTTGTCCACAGTTCTAGGCTCATAACTCCCATAGCCCTTGTTAGTCTTTTGTTGTAATATTGGGTGTGTGTTAGGCCTCAGGAAACAGAATCTCTCCTCCTCCTGCCCTCCTTTCACCTGCCCCAAGGCAGGACTCTAATCTTTCCCAGGCTTTCAGATTGTGGGTCTTAAGATCCTCCCCAGAGAGGTTCCCCCTATACCCTGGGGGAAGGAATGCTGAGGTCCTGAAGCTTCCGTAAAAACCCAAGAGAGTTCAGGGAGCTTCGGGATACCTGAACGTGTGGAGGTTCCTGGAGGGTGGTGCCCCAGGGAGGGTTTGGCAGCTCTGCATCCCTTTCCCCATACTTTGCCCCATGTGTCTCTTCATCTGTATCTTTTTTTTTAATGCATTTTATTTCATTTTTGTTTTTATTTATTTTTTGAGATAGAGTCTCTCTCTGTTACCCAGGTTGGGGTACAGTGGTGCGATCTTGGCTTACTGCAACTTCTGCCTTCTGGGTTCAAGTGATTCTCCTGCCCCAGCCTCCTGAGTAGCTTGGACTACAGGCATGTGCTACCACACTCAGCTAATTTTTTGTATTTTTAGTAGAGACAGAGTTTTACCATTTTAGCCAAAATGGTCTCCTGACTTCATGATCCACCTCGGCCTCCCAAAGTGCTAGGATTACAGGCATGAGCCACTGCACCCTACCTATTTATTTATTTTTGAGATAGAGTCTCACTCTTGCCCAGGCTGGAGTGCAGTGGCATGATCTTGGCTCACTGCAAGTTCCACCTCTCCAGTTCAAGTGATTCTCCTGCCTCAGCCTCCCAGGTAGCTGGGATTACAGGTGTGGGCCACCATGCATGGCTAATTTTTGTATTTTTAGTAGAGACAGGGCGCGGGGGGTTCACCGTGTTGGCCAGGGTGGTCTTGAACTACTGACCTAAGGTAGTCCACCCACTTTGGCCTCCCAAAGTGCTGGGATTGCAAGCGTGAGCCACAGAGCGACAGAGGGAGACTCCATCTCAGAAATAAATAAATTAATTAAATAAATAAATATTCTGTGTGACTTCATAAATCTGTGTTTGTGCACTTTTCTGAGAAGAGCCATGACTTTTTTGAGATCTTCAAGTCCACCCTCCATGATGGTTATGAACCCCCTTTCTAGAATTCTATGAGTTATTTTGCCTCCAACCTCACATTAATATTCTCAGTAAGTATATTGCATATTTTTGCATAGATTTTTAAGAAATGTGTAACAAAGTAATTTGACACATATTTGTTGAATATTTGCCTCAGTTGCCTCAATTTTCCACCCCATAGGACATCCCTCCACTTGAGTGACAGAGTAATAATAATTGATACAGCTTTTCAGCATATACTGCTCTTTCAGCACTGTTCTGATGCTCTCAACTGCAGACGACACATCATTTATATAAGACAGATTTGGAGCCCCCAAGACATTGAGTAGATTGAAAAATCAACTTCATCTGGAAGGAGCAGCCAAAGCATTTGGATTGAGAATTTCTCCCCTCCCTTCCTGGCACCAGGCCAATATTGCTACACCACTTGACAGCAGAAGGGTAGAAGCAGATTCCTAATTGTTTCTAGGATCAATTTAAGTTCCTTGCAATTCTGCAACCTGTTACAAACAGCCAAATCCATGGCCCCTATATGCTGTTTAGAGAAGCCTATTTGTCTACTCCATATTTATCAGTAGCCTACCTGACTCACTTCTATTTGGCCTGACCCATCAAATCCTGGTGGCCCCAAATCATTCTTGTTTCTCCCCAAAAACATCCTCTCCCAAGCCCCAGCCAGCACCCTTCGAACACCACTGGGACTCAGCATACCTTTAGCTGTTTCACTTTACTGATCCCGTTTTTTTTTTTTTTTTTTTTTTTTTTTTTTTTTTGGATTGATTTTTTTTCTGGCGTTCAGGTTGGAGTGCAGTGACTCAATCTTGGCTCACTGCAACCTCCGCCTCCCGGGTTCAAGCAATTATTCTGCCTCAGTCTCCCAATAGCTGGGACTACAGGCGTGCACCACCATGCCTGGCTAATTTTAGTTTTTGTTTGTTTGGTTTTTTTTTTTAGTAGAGACTGGATTTCACCATATTGGCCAGGCTGGGTCTCGAACTCCTGACCTCATGATCCACCTGCATCAGCCTCCCAAAGTGCTGGGATTACAGGCATGAGCCACTGAGACTGGCCTCATCACTTTTTAAAAAGTCATTGCTCATCCATCCCTGAGACACCTTATTTGGGCTCTTTATTTGAGTTTTGAAATCCTCAGCTGGGCTGGAACCCACAGTGTCTCCAGTCCTGGGTTTTGGCATAGGCTGTGGGGAAAGTCTGCTTGAGTTGTGCACATTCACGGAGCTCTACATGACTGTGGTCCTGGGTGGCAAGGCTGTTTCCCTCCATTCTCAAGGCAGTGTAATTTTCTGGAGAGAGAATTGAGGGAGGACACCTGAATCTCGTCCAGCAGTGGGCAGTCTAAGAGGCAGTGGTAAGCTCCAAGTGAGGAAAGGAAAGGGCTGTGGCAATTTCCAGGATGACAGTAGGTCTAAGGCACTGGGTCTGAAATGAAAGTGCTTCATGGACCTTTTGTTTTGTTTTGTTTTGAGACGGAGTCTCTGCCTGTCACCCAGGCTGGAGTGCAGTGGCGCAGTCTTGGCTCACTGCAGCCTCCATCTCCCATGTTCAAGTGATTCTCCTACCTCAGTCTCCTGAGTAGCTAGGATTACAGGCACCCACCACTACACCCAGCTTTTTGTATTTTTAGTAGACAAAGCATTTCACCATGTTAGCCAAGCTGGCCTTGAACCCCTGAGCTCAGGCAATCCGCTCACCTCGGCCTGCCAACGTGCTGGGATTACAGGTGTGAGCCCCCATGCCTGGCCCATGGACCATTATTTAGAGCTAACAGAACCCTTCCTGTGGTCCCTCAGCTCTCCCTGTTGCCATACTTGGTGTTCAGCTTGAACTCATCATAGAATTTCAGGGTCAAAACATATCGGTTTTTTTTGTTTTTTTTTTCTGAAACAGAGTCTTGCCCTACCGATAGGCTGGAGTGCAGTGGCATGATCCCAGCTCACTGTAACTTCCATTTTCCAGGAATCAAGCAATTCTCCTGCCTCAGCCTCCTGAGTAGCTGGGACTACAGGCACGCACCACCAAGTCCGGCTAATTTTTTTTGTATTTTTAGTAGAGACGAGCTTTCACCATGTTGGCCAGGATGGTCTCAATCTCTTGACCTCATGATCCACCTGCCTTGGCCTCCCAAAGTGCTGGGATTACAGGCGTGAGCCACCACGTCCCGCCCGAAACATACCTTAAAAGTCATTTTACTTGAATCTTTTCTGTAACATTCAACATTTATTGGAATACCTTCAGTGATGAAAAACTCATTATCACTCAAGTAAGTATGTTTCAGAAAGCTTTAAGTGTTTATTTTATATATATTCAGAGATATGTACATATATATAGGGAGATATGTATATTCGATACATATATTTAAGATGTACACACACATACACACACACATATATATCTCAACTTTACCTTCCTTTGTCTTCAGCTCATTAACTATGCCTCTGGTACCCCAGAGAATAATTTATTTTGTTTACTTATTTTTGAGACAGGATCTCACTCTGTCACCATGGCTGGAGTGCAGTGGCACAATCTCAACTCACTGCAACCTCGACCTCCCAGCTCAAACAATCCTCCTGCATCAGCCCCCTGAGTAGCTGGGACCACAGGTGCACACCACTACACCCGGCTAATTTTTCTATTTTTTTGTAGAGACGGGGTTTCACCATGTTGTCCAGGCTGGTCTTGAACTCCTGGGCTCAAAGAATCTGCCTGCCATGGCCTCCCAAAGTGCTTGGATTACAGGCGTGAGTCACTGCACCCAGCCACCAGATAATTTAATTTATCTCCCATGTAACTGAAGAGAGTCATCACGTCCCCACTGTCTTCCCTGTGTCAACCTAAACAGAGAGAGGCTCTCTCTAAAAGAAAATATTTATTCAGCAATAGAACATTGCAATGGGAATGCACGTGCCACAGTAAACTACATGTTCCAGAAGGGAAGAAAGACAAAGGTTTTTAAAGGAAAAATGAGGAGGATTACATATCATTTTGAGATAATTATTCTTGGCTACAAGGATCAATAACAAGGGTGGCAGCAGTCTGAGGCTGAACAGGCAGTTGCTAAGCAGATGTCCTTGAAGAGTTGTGTGTGTGTGTGTGTGTGTAAGGTTACAATGGCACACGTAAGGTTGTGATTTTTGTAGTCTTTTATGGTCGTTTTTGCTATCAGGCATTTATGCATAAGAACCTTCCCTTCATGGCTTTCTGGCTTTGTTTGTTTGGTTGGTTGGTTGGCTTTTGTTTTGTTTTTTGAGATGGAATCTCACTCTGTTGCAGGCTGGAATGAAGTGGCATGATCTCAGCTCACTGCAACCTCTGCCTCCCAGGTTCAAGCAATTCTCCTGCCTCAGATTACCTAGTAGCTGAGACTGCAGGCACATGCCACCATGCCTGGCTAATTTTTGTATTTTTAGTAGAGATGGGGTTTCACCATGTTGGCCAGGCTGGTCTCAAACTCCTGACCTTGGGTGATCCACCTGCCTTGGCTTCCCAAAGTGCTGGGATTATAGGCATGAGCCACCACACCTGACCTGTTTTTGTTTTTTAATGCAGTGACTCCATTTTGATTCTGGCAACTTTCACACCTTCCACAGGTGAATCATTCCCACTTCCATATATATATATATATATATATATTTGAGCTGATGTCTCACTCTGTGGCCCAGGCTGGAATGCAATGGTGTAATCATGGCTCACTGCAGCCTGGAACTCCTGGGCTCAAGGAATTCGATCATCTGGCCTCAGCCTCCAGAGTAGCTAGTACTACAGGCACATGCCACCATGCCCAGCTAATTTCTTTATCTGGGTTTTGCTACGTTGCCCAGACTGGTCTCAAACTCCTGACCTCAGGCAATCCTCCAGCCTCAGACTCCTGAGTCACTGGGATTACAGTCCCCACTTTCTTCAATTGTTTTCATTATTATACGGTTCAGGGCCTCTCATCCCACAACATAGTTTGACTCATCACTGCCATTTGTAAAGTAGGCAGTGTGGGAAAAATACATTGAAAGGAACCTAGGATTTATAGTCAAAGTCTTATTCCTAAATCTGAGTATTCATCTTTGTATTAGTCCATTCTAACACTGCTAATAAAGACATAATCAAGACTGGGTAATTTATAAAGGAAAGACATTTACCTGACTCACAGCTCATTGTGGCTGGGGAGGCCTCAGGAAACTTACAATAATGGTAGAAGGGGAAGCAAACATGTCCTTCTTCACATGACAGCAGCAAGGAAGTGCTGAGCAAAAGGAGGAAAAGCGCCTTATAAAACCATCGGATCTCATGAGAACTCATTCATTTTCATGAGAACAGCAGCATGGGGGTAACCATCCCCATGATGCAATTACCTCCCACCAGGTCCCTCACATGACACGTAGGGATTATGGGAACTAGAATTCAAGATAAGATTTGGGTGGGGACACAGCCAAACCATACCAATCTTCAAAATAAGGAATACTGCCCTACTTTGCAGACTCGATTTGGGAATTAAGGTAATATACATCCAAGTGTTTGTAAACTAAAAAGAGATGCATGCATACTTTTACCAAAAGCAAGAGAAAGTGGGGCTTCAACTTGAAATGGTGTTCGCACCTAATGCTTATTCTCTCACACCCAATTTTGATTTCTGCTACTAAAGTAGGAAGTTTCACTTTCAGAATTGGATGACAGTCACTCACAGTGTTTGGTAGTTTGATTCCCTGGCGTATGTTGTTGGGTGAAGAGATCTCTACATTCCACCTGAACCACCTGAACCACCCCAGGGGCAGTGCTGCTCTTCTAGCCGGTAAGAACTCTGGGTGGCTGCAACCCACAGTCCCTGCCCACCTGGCTGCCCCCAGGGACAGGCACATCAGGGATCAGTGGGTAGTGAAAAGCATCACCCTAGGGTGGTTGCCTAGGGTGGTTTCCTAGGGTTCACTGTAAGAAGGATCCAGGCTGAGAGCTCCCAAAGAGAAGGTAGAAGGGGACCAGAGGCTATGGGACAGGTGGTGGAGATCAACCACAGGGGCTTGGAGGGCCACACCCAGGTCCCCAAAGCCTCTCCTTTCCTCCTGGCACCAAGGTTGCTCTCTCTGTGTCTCCATTTGAGACTTGCCCCACCTCCCAAATCACCCTCCTGGAGCCTTGAACAAAATAGTATCTTCACCTCTCTCTGTTAAGTACCACATGCTTGGTGAATGCCAAGCTTGGCGGTCGGAAGGAGCAGGACAGATCAATTACCTCAAAACACATGGTCCTTGATGGGACAGGATACAAGTCAGCCAGCAAAAGGGATTGTTATCATCATGGCAGCACCACCAATATCTGTGTGTCCATGGATGAAGAACTTTGCAAAACGCAAACTATCATTGGGTAAGAGGTGTGATCATAAGGAAACTTCTTTCTTCTTTACTATGCATTGAACACTTACATACATATTCACCTGTTACATAAAAACATTATGATTTATTTAATATTTTCTTTTTAAATTTAAAATGTATAGAGACAGGTTGTCCCTATTTTGCTCAGGCTGACCTCATGATCCACCCGCCTCGGCCTCCCAAAGTTCTGGGATTACAGGCGTGAGCTCAGGTGATCCTTCTGCCTTGGCCTCCCAAAGTGCTGAGATTGTAGGTGTGAGTCACTGTACCCAGCCTATTTTCTTTATTTAATAATGAAACAAGAAAAGATTGTTTTTTTTTTTTTTTAACTGAAGAAGCAGTTAAGAAGAAACTTTAAAAAAAAATAAGAAAAAGAAACTTAAAAAAATTTTTTTAAGAGACAGGATCTCGCTGTTACCCAGGCTGGAGTGTAATGGCATAATCTTAGCTCACTGTAGCCTCAAACTCCTGAGTTCAAGCGCTTTTCCTGCCTCAGCATCCTGAAGAGCTGGGACTGCAGGTGTGCACCACCACGCCTGTCTAATTACCAAAAAAAAAAAAAAAAAAATGTGGGCCAGGCACAGTGGCTCATGTCTATAATCTCAACACTTTGGGAGGCTGAGGTGAGTGGATCACTTGAGTTCAGGGGTTCTAGACCAACCTGGACAACATGGTGAGACTCTGTCTCTACAAAAAATTAACTGGGTGTGGTAGTGCATTCCTGTAGTCCCAGATACTTGGGGGGCTGAGGTGGGAGGATTACTTTAGCCCGGGAGGTAGAGCCTGCAGTGGGCTGAGATCGTGCCACTATACTCCAGCCTGGGTGACCAAGTGAGACCCTGTTTCAAAAAAACCAAAACCAAACAAAATTTTGGAGACAGGGTCTCACTATGTTGCCTAGGCTGGCATTTGATATTTTCATAATAAAACTTGAAAAGATCACAAGTATGTGACTATGTTCATCCATAAAAATGTAAGTGCACTATTAATGCTAAATGAAGAAGAAAAAACAGGGCAGAACAGGAAGCTGTGCAGCCAACCTGACAGCCACGAGAGCATGCTTTTGATAAACGTCAAAGAGCCATGGAAGCAGCAGGAATCTTCGAAGATTTTTAGACTTCTTTCTACATAAAGTGGAATAGATACATCATAGTGATTCAAAGTTGAATATCAAGGATCTGGCGAATCCTTCTGAGATAACAACCCCTTGCCTTCTATGCTGCCTTCCAGGAGGCAAGAGCATGGGAATTGCTGAGCCAGTCCAAAAAGATCTTCCCCTTCAGTTTCCATGGCAATGAGGCCAGCCAGGGGCAGCAGCAGAAGATGCCAGGAGAGAATAGAGAATATTCTGGGTCAAAGTCTTTGTTGAAGCTATGGTGGTGCATTTGGAGACCGCATTTCTCCTCTATCCTGCAGGAGGTAGGGGAAAGCACCTCCTTCACATTCCTGGCTGCACAGGAAATGTCCCAGGGGTAGGGCTCTTCAGTGTACCAGACATTGGCTAGAAAAGCAGGGAGCCTGGGCCAGGCATGGTGGCTAACACCTGTAATCCTAGCACTTTGGGAGGCCAAGGCAGACGGATCACTAGGTTAGGGGTTCAAAACCATCCTGGCCAATATGGTGAAACTCCGTCTCTACTAAAAATACAAAAATTAGCTGGATGTGGGGCATGTTTCTGTAATCCCAGCTACTCGGGAGGCTGAGGCAGGAGAATTGCTTGAAACCAAGAGGCGGACATTGCAGTGAGCCAAGATCGCACCACTGCACTCCAGCCTGGGAGACAAAGCAAGACTCTGTCTCAAAATTTTAAAAATAGAAAAAAAAAGAAAAGCGGGAAGCCTGGTTCTAAGTCTGATGTCAGTCTTACTGCCAAACCTACCTGCACTTTTATTTCCAGGGTTAAACTCAAAGGGCAAGGCTTACTTAGATAGCACTACTGTTCCAGGGAGGCCTGAATCTCTGGTGGACACAAATCTCTTACAGGAAGGGATTCATGCTTCCTATCTGCATCTTTCTGTTTTGGATTGGAAAGCATTCATTCAATGTTTATGGAAGGAGGCGACAGATTCTCATAGGCCCTTGAGCGTTTCCTTTTTAATTTTTTTATTATTTACTTATTTGTTTATTTATTTTTTGAGACAGAGTCTCACTCTGTCACCCAGGCTGGATTACAGTGGTACCATGCCTGGAAGGCTGAGGCAGGAGAATTGCTTGAACCGCTCTGCCTTCTGGGTTCAAGCAATTCTCCTGCCTCAGCCTTCCAAGTAGGCAGGATTACAGGTGTGTGCCACCACACCCAGCTAATTTTTTATTTTATTTTTAAGTGTTTTTTTTAGAAGACATGGGGTTTCAACATGTTGGCCAGGCTGGTCTCAAACTCCTGACCTCAAGTGATCCTCCCACCTCAGCCTCCCTTACAGGTGTGAGTCACCATGCTTGGCTTGATTTTTTTAATTAACTAATTAATCATTATTATTATTATTAATTTGAGACAGAGTCTAGCTCTGTCGCCAGGCTGGAGTGCAGTGGCGCGATCTTGGCTCACTGCAACCTCCACCTCCCAGGTTCAAGCGATTCTCCTGCCTCAGCCTCCGGAGTAGCTGGGATTACAGGCACGCACCACCACACCCAGCTAATTTTTGTATCTTTGGTAGAGATGGGGTTTCACCAGCTTGACCAGGATGTTGTCGATCTCCTGATCTCGTGATCCGCCCACCTCAGCCTCCCAAAGTGCTGGAATTACAGGCTTGAGCCACCACCCCTGGCCAATTAATTATTATTATTTTTTAACATGATTCATTACTTTGGGAGAGGAGAGACGGGAGAAATTGATGGACCAATAAATATTGCACGGGCTGCTGCTGGTGGGGAGATCCAGACTGAGGTAGTTTCTATAGAAAGGGTGAAGGACCTGGGCGAGGAAGGCACCTGAGATTGCTGGGGACCGAGGTTGGGAGCGAGTCTTGGCGGCGAGGGTGGCTTCTGGTTCACCTACCTAGCACAAGGTCCCCTAACCCTTTCAGCCCAGACACCCTGATCAGCAGCTGACCAGCTGGCCTGCCATGTAAGCAGCAGCAATTGATAGCAAGATCAGGTTTCCTTTAGAAATTCTTATTGGTTGCTCCCTGCAGCGACAACTGGCTGCCCCAGGTTGATGGAACCCAGCAGCTGTCACTGGCCATCATTTTTTATAAGAGATAGCATCTCACTGTGTTTCCCAGGCTGGTCTCCAGCTCCCAGGCTAAAGTGATCCTCCTGCCCTGGCCTCCCAAAGTGCTGGGATTAGAGGTGTGAACTATCATGCCAGCCTACTTAAACCTTTTTAAGACTCAAAATTTACGTTGTTCTAAGCCCCTCTTCTTTATTTTTAGTTGGGATCTCACTGTCTCTCAGGCTGGAGTGCTGTGGCACAATCATGGCTCACTGCAGCCTCCAGCAATCCTTTTACCTCAAGGGATCCTCCCACCTCAGCCTCCTCAGTAGCTGGGACTACAGGCACACACAACCATGCCCAGGTAATTTTTTTTTCAATTTTTTTAATTAATAGAGATGGGGTTTTGCCATATTGCCCAGGCTGGTCTCAAAATCCTGGTCTCAAGCGATCCTCTTACCTTTGCCTCCCAAAGCGCTGCGATTACAGGCATGAGCCACCACATCCGGCCTTGTTCCCCTATTCTTCAGGGCAACACGTCCCAAGGATGTGACTCCTGTGTGGCTGTGGCTGTGGCCTGTGTGCAGTTGGTGCAGTGGGGTGGTAGTGAAGGCAGAGGCACTGAGTGATGGTGAAGAGGAGGGGAGGCCCAGCACCACTGGGGAATCCAGAATGTGTCGCCCTGGGATATGACATAACTATTTTTGACCCAAAGACAATTAAGAAGCAGCAAATGGGTCAGACACGGTGGCTTATGCCTGTAATCCCAGCACTTTGGGAGGTGGAGGCGGGTGGAACATTTGAGATCAGGAGTTCAAGACTAGCCTGGCCAACAGGGTGAAACCCCGTATCTACTAAAAATACAAAAATTAGCCAGGCATGGTGGCACGTGCCTATAATCCCAGCTACTTGGAAGATTGAGGTAGGAGAATTGCTTGAGCCCGGGAGGGAGGTTGCAGTGAGCCGCAACTTCGCCACTGCACTGCAGCCTGGGCGACAGAGCGAGACTCCTTCTCAAAAATAAATAAATAAACAAACAAACAAGCAGCAAATGGAGAAAGAGCTTTTTCTGTCCTTCCCTCTTTTCTACCTGAAGACAGGATATGAATTCGTCTTGACTGGAGACAGCTCTTACCAGTTCAGAGAGGGCACCAGAGGAAGCTACCAACCAATCTCGCTCCATTAGTGTGTGTTCGTATATTTCCCTTCCCACAGTTTCCTGCCCTCGGAAGCCTAGAACTGCTTTCCTTTGATTGTCACTTCTCCAAAATGTATTGTTCTTTTTGAAGATGGTTTATAAGGCAGAGTTCTAAGCCACTGCTTTGAGTTGCATTTCATCAAGTTTTCTCCCACGTTAATACATTTGCTTGTTCTTCATTTGTTAATCTGTCTTCTGTTACAGGGCTGTGTCCCAACCATGAACTTGTGAGCATTGAGGAGAAATGCTGTTTTCTCCCTGACAGCTGAATATGTGCCTGCCCTCTGACTAGGGGGAAACAGAAAGGGAACATGGCCGATCCTATTCTCATAGGTTCTTGATGTTTGCTGTGGTGCGATGAGGGTGTTCCAGAGCAGAAGACACAATGGGGAGTTGCACAGCCCAGAATGGAAAGGAGAGACAAAACCACATCGCCGTGTTGCTGACACACAGGACAAGACCAGAAAGGAGGCACTGAATGGTCAGTCTCCAAGTCCAAGGATCTCCAGAAGAAGGTGGGAGAGGAGACACTGGGCTGCAGAAATCACGAGCTGGAGGGGCACGCACGTTCAGGGACCCAGAGCCTGGGTGCACCAAAGGGCTTGACTGAGAATCTTACTCCTTAGAATTTTTCCTAAGGAAGGGATATACATATATGAAGATTTTCATATATATATATGTGAAAAGAAACCTAGATGGCTAGTGTGTGTGTGTGTGTAAATATATATGTATTGTGGGAGGGTACCTCCATATATATATACACATATGTGTGTGTGTGTGTGAATATATATGTATTGTGGGAGGGTACCTCCATATATATATACACATATGTGTGTGTGTGTGTGTGTGTGTGTGTGTGTGTACCCTGGGAGGTAGGTGGGACCGACCCATTTTACAGATGGGTAAACGAGATCCCAGGGAGCCTGAGAGCCTTTACCAAGTGAGGACTTGGCTATATATTGGAGATATATATATATATATATATATATACATGTATTCACACATGAGCCATCTAGGTTTCTTTTCTTATGTATATATGAAAAGAATATTATATACATGTATATATATATACATAAAAGAGCCTTCTAGGTTTCTTTTCTTTTCTGTTTATTTTGAAGCAGAGTCTCACTCTGTCATCCAGGCTGGAGTGCAGTGGTGCAATCTCAGCTCACTGCAGCCTCCACCTCCCGGGCTCAGGTGATCCTCCCACCTGAGCCTCCTGAGGAGCTGGGACCACAGGTGCGTGCCACCACACCCACCTTCCATGCTTCAATACTCACCTATTGCTCATGACACTCCTGTGAGGTGAGTAGGATCCCCAACTTCCATAGGCAGCATTAACAGTGGAAAGAATGCAGGCCTGTCATGGGACAGCCCCAGGTGTGAAGCCCAACTCTGACATGGTAGCTCAGTGCCCAGGCAAGGCGATCGTTCCCGCTAAGCCTCAGTTACCTGGTCTGGAAGATGGAGATGAGAGACCTCCTCACTGGGGTATTGTGAGCATTGATCTCAGCAATGTGGGGAAAGTGCGAGCACCTGGTGAGTGGTAGTAACAAGGATTATTCCTGTTCCTTGGAGAGGTGGAGTAGCCACGAGGCAGAGCTGGGACTTGAGCACAGCTGGCAGACCTAAGTCATGGGAAAAACTGCCAGGAATGGGCACCCTGGTACCAAGTGAGGAACACGACAGCATAAGCAGGGGGCTGCCCCCAAATCACCTTCACAGGGAGCCCGGGGCCTATTTCAGCGTCCTCTGTGTGGACGGCTAGGAGGGAAGCAGAAACAATACTCGGGCCGGTGTAGGGACCAGGACTTTGTGGGGCTCAGGGGTTTTAAGCAATTCCAAAAGGTTGTCACTAGCTATTGAATAAAATTGGTCATCCTCGGTTCCAAAGCAGAAGGGCTAATGTGCTGTGACATCTTGAATGGATTCGGTACCTTTCTGCAAAGGAGATCAAAGCACTTCAAAATCATTTCCTGCAGACGCTCCTGAGAAGCAGCCAGGGAAGAAAACCTGTTTCATCTGTGAGATACGCTTGGTGTCAGTCACCATCTCTGAGATTGTAGAATTCTTTCTGGTTTCCAAAAGGCTTTGGTATGCCGCCTCAGCAGCACTCTGGGAGGCGACCAGTAGGACTGACCCATTTTACTGATGGGTAAATGGGAGCCCAGGGAGCCCGAGAGCCTTTCCCAGGCAAGGACTTGCCCCTCACAGATGGCCACAGCACACTGGCATCTCCATGGCCCACTATGAAACCCACACAGACCCCAAAAGGACCAGGTCCTGGAAGGCCAGGATGAGGCTGGCCTTCGAATCAAGCAGCTCACAACAGTGCCACAAATGCCCCACTCTCTGAACTCGGAGCCAGTGCCTGAGTACAATGGAAGTGGCCTTGCAGGCCTCTGAGGCCTGAGTGACAGGCAGATCCCCCAGCTGCTCTACGGCTCACGCTGGGAGGCATCCTCCCTGTATTGCTGGGTCTGCCATTCCCTCCTTCCCATGGCATCCCCATATTCCTCCTGTGCCCTCAATCCCTCCCCCTTCCCTCACCCAGGGCTCTTCTTCAGTCCCCCACCCCTGTATCTCCCCTCTGCACTGGGCTTCTTGAATCTTTTAAGGACTTTACTTGTCTACAAAGGAGACCATGTCCTCCCACCTGGGGAAAACCTTCCCCAGACCCTGTCAACCACCTGCTTAGCCACTGCCCCCTGCCACTCCCACCCCCACCTCTCCTGACCCGCTTCCCTGGATTGATCTAAATGATCACTTCTAGTTTTTCACCACACGCTACTGAGCCCTCCAAGCAGACTTTCATCCTAACCGTTTACTGCCATTGCTTACCAGTCACCATTCCCATTCTCCTAAATAGTAACTGCTGCATATTGAGATGTCCACAGCCACAGGTGCTATGCCATCCACCTTAAAATGACCTTGTGAGATGGATACTGTCAGTTACAGACGAGGCAACAGAGGCTCACAGTAAGCATCTGCATTCAAGTTACCAAAGTCCAAGTCTAAAGCCAGGCTTCTCCTGCTGGCTTCAGCCTTCATTGCATGCCTGGCACAGGTAGACCTCAGCTCCCCCCTTCCTCAGCACCCAGGCATGTCCCGAGCTTCTTCCTTCATCCCTCTTGCCTCGCTCCTCCACTCTCCCCTGGCTTTCAGCCAAGACCTCTCTGCAGATGGTCCCCAAACCCACCCCTCTGGCTTCAGTCCCCATACCAGATTGGAGGTTTATGTTTCTAAGTCCACGAGGTCCCAGCCCCTTGGCTGCTCAACTTCCTGGGCTCTTCCAATACAATGTTTTATTTTATTTTATTTGAGTGGGAGTCTCGCTCTGTCACTCAGGCTGGAGTGCAGTGGCGAAATCTTGGCTCACTGTAACCTCTGCCTCCCGGGTTCAAGTGATTCTCGTGCCTCAGCCTCCCGAGTAGCTGGGACTATAGGCACATGCCAACGTAACCGGCTATTTTTTGTATTTTTAGTAGAGATGGGGTTTTACCACGTTGGCCAGGCTGGTCTCGAACTCCCAACCTCAGGTGATTCACCTGCCTCAGCCTCCCAAGGTGCTGGGATTACAGGTGTGGGCCACCGCACCCAGGCCCAGTACAATGTTTCTAAACCCATATCCTTCGTCTTCTCCTCAAATCAGTCTCCATCTTGCAGCTTTTCCTTGACTTCTGCCAAGGATCCTGGAATTCTCAGGCATCTTGGGTTTTTCTGCAAGCCTAGGCCTCCCACAAAAGCATCATTCTTCCTATTTTTCTCAAAACAGCGGTTTCCTCACCTGCTCTCCTCACAGCTGATCTACTGTCATAGAGCTTGCAAGGCCATGGGGTAACCTCCAGCTCTGAATCCTCACATCTCCCGTGCAAACCCTGGGACTGACCTTCCTGGAGGTGGGCCAAAGGAACCCACTCCTCAGTGCTGGCCTCCCAACCTAACCCCAGCTCCCCAACCTGGACGCCACACCCACCAAACCCCTCTACAGAAACAGCAATCTGCCCTGGACTGACCTCCAGCTTGTGTCTGAATTCGCTTCTCCTGAGACCACTGGCTTCAGCATCCACAGCCAGCCAGGGCTTCTTAAGTCTGACAGCTTCAGCTCAAAGGGAGAGCTGGAACTCACTCACTCACTCTCCTCCTCTGCAAACATCTACTGGGTTAACCAGAGAGTTAAGCATGGGATTTGGTAGGCACCTGTAGAAACAGCATCCCACCCAGGTTTAGGGGGTCAGAGGAAGTGAGGCCCAGGTTTCTGCTTTCCTGATTGGAAAGAGAAGGAACTGGACAGGCAGAGTGTGAGGCAGGAGGCCTGCCAAGCAGTAGCGAGGAAGCAGCTGGACTGAGTAGAGAATTGCGGGGGGAGAGGGAGTTCGTTGTTTCTTTGTGCGTGTGTGCATGTTTCAGAAGTGAAGACAGGGGTCAGAATGGATATTTAAAGGCAGATTTGAATTCGGAGTTTAGAAGAAAACAGCGTTGTTACAAATGAAAACAAAATGGGTCGTGTCTGGGAAGCCCCAGGAGGAGGGAACACCTATACTGTTAAGGAAGCATGGACACTAGTGAGTCTTCTATTTCTATTCTATTCTCTTTTTTTTCCTGAGACGGAGACTCACTCTGTTGCTCAGGCTGGAGTGCAGTGGCACAATCTCGGCTTACTGCAAACTCCGCCTCCTGGGTTCGAGCGGTTCTCCTGCCTTAGCCTCCCGAATAGCTGAGATTACAGGTGCACGCCACCACCCCTGGCTAATTTTTGTATTTTTAGTAGAGATGGGGTTTCACTACGTTGGCCAGGCTGGTCTCCTCACCTCAGGCCTCCCAAACTGCTCTATTTTATTCTCTCTCTCTCTCTCTTTTTTAGAGACAGGGTCTCACTGTCACCCAGGCTGAAGTGCAGCAGTGCCATCATAGCTCACTGTAGCCTCGAACTTCTGGGCTCAAGCGATCCTCCCACCTCAGCCTCCCAAATAGCTGGGAGTACAGCCACCGCTCCTGGGCTTAGTCTTCTATTGTCTGTGCTTTTCCTTTTGGTCTGGTAGGTTCCTCAGCTTTTTCCTTTATCTAGATTAGTGGCTCATTCATACTCAAGAGTAAATGACTGTACTTTTTAAACTGCTATAATATTTTGAGGGGGAGTTAAGAGGAGTCAAAGCCTTCTCCCTAAAGAGCTTGTCTTACTTCAAGCATCAGTCAGTACATAGGGGAGGGAACAGAGAATCTTCTCAGGTTTTCTGAAATCACTCTCATGTACACAGAGGGGCGAACCAGAAAAGGGAAGCGATAGTGTCTCAGGAGTTCCTGAGCCTCTGATAAGGGGAGAGCATGTGACAACAGTGAAAATCCATTTAATGCCAAGAGGGTGGAAGTATTCAGAATTACTTGCCTGAGAGGCAACGTCATTTCAGATGGCAGCCAGAACCAGCACAAGCAGCCAAGCTTTCATCTTGGAAGCAGAGAAGAGCCACTTCCTCCCTAGAGAAGCAGGGCAGGTGCAGGCTGAATGACCTCTCCCTTGTGCACAGGCTGAGCCCTGCAGCCCCTCCCATGGGAGGAGCTGGCTATCTCCCTCCACCCTAGTGCTTTCAGGGACTCAGCCAGGCCCAGGCTCCCTCCCCTCCTCACCTTCCAGCTCTGCCATAGGTCCGAGTTCCTGCCACAGTGGCCTCACTTCCCTTCTCATGCCCAACAGGTGCCCTAGGGCTCTGACCCACGGGTCACTTTATAGAGAATTATGCATTGCAAATTGTTTTTTTTTTGTTTGTTTTTTGTTTTTGTCTATGCCCAGGAGATTCAGGAGTCATCTCAAATCCGAATTGAACAGGAGTTTCTTTGAATTCATTATTGATAACTGTGGCTAATCAATAAAGTTCCCCTTGACATGAAGACAAGACAGGACTTGCCCCTGGTCAGAGCCTTACGGCAGTTTTCTTCACAGTTTGTTTTCTTTTGTCCATTTCATGCTCCAGTTTTATTATTTTAGTGGATTTGAGTTGAGAGTAGCTCAAAACCACATAATGAAGAATATTCTTCTTCAATTACAGTTACCCATTGTTCTGTGGGGCCTGGGGTGCATGGTATAAGGGTATTACGCAGCTTCATAATGATGGTAAGAGGGGGAAGGGAGGTAGATTTCAACTGGTCTAGGTTCACATGTGGACACACACACACATGCACACAAACACATAAGCCTGATTAAGATGCACTCTGGAGTAATACGAAGGTATAGAGAGCACAGGCCTATTTACAGACCGTAAGTGGGAATGTAATCTAACATTTTACATACCAAACCCCTTAAAAATATGAGTACCCAACAAGTCTGTCATCAGGCTTCTTTTAAGAAACTAATTATCTGAATGCCAAAAAAAAAAAAAAAAAGAAAGAAACTAATTAGACAAGGATACCAAGATGGATATTCAAAAATGTTTGTTCCAGATTGTTTGTAATACCAAAAAAATGCAAACAACTTGGAAGCTTGAAAATAATCTGAGTTCTTAATTGCAAGCAACAGAAATCATTGCTGACTGAGGGAGACAGGAAAGAGATTTATTAAAAGGACAAGATATGGCTTTAGGTTGTGCAGCCAGGAATGGCGGGTGCCTGAAGGCTGGGCAGGACTAGGGCAGTGGACTCACTTCTATAGTGCGCACCTCTAACCCTACAGGTGCCAAACACTGCTCATCGCCATCAGCTCCATGGCCACCAGCTGCCCAGGGATGCACCATCTTGCTGAAGCCTCTGCCTCTGCCAGACTGGGTTCCTCCAGGACCTCTCCTTTCGCACCCCCAGCTCCTAGTTACAAGCCTGGCATGGGTGCATGTGTCAGGCAGGGACTGGATCGCATGCCTATAAGCTACTGACAAGAGAGTCAGGAAAACTGATCTGGGGCTTTCAGCTCCTACAGGGGGAGGTTTCCACCAGAAGGGAATTGGGATGCTGAGAAGCTAAAAAGACTGACAAATGTGCACTAGATTCAGAAATGAGAAAAGGAAGTTACGATACCTGAATACAAGTGAGATATTATTGTAAGGGAGCATAATCTAAACCTACAAACTTGGTTTTTCGAAGCATACTTGATTTTTATTCCAAGTGCTCATTCAGCTGGAGTGGGAGTAGTTATGGCAAATTAATCTCAGGGAGTTTGTGATTCTTCTCCTGTGGGGTGTATCTAAATTCTGGGGCTTACACAGTGCAACAGCAAGCATCCTCTGCTGTAGACTGGCTCATTGTGTTGAGACAGTCTATTGTTCCACTCCCACAGTTGGACTTGGGCTGGGGAAAGGCACAGGGCACCCTCGCTTTGGTATCCACGGGAGCTGTGCTTCACCCCCCTCACTCCTGCTCTTGCTCTCCTCCACCCACACCTGGAAGCCTTTATCTGGTACCAAGCATGAGGACTTGCTCAGACTCATATTCTGCCAAATCTATTGATTATGCCTGAGTTCTTTCTGACCTCCCAAGGGGCACGGCTAGACCCCTTTTATGGGGCAGTGAATGGAGAATGCCCTGGTTGACTAATCTGGGAAAGAACTGATAAATTGGAGCAGACATTTCAAAATAATATCCTTTCTCCAGGCACAGTGGCTCACATCTGTAATCCCAACACTTTGGGAGGCTGAATGGGGCAGATGACTTGAGGTCAGCAGTTGGAGACCAGCCTGGACAACATGGTGAAACCCCATCTCTATTAAAAATACAAAAATTAGCTGGACGTGGTGGCACACACCTGTAATCCTAGCTACTCAGGAGGCTGAGCAGGAGAATTGCTTAAACCAAGGAGGCAGAGGCTATAGTGAGCCGAGATCGCACCACTGCACTCCCGCCTGGGTGACAGAGCGAGACTCTGTCCACCCTCTACAAAAAAAAAAAAAGAAAGAAAAAGAAGCCCATGTGTTTAAGGCACATGCACACACACACACGTGAACACATGCACATGCTGATGTTATAAGATGAGGTAAAAAACAGAATACTATCAAAACTGGTGGGAAAATGTATATATATTATACATATATATTAGTATATATATTACATATATATATTATAAATGTGTGACAAGCAGTTGATAAAAATACACCATGAGAACCTGGTGGGACTCCTGGAAGTAAAATCCATGAAAGTGTCGGCCCCTGGCCAATATTGGGCCCCAAGGAGTTTTTAATTCTCAAGCTAATCTCAGCTCAGCCTCCAGCAGTTAGTCCATTCCTGGCTCAGTGAGTACCAGTTCCTGGCTCCAGTGGCGTCTCCTTCAGGTAGGCAGCTCTCGGCTGAGAGAATTCTGAGAGAAGACAGAGAATTCCCTGTCTTCAGAGACTCACAGCTGAGAGCTGCCTACCTGTCTCCATATTTCAGGGTGATGGTTTGCTCTGTGACCTCAATCCTCTGTTGATCTTTATTTTTTTTGAGACCGAGTTTCACTCTTGTTGCCCAGGCTGGAGTGCAACGGTGCGATCTCCTCCATCTCCCAGGCACAGGCAATTCTCCTGCCTCAGCCTCCCAAGTATCTGGGACTACAGGTACTCGCCACCACATCTAGCTAATTTTTGCATTTTTAGTAGAGACGGGGTTTCAACCATGTTGGTCAGGCTGGTCTCAAATTCCCGACCTCAGGTGATCCACCTGCCTCGGCCTCCCAAAGTGCTAAGATTACAAGCATGAGCCACTGCACCCAGCCCTTACAATCTTTTGAAAAGCTAATTTTCACTGTGCTCAGCTTTTCTTCTGTGAGGATGGGAGTAATGGCTTCCAAGCTCTTAACATGTCAGAGTTGAAACTGAAGGCCTATATTACTTTTTAATGAGACAAAGAGTAAAAAATTAAATACAACAGGGGCATTCTTTTTTTTTTTTTTTTTTTTTTTTGAGACGGAGTTTCGCTCTTGTTACCCAGGCTGGAGTGCAATGTCACGATCTCGGCTCACCGCAACCTCCACCTCAACAGCAGCGTTCTTACTGTGAAAACCACTGCAGAGAAGACAACCTTTATCTATCTATCTATCTATCTATCTATCATCTATTTGTTAATTTACTTTTGATACGGAGTTTCGCTCTGTCACCCAGACTGGAGTGCAATGGTGGGAACTCTGCTCACTGCAACCTCCGCCTCCTGGGTCCAAGCGATTCTCCTGCCCTAGCCTCCCGAGAAGCTGGGACTACAGACACGCGCCACCACACCCAGCTAATTTTTGTGTTTTTAGTAGAGATGGGGTTTTGCCATGTTGGCCAGGCTGATCTCCAACTCCTAACCTCAAGTGATCTGCCTCCCTCAGCCTCCCAAAGTGCTGGGATTACAGGCATGAGCCACCGTGCCCAGCCTGGAAGACAACCTTTAGACCGGGTCTTGGTAGCTGGTTTGAGAAGGGTAAGAAGGGAATTCCAGCATGAGACAGGCCTGCGGTACCCTGAATATGGACCACAGAGGTGCCAAGCATCTGGTCCATATTCAGGGTACCGCAGGCCTCCTATTTGTCTAGAAGCAGGATTAGTGGAGTGTCTGGGGTGCAGGGAGAGAAACATTGGAAAATGCAGGTGCTGAGGACACTCACTTGTTCTCTGGTAGCCTCCCTCCGAAGGTGGCGCAGTGGGTGGAGATGCCTTTCCTCAGCATAATCACGGATATCACAGTGGACATTTACTGAGCACTTACTGGCTGGCAGGCATTGTGCTAAATGCCACACCTGCTTTTTTATTTTTATTTTTCTTAAACTGTTAAAGATGTTCCATTTACATTTCTAGTTGCTGTAAAAAGAAGACTGCTCGATAGTTGTTACTCACACCTCTCTGTCTGGTCTTTGCTTGAGTTGTCGCCTCAGCCAGCCCATTCTGGCATGTCACCCACACCCCCAAAACTTACTCTGAGCTTGTTGGGTGAGCTTCAGGAGACACTGGGAGCTGCTGCAGTGATGGGCCTGAAATGTCGCTGGCTGACGGCACAGCCCCTCCAGAGGCCTCTGTATTCTGCACAGGCCGGCATCCCCCAACCCCCCACCATATGAATGAAAATTTTGGTTTGGGGCTGGACCTCTTTACTTTTTTTTTGACACAGAGTCTCACTCTGTCAGCCAGGCTGGAGTGCAGTGGCACAATTTTGGCTCACTGCAACCTCAGCCTCCCGGTTCAAGTGGTTCTCCTGCCACAGCCTCCTGAGTAGCCTGGGCTACAGGGACGTGCCACCACGCCCTGCTAATTTTTGTATTTTTCATAGAGATGGGGTTTCGCCATGTTGGCCAGGCTGATCTCATTCTCCTGATCACAGGTGATCCACCTGCCTTGGCCTCCCAAAGTGCTGGGATTACAGGTGTGAGCCCATAACAGAGCAAGACTCCATCTCAAAAAACAAAACAAAACAAAACACCACATTTCTAAATAACACGTGAGTCAAAGAAGTCTCAAGAGAAATTTTTAAATATTTTGAACTAAATGAAAATCAAACATCAAAATGTATGGGATATAGTAAAAGCAGTGCTTACAGGGACATTTATAGCATTGAAGTTATGTAGTAGGAAAGCAGAAAAATCTAACATCAGTAATCTAAGCTTTCTGCTTAGGAAACTAGAGAAAGAAAAGCAACGTGGGCCTAAAGAAAGCAGAATAAAATAAATAATAAAAATTAGAGAGGAAATCAATGAAATTGAAAATAGGAAATCAATAGAGAAAATCAACAAAACCAAAAGCTGGTTCTTTGAAAAGAGCAATAAGGCTGATAAACTTCTAGTCAGGCAAACCAAAAAGATAAAAGAGAGAGAGAGAAGAAACACAAACCACTAATATCAGAGATGGAAGAGGGGGCAATCACTTCTAATCCCAAGAACATTAAAATGATAATAAAGGAATTTTATGAAAAATTCTATGCCCACAAATCTGATAGCTTAAATGAAATGGACCAATTACTTGAAAGACATGAACTACTAAAACTCATACAAAAAGAAATAGAGGCAAGGCCTGGTGGCTCATGCCTAAAATCCTAGCACTTTGGGAGGCTGAGGTGGGAGGATCACTTGAGCCCAAGAGTTTGAGACCAGCCTGGGCAACATGGTGAGACATCATCTCTATTTTTAAAATTTTAAACATATATTTTTTAAATTTTTTAAAAAAGAAATAGATATTCTGCCTGGATGCAGTGGTTCATGCCTGTAATCCCAACAATTTGAAAGGCCAAAGTGGGAGGATAGCTTAAACCAGGAGTTCAAAACCAGCGTGAGCAACAGAGTGAGACCCCCGTCTCTATAAAAAATACAAAAATTAGCTGAGCATGGTGGTGCACGCCTGTAATCCCAGCCACTTGAGAAGCTGAGGTGGAAGAATTGCTTGAGCCTGGGTGGTGGAGACTGCAGTGAGCAGTGATCATGCCACTGCACTCCAGCCTAGGGGACAGAGTGAGACCCCATCTCAAAAAAATAAAATAATTAAAATAAATGGTAATATGAACAGGCCTATGTCTATTAAATAAATTGAATCAATAATTAATAATCTTCCAAAAAAGGAAACATGAGGTCCAGATGGCTTTACTGGTAAATTATACCAAACATTCAAGGAAGAAATAATACTATTTCCCTACAGACTTTTCCAGAAAATAGAAAAAGAAGGAATACTTCCTAATCATTCTGTGAGACCAGCATTACCCTAATTCCAAAACCAGATGAAGGTTATAAGAAAGGCTATAGACTAATATCTGTCATGAAGATAGGTGCAAAAATCCTCAACAAAATAGTAAGTTGAACCCAGCAATGTATAAAAAGAATTATACACTACAACAGTGTGGGATTTATTTTAGGTATGCAAGACCTGTTCAACAGTCAAAAATTAATTAATGTAATCCATCACATCAACATGCTAAATTATATGAACTTGTCAGTAGAAGCAGAAAAAACATTTGATGAAATCTAACACCATTCATGATCAAAAACTCTCAGCAAGCTAGAAATAAAAGAGAACTTCCCCAATTTGATAAATAACATCTATAAAAAATCTTCCGCTAGATGGGCACATTGGCTCATGCTTGTAATCCCAGCACTTTGGGAGGTTGAGGAAGGTGGATCACCTGAGATCAGGCGTTCAAGATCGGCTTGGCCAGCATGGTGAAACCCCGTCTCTACTAAAAATACAAAAAAAATTAGCCAGGTGTGGTAGTGGGTGCCTGTAATTATGACACAAAGAGTAAACCTTACTGTAAACTATGAACTTTAGTTACTAATACGGTATCAATATTTATTTGTTAATTGTAATAGCCAGGCATGGTGGCTCATGCCTATAATTCCAGCACTTCGTGAGGCCAAGCCAGGAGGATCACTTGAAGCCAAGAATTCAAGACCAGGCTGGACAATATAGACCCCTGTCTCTACCAAAAAAAAAAAAAAAAATTCTTTTTACTTAAGCAGGTGTGGTGGTGCACACCTATAGTCCCAGCTACTTTGTAGGCTGAGATGGAAGGACTGCTTCAGCCTAGGAGATCGAGGCTGCAGTGATCTATAATGACACTGTTGCACTCCAGCCTGAGTGACAGAACAAGACATTGTCTCAAAAAAAGGTTGTAACAAATATACCACATGAATGCACAATGTTAATAATAGAGGAAATTCAGTGTGTATGTGTGTGGGAGGAGGTATGGGAGCCCTTTGTAATATATGTTTAACTTTTCTATAAATCTAAAACTGTTCCAAAAAATAAAGTCTATTGATTCTTAAAAAGTAATAAAGGTGGATTGTTTTACTTGAAAATCAGAAAAATAGAAAACAAAACAAAACAAAAAACCCTGAAGACCCGTCATCCAGACAACTGACATTTCCAATTTGCTAAATTTCTGCCCAGCTTTTTTCTTTGTGTAGCCTTTTACCAATAGCATTTTATTTACACCTGTATTGTATCTTATACCCTCATTCATCTCTTGTAATAGTCGTCTGTGTCCTCCACAAGATTTTAAGTTCCCTGAGGTCAGGAAAACCTGAACAACTTCTGTATATAACTTCTTGATATAACACCTAGAATTTACTAGGGACTCAATAAGTGTTTATTTGAGCTAAATAGAGAAGAATCTTCCTCAAATCTACACCTGCAAAAGAAAAAAAAAACACAGAATGATTAAGAAAAAAATATGCATTATGAGAAACTTATTTTTAAAAGTTTACACCAGATAAAGATGATAGAATGGGCTGAAGACCTTAACAAAACATGACCAAGGACAAAGGAGTCTAAATTTACCTGAGGGCTGCATGGCTGGTACCTCCTGGTCATCACATTGCTCAGTGGGCTAAATCTTTGGCCAGGCTGGTCCAGGAACTAGACTGAGAGACCTTCACAAAGGACATTTCCTCAAGAGAGCAAGCCACAGGTGGCACTTTATAGTGTGAATGCCACCTGTTCCATGCTGGCTGTTAGGCAAGGGGTCCTACCCTTCTTCAGGAATTTACCCAAAGAGTTAAATAAGATCACAAAATTTGTTAGGTGAATAAAGAACTCCACACGTAAGATTAGTCCTCATCCTTAGGGCTTTTTCCTGTAAAAGTTGTCAGAATCAAAATGGAGTCACTAATTTTTTTTTAAAAAAAAAAAACAAAACTAGGGCTGGGCACAGTGGTGCACACCGGTAATCCTAGCACTTTGGGAGGCCGAGGCGGGCAGATCACCTGAGGTTTTAAAAAGTTTACACAGATAAAGATGATAGGAATGGGCTGAATACTTTAACAAAATAAGGTCAGGAGTTCGAGTCCAGCCTGGCCAATATGGTGAAACGCTGTCTCTACCAAAAATACAAAAATTAGCCAGTTGTGGTGGCACAAGCCTATAATCCTAGCTAATCGAGAGGCTGAGGCAGGAAATTAGCTTGAACCCAGGAGGCCGAGGTTGCAGTGAGCCGAGATCACGCCACTGCACTCCAGCCTGGGCAATAGAGATCCTGTATCAAAAAAAAGAAAAAAAAACCTGACACATAGAGCTGGGTTTGAAGAGAGGCCATGAAGAGAGGGTTCTCATGCTTGTATGCCTGATAAAAACTGTCACAAAGACTGCAAAACTACAACTTTGCACAAAGGCTATGGCTACCTTACACACACAAAAAAATACTTCCACAGGACATCTGTTCAGAAACTGACTGTCTAACTTCATATTATTATTGATCTTTGTAGCCAAGGAAAATCATTTCAAAATAATCACGTAATCCTCATTTTTCCCTTTAAAAATCTTCATCTTCCTTTACCTCCCAGAATATGCACATACTTTATTATGGCACGTGTATTCCTGTTTCGATTCTCTACTTCCACATAAATATCCTTATTTTAGAGAGCTTCTCCTTGTTATTTGGCATTCTCTTCATATTATGGTAAATTCTACTTTAATTTTCCTCGTTTACTGTAAGAACTGTACCTATTATATGTTTCAGCACTAGAGGTTTGGACAGTTCTATGTTTTTCTTTGTTCTGCCTCATGAGGGCTTTTGAGAAGACAAAGTCAGAAATTCTAGAACTTCCATCTCTGTAAGGAGTAAGGCAAAACGCTGGCTCTCTGAACCACAGTTAGAAAGTTGCATACATAATTTTACAACCAGAGTCTACCACCAAACCTTCCTGGTCATTCCCAAGGACTTTGAATCAGTACAACGTCTTCCCTCTACCCAGGTCATTGAATCACAGAGTTCTACTTTTATTGGCCATGTCTTCCTTCCACACTCAAGAGGAAGGATTCTCAAACAAGCAATGAAACTCCTTCTACATCTTAAATAATCCGTTTGCAATTTAAAACTGTATTTTCAGATGAAGTTGTGCCAGTATTTGTCTGGAAGAGTTTTCAATAAACTACTTAATTCTTCTTCTTCTTTTTTTTTTTTTTTTTTTTTTTCCGAGACGGAGTTTCACTCTTGTTACCCAGGCTGGAGTGCAATGGCGCGATCTTGGCTCACCGCAACCTCCGCCTCCTGGGTTCAGGCAATTCTCCTGCCTCAACCTCCTGAGTAGCTGGGATTACAGGCACGCGCCACCATGCCCAGCTAATGTTTTTGTATTTTTAGTAGAGACGGGGTTTCACCATGTTGACCAGGATGGCCTCGATCTCTTGATCTCGTGATCCACCCGCCTCAGCCTCTCAAAGTGCTGGGATTACAGGCTTGAGCCACTGTGCCCGGTCTTTTTTTTTTTTTTTTTGAGACAGAGTCTTGCTCTGTCACCCAGGCTGGAGTGCAATGGAACAATCTCTGCTCACTGCAACCTCCACCTCCTGGGCTCAAGCAATTCTCCTGCCTCAGCCTCCAGAGTAGCTGAGATTACAGGCACCCACCGCCAAGCCTGGCTAATTTTTTGTATATTTAGTAGAGGTAGGGTTTCACCATGTTGACCAGGCTGGCTTTGAACTCCTGACCTCAAATGATCCACCTGCCTCAGCTTCGGCCTGGGATTACAGGCATGAGCCACTGTGCCTGGCCTAAACTTCTTAATTCTTTAACTCATCTTTTCCATACCTGGAATTCAGAAGAATGGCAGATTTTACAAACCACACTGATCATGTTTCCATCAATCCAAGTGATATGTAATTTCAAGGCTAAGGGCTGCTAAGAACTACCCATACACACACAAAATGGAGCAAAACCTGATGACTCTTTAAGCTTCAGATCAAATAATAATAACAATGATAATTCACATTGATACAATGCTTTATATGCAATTCAACAAAAAGCTAAGCAATTTATCACTATCTTTCCTTTATTTATTTCTTTCTTCTTTTCTTTCTTTTTCTTCTTACAGGGTCTCGCTCTGTCACCCAGACTGGAGTGCAGTGGTGCAGTCATGACTTACTGCAGCTCAACCTCCTGGGCCCAAGTTATCCTCCCACCCCAGTCCCCCAAGTAGCTGGGACTACAGGTGCACACCACTATGCCCAGCTAATTTTAAAATTTTTTGTAGAGATGGGGGCTCACTATGCTGCCCAGGCTGGACAATTTCTTAAATGTTATCTCATTTGATCAGATGTCCTAAAGCATTGTCTGATCCTCAGGCACTTTGTCTGGACTCAGGTGAGTTCAGTTCTCAGCAAACATTTGCTAACACATCTCAAAGAACACCTAAATTGTAGACAGTCTGAGCACAGGCTCTCCACCCTAAGAGAAAAAAGCTGAGGTGAGCTGGGAGAAATAATGTATTTACTGACCTTCTGGTTCCGACACACCAGGTGCATGCAGTAAAACACCCATTGTTGAGCTGATAGTCATCGTTTTCATCCTAATGGAAGACTCCCTGGCTGTGGGTGGCCTGGCCCTCTTCAGGGAGTGTGCCACTGAATTACAGGCACCTAGTCCTGGTGTGCAGCATCCATGCCAGAAAGGGATGGGAGAGGGAGACAGGTGGGGCTCTAGTTTTGGATCCTAGACACACAGAACAAAATATCTAAAGCTCATTTGAGGGATCAAATACAACTCCTAGTACCCTGGTACTTGGTAACAAGATCAGGTAACAAGATCTTGTTAGGAATCTGAGCAAACACCTGGCAAGTTTGATGGGTCAAGATTCCCAGGAGAGGGATGGCAAGGATCTCAAGGACGAGTTCCATTTAGTATATGATAAAGCCAAATAGAGTTGTTTTATTTCTACCAGGACTATGATCTGTCTAGTGTAATTTCACACTTCACGGACATTTGTTTCACTGAACAGATAATAATGATTGTAATTGCTAACGGTTTTAATTGCAGTACATGTGACTTCTTTAATCCTCATTACACCTCCAAAGGTAGATATCTTGTTCTAACAGTACACTTCAATTGCACGGTACTTTACATTGTCAAATTTTAAGCCTATTCATTATAAACCATTAACCGAACACTGAGCACGTGCCTCATACACAGGCACCTCATGTACATTTCCTCATGCACTCTCCACAGCCACCCTGTGGGTAGGAACTGAACTACCCTACCTGTACAGAGGAAGAAACTGAGACGTAGAGAGGCTGCATCACCTGACCAGGTTTCACAGCTGAGAGAGTGATTCAGGCGGGTGTCAAAAGGTGGCCCATCATCTCCACACTCTGAGACTTTCTCCAGCCTCTTTTGATCCTCAAAATAACAGAACTGGTGTCCACTGCACTACAGTGGGGAAGAGAACATCCCCTGATGGAGGTGACTTCTCCCAGAAGCCCTTGCCCCACTTGACCACACTGGCCAAGCCCTCTGAGACACTGGAGATTTGAACACCAAGATGTCTAGTCCCCTGGGTGCCTTACAGGGCTTTTTACCTGAAAGTGGGGAAGCAAATAAATCTAATTCTACAAATCACCAAATTTTACCCTATCACACAGTGGATGCCACCCTGAAAATTATAATTCAAAATAACTTCCAATCCATACCACCAACTAAAAAAAAAAAAGGAACTCAAAGTAACCATAATAGATTTGAGAAAAGGGAGAATATACATGGAATAATGTTCAATAGCAGGTAGTGTGGTCTAATGAAATAAACATGGAGCCGGGAGTCAGACTGGGACTTTGATCTTAGCTCTGACCCTTTGAGCTGTTTGACCTTGGAGAAGTTACGTCAAGGTCCTGTTTCCCTCTTCCATAAAATGAATGTCATGATTTTGTTAGTTTTTTTTTGAGATGGGGTTTCACTCTTGTTGCACACCCAGGCTGGAGTGCAATGGCACTATCTCGGCTCATTGCAACCCCTGCCTTCTGGGTTCAAACAATTCTCCTGCCTCAGCCTCCAGGGTAGCTTGGATTACAGGCATCCATCACCAAGCCAGGCTAATTTTGTATTTTTGGTAGACACCGTGTTTCTCCATGTTGGTGAGGCTGGTCTCGAACTCCCAACCTCAGGTGACTCACCCGCCTTGGCCCCCCAAAGTGAGCCAGTATACCCTTCCCATGATATCTTTCTCCACAGGTGTGCTACAGGATTAAATGAATAATGCATATAAAGTACACAGGAAATGCTCAATAAATATTAGCTTTAGTTCTTTTTTTTTTTTTTTTTGAGACAGAGTCTTGCTCTGTCACCCTGGCTGGAAAACAGTGGTGCAATCTCAGGTCACTGCAACCCCCACCTCCCAGATTCAAGTGATTCTCCTGCTTCATCCTCCTGAGTAGCCGGGATTACAGGTGCCCACCACCATGCCCAGCTAATTGTTGTACTTTTAGTAGAGACGGGGTTTCCCCATGTTAACCAGGCTGGTCTCGAACTCCTGACCTCAAGTGATCCACCCACCTCAGCCTCCCAAAGTGTTGGGATTACAGGCGTGAGCCACCGCACCTAGCCTAGCTTTAATTCTTATTGAGACAAGTTCTGATTAATGCAACTAAAAAAGAAAAATTAGGCCAGGCACAGTGGCTCAAATCTGTAATTTCAGCACTTCGGGAGGCTGAGGCAAGAGGATTACTTTAAGCCAGGAGTTCGAGACTAGCCTGGGTAAAATGGTGAGACCTCATCTCCCCAGAAAGATTTTTAAAATGAGCTGGGCTGCAGTGAGCTATGATTGTGCCACTGCACTCCATCCTGGGTGACAGAGTGAGACCCCATCTCTAAAAACAAAAACAAAAGAAAGCTCAACGGAGGGGCTGGCTTCATAAAAAGAATATCAGGGAAAGATAGTAAGGGTATTTCTTACTTTTTTTTTTTTTTTTTTTTGGAGTACAGTGGTACAATCTCAGCTCACTGCAACCTCCACCTCCCAGATTCAAGCAATTCTCCTGCCTCAGCCTCACAGGTAGCTGGGACTACAGGCATGCACCACCACACCTGGCTAATTTTTGTATTTTTAGGAGAGACAGGGTTTCGACACATTAGCCATGCTGGTCCCAAATTCCTGACCTCAGGTGATCCACCCACCTCGGCCTCCCAAGTACTTGGATTACAGGCATGAGCCACCACGCCCAGCCCTACTGTCTTATTTCTTTGGATTCACTTTATAAATAAAAATTCAATTTGGGGGCATGGGTGAGAGGATGCTTTCCAGTGTTCCCAGATCCTCCACCAGTAGGGGCTCAGTAAAGCCCTGTGTTGTGGAATATGACAGGCAGGGAACCAAAAGGTGATTAAAGATCTGGATTTTAGAGTAATTCTTTTGTTTCCTGAAGGTGATTGTTTATATTTGACTTGTGTTTCTTGTCCTCGCTATTATTCTTGCTAATACTCAAATTTTATTTGTTAAGGGAGAAAAAGGCTTAAAACAAAGCCCCATTATCCTCATCTAGATAATGTTGGCATTGCGAGACTATCCAATTTCTAGCTTTCTTTGGCTTAAAGAACCTCTATATATGCATGAGATAAATGCCAATTTAACGTTGTAGATTCCTGCTATGGGGCCCGAGGCAGCTGGAATCATCCAGCAATTCCTCCTTTATGTTGATTTGTGGCCATTCTCGTTCCAAGAGAAGAGAGAAGACAAACTTGCGTTTCAAAATTAAACTTTGCAATTTAAAAATACAAGCAGGGAAAAAAAAACTTCCCTAGGCCAGAAGGAATGATTTAAATTTTTGGAGAGCTCATCTGCGTTTCAAGGGTAATGATAAAGCATTGGAATTTACTTTGATGTTTCAGCTCTAGCACAGCACCCCCCTCAGCCTCCCCAGGCCTCCTCCTCCATCCCCTGTGTCTGACTGGGTAGTCACTGCTCTGGGGCCTGGAGCACTCCTTCTCATTCCCCTGTTTGTGTATCTGAGTATCTCTATGACTTTAGATCTTCTTCATGCTTTCTCTGTCTGTTTGTCTGTTTTGTTGCCACCCCACCCCATGTTTTTTTTTTTTATTTGGCTCCTGTTTTGTGGCACTGTCTCAAATAAACAGGTTTGACTGCTGGTTCACAATTTTATTATTTATTATTTGTTTATGTACGTATGTACGTATTAATTTATTTATTTATTTTGAGATGGAGTCGTGCTCTGTCACCCAGGCTGGAGTACAGTGGCAAGCTCTCAGTTCACTACAGCCTCTGCCTCCTGGGCACAAGCGATTCTACGGCGTCAGCCTCCCGAGTAGCTGGGATTACAGGCGTGTGCCATCACATCTGGCTAATTTTTGTATTATTATTATTATTTTTTTTTTTTGAGATGGAGTTTCGCTCTTGTTACCCAGGCTGGAGTGCAATGGCGCGATCTCGGCTCACCGCAACCTCCGTCTCCTGGGTTCAGGCAATTCTCCTGCCTCAGCCTCCTGAGTAGCTGGGATTACAGGCATGCGCCACCATGCCCAGCTAATTTTCTGTATTTTTAGTAGAGACGGGGTTTCACCATGTAGACCAGGATGGTCTCGATCTCTTGACCTCGTGATCCACCTGCCTCAGCCTCCCAAAGTGCTGGGATTACAGGCGTGAGCCACCACGCCCGGCTTAATTTTTGTATTTTTAATAGAGACGGGGTTTCACTATGTTGGCCAGGCTGGTCTCGAACTCCTGACCTCAGGTGATCTGCCTGCCTCGGCCTCCCAAAGTGCTGGGATTATAGGCATGAGCCAAAGTGCCTGGTCTATTTTTTTCTTTTTGAAACAGGGTCTCCCTCTGTCGCCCAGGCAGGAGTGCAGTGGAGCAATCTGGGCTCACTGCAACCTCCCTCTCCCAGATTTAAGTGACTCTTTCATCCGAGCTTCCTGAGTAGCCAGGACTACAGGTGATTGCCACCATACCCAGCTAATTTAAAAAAATTTCTTGCAGAGACAAGGACTCATTATATTGCCCAGGGTGAACTCAAACTCCTGGGCTTATATGATCCTCCCACCTTGACCTCTCAAACTGTTGGAATTACAGGTGTGAACCACTGTGCATGGCCTCACAATTTTTTTTTTAATGGCTAAGTAGACTTCACAATGTGTTCCCCACACTAGGGTTGTCACTAAGGAGCAAAAAAAGTGGAAAGAGAGGGATGAGGAGGAAACTTAATATTATACAAAGCTCCTGGGAATACTGGAAAGCCCCTTTCCCAGGGGGCACTGCAAGGAGGAAAAGGGTGCAGTTGCAGAGGAAGGAACATCTGGGTCCCATGGCTTGGCAACAGGCTCTCCTTGAGAGTCACTCACCGTCACAGGCTCTCTCTGCACTGGAGATCCGGCCTTCTGGAGGCTGGCAGGGAGGGCCTGCTGGAGCAGAAAGGGCTTAGCTTTGCACCAGGCAGATGTCCTTTGGAATCCTGGTTCTGCTGCTTACAGCAGTGTGACTTCCCAGGCAAACTGTTTAACCTCTTTAAGTCCAGATAGCCTCATCCATAAGAAATCAGTGACGCTACCTTACTGTGTGGAGTAGCAAGGATTAAATGATATGTTGTAAAACACCAAATAGACCCAGGCTCATAATAGGAGTTCAGAAAGTGTGATTTTCCTCCCTCCTCCTTTCATGGTAGTCTTTAATTTGCCTTTATTCTGAAGTTTGTTAAGACTATTGGGAACTCAGAACACATTTACTCATAAAAACCAGTAGCCCTGGGCTTTGTGAGGTCTGATCCCCACTCCCTGCCTAACTCACCATTCCCATTCTCTTCCCATGACCCTCGTTCATTCATGGTCTTGACTTTCAAGACATAGTGGGTTCCTCTGCTGTCTTCCAAATATCCCCTTGGATTCCCCACCCACAAGCTTTTGCTCCTTCACCCTGGAATCTCAGACTACTGCTTAGAACTGTCTATCAAATCAATATCCAGGTGAAATCCAAATTCTAGCTCCTCCTTTTCCCAGTGATCTATGCAGAACGATTTCTTTCTCATCTGAATTCTTATTCTACTTATCTGACCTAGTAGTAACATGAGCTTTATAATAAAAATCACAACATAGTGCCTTTTGTGGCTGTTATTGTGGGGAGTGTAAAGTATTCTTATATTCCTCACACTGTTCAATAACTGCTTTCTGTGGGATACATATTAATAGCTGCATTTGTTGTATGCACACTATACGCCAGGCAATGCTGTACCCTTTATATACATTTCTTCAGGTAATTTCCACGACAAGGTTAAAAGAAAGTATGTGATCCCAATATTCTGGGGGGAGCTAAAGGTCAGATGGAGTCAGTCACATTCTCAAGGTCCAGTAAGCAGAAACTGGAAGGAGCAAAGATCCCAACCCAGAAATGTGGGACTCCAAGTTCTGTGCTCTTTCTACTTCCCAGGAAATGGAGCCTAAGTTAACAACAGTAACAGCAAACCGAAGTCAGGTACTGAGGACATATGCAACCCCGGTTTGGGTGCAATCTTTATCAATGTCCTAAACCGACAGATGACGTAGAGACAGCCGTTTCTCTGACTAGGGGAGGTAGCCCAAGAACGCTAAGAAGCAGGAGTCCAAATTTGAGGTCTAGGAGACGCTGCAGAAAACATTTACAGTCACTAGAGGGCTCCCTCTCCCTTAGGCAAAAAGCGCAGCACCGCCCGCGCGCGATGGTCCCTGGACCCTGCCGCCGGGAGGCCGCTGGAAGCTCCACGCCACCTCCCTGAAGCCGGGTCCGTTTTGCCTACATCCCTGTCTCGGCAAAGCCCTGGAGAATCCGCAGGGCAGTACCCCAAGCTGGAGCAGTTTTCACAGCCACACCCCGGGCTGCGCAGTGTTGGGGAATGCTTTGAGGTTCCTCTGGCGGCTCCCTGCTCTCTGCTCACCACGCAGAGCGGATATGGGGAGGACAGAAGGAGTGCAGACTCAGTGGAGTAATCCAGAACTGCATCCCCCAAAAGCCAGCCTAGCCTGGTCCAGGTCCTAAGCTCTCCGGGGAAGTATGGCAGGGCTCTGCGGGTCCTGCTCCCGGTTAGACTTTGCTGAGACGGGGAGAGGGGAACCCCTCCACTCCCGCGGAGTAGTGGACACAATTTTGTTTGAAACTATCCTGCAAAGAGAACCACCTCAGGAAGCCGTGGCTGCCAGGGGACTCCTCATCCCCACCGGATAGCGGGGGAGCCCGGGGAGGGAGGGATTCTGCAGCTGCAGGTTGGGGGGTCCTGGATGCTGCATTTTAACGCTCATCGCAACGCCTTTGGAGTGACATTAAGTGCAAAGAGGCAAATGACTAATCCAAACTATTATTACAACTGCAGAAAATAATACAGATCTACAGAAAAGGCTTGAACCCGGTAGCTAGGGAGGTGGGACAAAGAGGGATGATCCTTCCTCTCGTTTTTTAGATTTGTTGATTTCGGTAAAGTATGTATGTATTTAAACATGAAGAAACAGGTGAAGCGAATATAAATTGGGTTATGAATCATTTCCAGAGGCTTCTCTGTCTCTTGACAGAGGCCAGAAATAAAACAGGTACTGGGCCTGAGTGCTCTGCACAGGGAAGCCCCCGCGTGGCGCTGGGCAAAATCTTCTCGGTGGAGAGAATGCATTCCGGGTTCGAGACCTCACAGGGTGCAGATGCGAACTGCGGTGGCCTCAAGTGGCCGTCCACTTTGTTTGTGAGAACAGTTTTCCTATGACGCCCACCCGCCCTCTGCATCCTGCAATCCGACTAGCGTTGGAGAGGGTCTTGGCGCGAACCAGGCGGCCTCGGTGGGGTCCCGTGGCGGAGGGCAGTGCGTCCGCCGCATTGTTTCAGTCCCTGCGGTGGGATCCAGCTGGGGGAGGGGAGACAGGGTGTCCTCCGGAGCCGCCCCCTGACCCTCCCGGGGGACCAGTGCCTCGGCACATCCGGGCTTCGTGAAATGCCCTGAGTCGCCATGGAAACCCGCGGGAACGCGGACCCTGGCGCTAGCGGGGTCAGAGAGTTCTGCGGCCGCGCCCTCCGACCGCTCTCGGACCCCGGCCCTGCCGCAGAGTCTGCCGGGAGTTGTAGTCCCCAGGAGGCGGCCGCGCGCGGCGCCGAGGATGCGGGCGCCTCCTGTCCCCGCTTCCTCTTAACCTGCTAGCTGAGGTGGGGAGCGGCGGGAGGAGCCGGCCGCGCGGTGATTGGCGGAGGCCGCTCCCAGCCCCCACCCGCGCCCCTCCCCCGCTCACCACTCCGGACTCCCGCGCTGGGCGCGCTGAGGCGGCCCCCGAGCGAGCGAGCGTGCAGCCGCCGCCGCCGCCGCCCCGAGCACCCGCAGCTCCGGCGCCGAGGCGAGACGGAGACCGACAGAGCCACGGGCCCTCGCGGCCGCAGCATCCCGGAGGAGTGGGTGATGGCAGGGGGGTCGGTGGGCTTACCCCCCCGGGCTAGGACATCCTCCTCTCCCCCTTCTGTTTCTCCGTGAGGCTCACAAAAGGGTGGGGAGCTGGGTGCACCTGAGGCCCGGCCGCAGGGGACGCGACGGGAGGTGTGGTTTGGGGTTGGGAGGTGGCCTTCGGGGCTACGCCGGAGCGTTCTTGGGGTCCTCTTTGTACCCCCACAGAGCGCCGTGCCGGACCTTGCTCACAGTAGGCGTTTAATGTGTGTGCTCGCGGGGTTGGGGAGTACTCGGGTGAGGAGGCGGCTCGGCCGAGGGATTTCGCGCCTAGCACGTAGTGGGCCGCCCCCCTCGCTGGGCGCGGTGCAGTGGACCGCTGGAGGGCTGGGCGGGGGCGGCTCTGGCCGGGGGCCAGTCCTGCCGGTCCCAGGATCCGCACCGTCCCCGGTCCCACACACCACCCAGATACACACCCTCGGTCCTTCTCGCCCCCGGGTTGCGATCTGCCCAGCCTGGACCTGACCCGGCGGTCTGTTCCACCTGCCCGGCTGACGGAGCAGACGCCTCCAGAGGACTCGTCCGCCGCCTCCGAGCCACCCTCCGGAGCCACAAAGGCCTCCTGAGGCTGCCCAGCCTGGAGCAGGTGCCGAGCTGGGTCCCTCGGCCGGAGCCCAGCGCGGGAGCCCGCCTCGCAGCATCGATCTCGGCGGGCACGGACGTCGACGCCCCGGGCCTGGGGACCGGGCTGGAGTAGGAGCTGGAGAGGCCGAGAGAGGGCGAGGGGAGGCCTGGGTTGAGGAAAGATGGGGATGCAGAAGGCTGGGGAGCTGGGTGGGGACAGGTAGTGGGTCTGGGGGAGCAGGGAGTGGGAACTAGGGTTTGAGGAGGAAAGAGAAGCGGCAGGGGCGGGTCCGAAGAGCGAGGGATGGAGCTCAGTGCAGGTGGCCCCGGGCGAGGCTGAGTCTGCTGAAGAATGGGGAGGGGAGGAGGGATGCCGGCGGGTGGAGACCGCCTGGGTTTGAGGAGGGAGGAGGAGACCCGCGCTGTGCGGGGGAGGGGGCCTCCTGGGAAGGGGGGGCTCTTGAGGAGGGAGCAGCAGGCAGTTGAGAGGCGGTCTCGGGCCCGAAGACCCCCAGTACCAGGCTCTGGGCCCGGCGGCCCAGGTGGCCGGCTGGGCGTGGCCCTGGGACCCGGTCTGGGGACCCAGGATAGTGGTGGATCCGGGACCCGGCTGGGCTGGCCCTGTGAGCAGCTTTGTCTCCAGGCTTGAAACCAGCTGGTAGCGACCCGTTCAGGGTTTTGTGATCTTACGCGGCGCCCTCGGCACGCCCTTTTCTCGAGGAGCTCAAAGGCTTTGCCCAGCAGCAGGTGCTGCCAGGGAGGCAGCAGACGGGACATCTCCCTTCGGGGAGACCCGGAGAACAATAGCCGACCCTGGTGTCCTCCCCACGACGAACCAGGGTCCCCCAGGACGCAGGGTGCGTTTTCTGGTACCGGCAATATTCCTTGCGGAACCTCCAGGCACGTGCTGTCTTTGGGGTTGTGTGGGGGCCCGACCCCGTCAGGAATCCCGAGTGGGAGGCACTCCCCCCGCCTGGCGCCTGTAGACAGCCCCTCCCGGCTTGGTGCTTTCTAGTGCAGCGCCGCCTGCCCAGCGCTGTCCACCTGCAGCTGAGACGCGGCGTGGTTATCGGCGCAGAGCTGCTGGGCGGCGACGCAAGGGCCAGAGGCTGGAGGTCGCCTCGGTGCAGCGCGAGTTCCCAGAGCAGCGGCTTTGTCTGCGGAGGCGGTCCGAGTCCGAGTGTGCTTTCCTAGGGGGAGCTGTAAGGGCTGGTGCGGATTGTGGTGAAATTGCAGAGAAGAGGGTAGAAATGACCCGCCAAGGGTGCGGCTCTCGGTTTCTGAGCCGCTGCTATGGGACCAGTGCTTTCCTTTGCCAGTGACCACACCCAAACCAGTGCATCTTTTGCAGACTTCGCCCATATTGTCTGCTGACCTAAGACTGGGGTGGCTCTGTGATAGGCGGTGGCTGCTTGCCCATGGGAAAGCAGATGAACCGAATGGAAGCCTAAAACAGGCTTTCAGCAGCCTCCATGCGCTCAGCCTCTTGCCAGCTGCCTAAACACCTTGCAAGTCAGCGCTGCAGCGCCTTGTCATGTGAAGTGAGTGACAGCCAAAGACAGAATTCTATGTTGCACTGTTGCTTTGATAATTGGTTAGCAGACAAGTTAAAGGTAAATCTTTAGCATAAAGTTATTTTAAATTGCCATTCATTAAAAAAAAAAAAAAGGCAGGAGCGTTTTTTGCTCCCAGACTAGGCTATACTTGGCATTGTGGAACTAGATGCTGCTTACATTTGCAACTAAGTTAACTGAGAGCCTCTTGGCTCTCTTAACCAGCCTTGAAACCTCAGGATTTTCTTTCTTAACCAGGTTGGTGCATAAGGTGAAACTGTGCTGTGGCTGTTGGCTCCTACCCAGGACAGATGATAGCTTCCATGGTGAAGGCCTCTTGTCTGGGTGTCCTGTCTGGCCATAGGGAGTCAGCAGTAGGCTATGTCTTGCTGGTTTTAAAGGACGGTGTTTTGAGGAGGTGCCTCGCAGAATTTACAAAACTGGTCTGGAAGGACTAGCTGGAACATTGTTTGTTGGTGGTTTTTAACCATATTTTAACCAAATTATATATGCATATATTAATATGTATATACACATGTACACACATATACACATACTATATTTTAATTAAATTATATATGTGTGTGTTTATGTATACGCACACACATATATACATTCAGAGAACACAAAAACTAGGAATCTCAATATTGGAAACCCAGAAATCTGACAGTGAAGGTTTTTTTCTTGTGAGAGAGCTCTCAATGGGAAATGTTTTCATGTTATTACCCAAAGGGAACAGTTTCAGGAGGGAGTGTTTTGTTGGCTTATTCTTTTTTGTAATAATTTTATAGATTTTTAAAAGGATGTAATCCTCTTAAAGCACTCTGTGAACATCCATCCCAATCTGTTCCTCAGGGCAGGGAATCCATAGATGAAGAATGCTGGTATGACCAGCCCATTTTTACAGGCAAGATGGAGAGAAGGCAGCTTCCCTCTCCTATCTTCTGCTGGTGCTGCTCCAGTAAAATACCTGGAAGACAGGACCCAGCAAGGGGAGAGGCAGGTGGCCCCAGAGAAGGACTTTATGTCCCCAGAATTCCAGGGTGCCCTTCTTGAGCTTGGGGACCTCAGCTAGGTACACAAAGATGTTCATGGGACATGAAGACCTGGCTGTTGTCAGCATAGCCTCTCTAGGTGCAAACAGCAGGAGCGTTGCATTATTCTCAATGCTTCTATCTCTGGAAAGAGTTCCACAGCAAGGGAAATTTACACAGTTGGCCAAAATCAGGTCTCAGGACTTGGTGTAAACTTCATTTATGGCACTTCCACATCTCATAGATATCTGAGAAATCCCCCCTCCTTTTTTTTTTTTTTTTTTTTTTTTTGAGATGGAGTTTCGCTCTTGTTGCCCGGGCTGGAGTGCAATGGTGCGATCTCAGCTCACTGCAACCGCCTCCTGGGTTCAAGTGATTCTCCTGCCTCAACCTCCAAGTAGCTGGGATTACAGGCATGTGCCATCACGCCTGGCTAATTTTTTATTTTTAGTAGAGACGGAGTTTCTCCACGTTGGTCAGGCTGTCTCAAAATCCCGACCTCAGATAATCCGCCTGCCTCAGCCTCCCAAAGTGCTGGGATTACAGGTGTGAGCCACCGTGCCCAGCCTCCCCTTCTTAATAGCTCCCCTGACCCAGGGTTCTGTATGATCCTGCATTAGCTCCAAGGGACTGTAAGCCAAAGGACAGCATGACTATAGGCAGGTCTCTGGGGTGAAAGCAAATTGTTCACTTCATGTTCCTAGGGCATAGAAAAATATTGAGAGCCAGAGAAGTTGGACAAGAGTATCTGAGACCTAGTCCATCTTCCTGATAGGAAAATTTACCAGTTTCTGATAGAATATGATCCTGTTTATCTTTTTTGTTCTCTGAGGTATAAGAAGATATTCCAGAAAAGTCATCTAAGACTTAGTTCACAGGAATCCTGTAGAACAGAATATCTTTATCAATGTGAAGTCCTATAGGGAAAATTCGGTGTAATATGGGAGCAAACGAGAATAAATGTGTTTTATCATTTTTCAAGTAAGCAGGTGTTTGATTTCATTGCACTGCTACTGGATAAATGAGAAATAATTTCAAAATCACTTCGCCTTACTTTTTTTATACGAAGATGAAAGTTTGAAATACCATAGCATGAATCTTTTGTGAGCTTTGATATTTATGTATAAAAGTGGGCACAAATTATACACTTGAACAAAAGATATTCAGGGAGGAACATGGTGTATGATTGCTTCTACTTCAGTCTTTGAAACTTGTTTCATTTAAAATAAGTTGATTTAACCATTGATTGAACTCGAGCTTGCCAAGCATTCCCATCAATCACAGCCCCGTTTTGTACTTGTTCCCTCGCCTTCCTCCTCCCTCTTCACAATCCAGGCTCAGAGGTAGTATGCACATGAGGGAGAGCCTGAAAGCCTGGGTTCAGATTTCACCTTGGCCACTTTCTGTTTATCTGTGCAATGAAGATGGTTGTATTAGTTTGGTGCAGAAGTAATTGCTGTTTTTGCCATTACTTTTTGTTGTTGTCGTTGTTGTTGAGATGGAGTCTCACTCTGTCACCCAGGCTGGAGTGCAGTGGCACGATCTTGGCTCATTGCAACCTCTGCCTCCCAGGTTCAAGCAATTCTTCTGCGTCAGCCTCCCAAGTAGCTGGGACTACAGGCACGTGCCACCACGACCAGCTAATTTTCGTATTTTTAGTAGAGAGGAGTTTCACCATATTGGTAAGGCTGGTCTTGCACTCCTGACCTCATAAGCCACCGCGCCCGCCCTTGCCATTACTTTTAATGACAAAAACTGCAGTGATGTCTGCACCAACCTAACAGTGTCTACCTCCGGGGTTGTTCTGAGGTTTACATGAGTTAATGTTTAGCCCTAAGAGCAGTGTCTGGCATCTAGTAAGTGTACAGTAAAAGTTATCATCACCATCAGCAGTATCATTATATTCTCCCCCTAAAATGTGTGTCCACAAAAACAACACTTTGATTCCTCTTTTAATCTTTCATCCCAAGGGGCCATGGCAAGTTGCTGTAGGGATTAACAGTGGGAACAGACGGAATGATTAGGACCCCTTTCTAAAACTCCCACCCTTGCAAATAGTAGAAATAGCTCTGTGTGGAGTCTGTTTCCTGGCAGCCTCTTTAAGCTCAGCTGTTTTTAGCAGCTGAGCACTTGGAGAATTAAGAGTGTTCCAGAAGTGCTGTGACCTCAGCTTTGCTGCATCTTTCCTTTGAGTGGGGTTAGGCTGGCGTGCCTGATGAGGAGCTGTTGTCCCAAAGCTGTTTAGTTTTTGTTGTGGGAAAGAGTCACCGTGTTTGGTTGATGGCAAATTGTTAGGAATAAAGATAGCTCCGGTTTTCCAGATAAGAAATACAGAATTTTGTACAACTTGGAACCATAGAATTATTCTATGCCAGGGATGTTTCTGATTCCTACACATTAGGTTACTGTTATCATCCCAATTTTACAAATTAGGCAACAAAGGTAAAACGGACACCCAGATGGGGACGTGGCAGAGCCCGGCTTTGAACCCAAGGGGCTTTATTACCATCTGTGTCAGTCCTCCAGGATAACTGGAGTTCTCCAGAAAAAAAACAGAAAATCAGTTCTCCAGAAAAACAAAACCAATAGGATTGGTTTATGCAGTTGGAGAGGCTGGCAAGTCCCATATCTGCAGGGAAGGCTGGCAGACTGGAAACTCTAGGCAGGAGCTCGTGGTTCACATTTTACCTAGAATTTCTTCTTTCTCAGGGAAAACTCAGTTTTTCTTTTAAGCCTTTTAACTAATCATATGAGGCTCACCCACACTATCAAGGAAAATCTCTTTTCCTTAAAGTCAACCATCTAGCCTGGGCATCATAGAGAAACTCCATCTCTACAAAAGTTTAAAAAAAAAATTAGCCAGGCACGGTGGCACATGTCTCTGGTCCCAGCTACTTGAGAGGGTGACGTCAGAGGATTGCTTGGGCCTTGGAGGTCAAGGCTGCAGTAAGCTGTGATTACACCACTGCACTTCAGCCTGGGCAAAAGAGCAAGACTCTATCTCAGAAATTTAAAAATTTAAGAAGAATGTAGTCAACTGATTGTAGATGTTAACCACATCCACAAAATACCTTCACGGTAACACTTAGATGAATCTTTTATTGGATAACAGTACTATAGCCTAGCAAAGTTGACACAAAGAACTAACCAGGCCAGGCACGGTAGCTCATGCCTGTAATCCCAGCACTTTGGGAGGTCGAGGCAGGAGGATCACTTGAGGTCAGGAGTTCGACACCAGCCTGGCCAATATGGTAAAACCTTGTCTCTACTTAAAATACAAAAATTAGCCAGGCATAGTGGTACACATGCGTAGCCCCAGCTACTCAGGAGACTGAAGCACAGGAATCACTTAATCACTTGAACCCGGGAGGTAGAGGTTGCAGTGAGCTGAGATCGCACCATTGCACTCCAGCCTGGGCGACAGAATGAGACTGTCTCAAAAAAACAAAAAAAACAAAAAAAAAAAAAGAAAGAAAGAAACCCTAACCATAACAGGATCCATGCTTTTAAACACTACCAAGAACCTTATGAGTTGGGTGTGAGAGTCACAGTAAACTAAATAATTTAGCAAGATGCTATCCCATTACAAAATGGTACACCTTACCTTGTTTAAAACAGAATTCAGATCTCTTTTCTCTTCAATGTGGCTTCTAGCCCAAAATATTGCTCAGAGTAAGCATTCAACAGATAATATTGAAAGAATGACTGACTGAATGGTTTTGATGATATTTTACAGGATTTTCCAGCTATTGAGACTCTGGTGCCCCATTTAAATTTTTTTATTTTACTTTTCTTTTATTACTATTATTTTATTTTATTTTATTTTATTTTTTGAGACACAGTCTCACTCTGTCATCCAGGCTGGAGTGCAGTGGTGTTATCTTGGCTCACTGCAACCTATGCCTCCCAGGTTCAAGTGATTCTCCTGCCTCAGCCTCCCAAGCAGTTGGGATTACAGGCATGCACCACTGTGCCCTGCTAATTTTTGTATTTTTGGTAGAGACAGAGTTTCACCATGCTGGCCAGGCTGTCTCAAACTCTTGGCCTCAGGTGATCTGCCGGCCTCTACCTCCCAAAGTGCTAGGATTACAGGCATGCGCCACCGTGCCTAGCCTCCCTTTTAAATTAAAAATCATCTGGCCCAAGTAAGGTTGAGGTTTTGTGAATGACTAGATTCTCTTGGGAAAAAAGGAGAATTTTTGCATTCTGAATTGTGCATGTGTCACTCCCCACTACCTAACATCTGTCCACTTTCCTTGGCTCAGCAAAGGGTTTGGGGTCTGTTGCTGCCTGGACTCCCTGTGAATGTGTGTCTCCCATACATTAGTAGTGCCTGGTACTCAATCACACCATCTTTGTGTCACTCCAGTGTCCATTAGGCTGCCTTTTGTTGATTTCAAATCTGCCATGGGCTGGCTCGAATTTCTTAGGCCTTGGGTCTTTATTCTCCCTCCTTTTGTCTAGTCCTGTCCTTCCCTTTGTCCTTCTGCAGAGCAAGATCCACTATTGATACAGAAGTCACCTCCTTTCTCATTTTTTACTTCGGATTTCTGACCTTGTAGATTGATATGTTTGTTCTGTTATAAAATTCAAAAACAACCCCCAATTTTTTTCATTTAATGTCTTTTTGCTCCTGTTTCCAGCATATGTGAAACACTTTCAACCTTAATGAAGTTACTTAAATTTTTAATTTTGCTGTATTGTCAAGCAGCAATACACATACATGAAACGGTCACTTTTGGGGGTACAGTGGCTGAGGGTGCATTTTTTAAAAAAACTTTTTAGTGAAGTGTAACAGATAAACAGAGAAGTGTACAAACCATAAGTGGGTAGTTGATGAAACATGCCCATGTAATCTGCACCAAATTAAGAAACAGAAGATTGGAGTCTCTGAGCCTACTATGGCTCAGAGGGCTGCCTGATTCAAAATCTTATTATTAAAAAAAAAAAAAGAAAGAAACAAAATTATCAATACTCAGAGTCTCTAGTTACTTAGTATTCTTCCTCCATATCCTGACTCCTTACACATAGATCAATCAGCTTTCCCTATTTTTGAACTTTTTACAAATGGAATCATGTAGTCCATATTCTCTTGACAGTGGCTTGTTGTGCTCAGGGTTATATGAGATTTCTCCTACTGTTGTATTTAATTTGCTCATTTTCATTGCTGTATAGCATCCCATTGTATGCATGTACCAAATGTGTCAGTTTTGTTGCTAATGGTATTTGGATTGAACATTCTAATAGGTGTCTTAGTGAACATATGTACCCCTGACCCAGTTTCACTCCTAGGTATATAATAGGCACATATATATATAAAATAGGTATATATATATATCTAGGAGTGAAATTACTGGGTCAGGGGTACATATGTGTTCTGTTTTAGTAAATTGTGCCAAACACTAAGATTAATGGTGAAATTAAAAAAAAAAAAAATCCTCTGAGGTATGCAATGCAGTGATTAAACCAAAATCCTAAAGACTGGCCCAATATTACGGTTTGATCAGAGGTTGGCTTCCAAATCTTATTCTTCAGTGAAAAGTAGAACTTTAAGCTTTATCTCTGACTCCATAGTAATCTATCAGTTAAAAAATTATATATACAATATATGCATATATATTATATATATATTACATTAGTTTTTAAGAATTGTTCATAAACAACCAGTTGATTGGCTGAAATGAACACTTTTAAACTAAACAGTGTACATCTACCTTAGTCTTGGCTACAGCAGTTTTCTTAACTCATGTTTCTTAAGGAAAAGATAAAAATTAGATTATAAATGCAACATTGGTCCAAAGATCATTCCAGAGATGTCCTGACAGCCTCGGGCAAGATTAACAAGTGGTTTTTATTGTTAACTAATTTATATTTATTATATTGGGTCAAATAGTGATTTTGAATTGTGTAATTTCTGTGGCTTATAAAAAGTCCCAGCCGGGCGTGGTGGCTTACGCCTGTAATCCCAACACTTTGTGGAGCCGAGGTGGACAGATCACCTTAGGTCAGGAGTTCGAGACCAGCCTGGCCAACATATAATGAAACTCCGTCTCTACTAAAAAATACAAAAATTAGCTGGGCATGATGGCACACACCTGTAGTCCCAGCTACTTGGGAAGCTGAGGCAGGAGAATCGCTTGAACCCAGGAGGTGGATGTTGCAGTGAGCTGAGATCACTCCACTGCCCTCCAGCCTGGGTGACACAGCAAGACTCTGTCTCTCAAAAAAAAAAAAAAAAATGTCCAGCTTGGAATCACAGAGTTGAGATTTCTTACTAGGGAATAGAATTATGACATTTATCTTATTTTTGGTAGGTTTCTGAAAAGATCTGAAATAGACGTGATTTTTTTTACAGTTGGATTATAATGGAAAGAACCTCTGCAACTAAAAAGGTGAAGCACAAAGATGTGAGCACTAACCTTCAGGCTGTTGCATCTCATATCCAAGGCCCGTATCATCATGTGGCCCAGGAGAGATGGCAGTGATGGTCATGGCCAGTGTGGGTAAAGGACAATAGTTTAGGCATAATTATAGGATGGTAGTAATGAAACGTGAGCAGCCAAAGGAGCCTGCCAAGGCAGTCATGAAATCCTAACTTGGCTGGTTTTTCCCTGTGAGATCCATTCACAGCACAAATTATTCCTGAGAAATATTTTTTTTAGCATGTGTCCTGCCATGTTTGGTATGTATCTTTATACAAACAAGTGAATGAGATCAGACTTAACATACCTTTAAAACCTAAACTAACTGCTTAAACTCTGAGTCCCTTAAGCACTTAGATAGTTCATATTTCATATCTTTTATAATATAGGATGTAATTTTTTTTTGAGACCAAGGTCTCGCTGTCATCCAGGCTGGAGTACAGTGGCACAATTGGGGGCTCACTGCAGCCTCAATATCCCAGGCTCAAGCAATCCTCTCACCTCACCCTCCCAAGTAGCTGGGACCACAGGTACAGGTGCATGCCATGCCACCACACCAGCTAATTTTTTTTTTTTTTTTGTAGAGATAGGGTCTCCCTGTATTGCCCAGGCTGGTCTTGAACTGCTGGCTAAAGCAATCCTCCCTCCTTGGCCTTCTAAAGTGCTGGGATTACAGATGTCCGCCACCACACCTGGCCTAATTTTGTACTTTAAAACATATAAATCTAATACTCCAATATTTAATCAATTATAAACCACCCATAGAAAATTTTGCTTGTCTAGCTAATGTAATTTTGGCTGATTCCATTCAAGCCTTGTCTGTATGTTTACATATATTTTTACAGAGTTGTTAGCACAGCATGGAAATTATTTGATATTCTGTTCTTTCATCAAAACTTTTCCATGTCTCTACCTGATTTACAAATGGAAGCTTTTAAGTGACAGTCTTCAGTTCCATTGGAATGTACTAGATTCCATTTTTAAAATCCATTTTGTTTTTATGTTATTAGATTCTATTTACACATTTACTGATTGATGAACATTAAAGTTATATCCAAGTTTTTAATTATTTTAGATAACACAACCATAAAACAATTCATATTGTTGTGAACATCACATACATTCTTTTCATACCTAGCTGATAGTATGTTTTTGAGAATAGAGATTGTGTTTTTTAACAAATGTTTTTGGTGTAGGGGGTACAATTCTATCCATAGTACCTGATAGTTTTCACATTAAGAGAAGTGTATAAATACATGTTAATTCCTTTATTTCAGGACCAACTTCACAGTTTCCTGATCAGCAAATACTTTTCTAATAGCCTTAGTTGGCAAGTTGGTCATTGAAGAATTTGTGTGAAAGTAGGAATAAAATTGTGTGAGATAATCAGTCATTAACAGGAATAATTTGGAGGATGAAAGATTCCAAGCGAAGCTGATTTTTATCAATTAATTCTATAAAATTGTGCGGTCTCAGTACCAGATAGCATCTGAAGTTGGCCGTTATGACAGAAATTAAATGGTCTCGATGTTGCAGAGAGATTATTCAATTATGAGGCACACCCATTGCTAAGTTCTGAGTATCTAGGAACAGAGTGCAAATAGCCAGAAATGAAAATGAATGTTAGTGCTGCCTGGCAAGGGAGAGAGAGATTTGCTGTCCGATAACTGTGCCCCTTCACTTGCCTTGAGCTGTTGTTTGAGATGGGCTTGAACCTCCTCTCAGAAATGCACCTATTTCCTGAGTGCCTGCAACGGGCAGTGCAATTTCCAGGAAGGAGCTAGTGCATGGGAGAGAGTTAGGTTTGGAATCCTCACTGCTACTTTCTAGGCACGAGAGACTTGGGCAAAGTCATTTTATCTCCCCAAGCCTGTTTCCTTGTGAGTTAAAAAGATGTTAATATTGACCTCACAGGCTTCTAGAGAACTAAAGCGATTGTGTGCATTGAGTCTGGTGGGCATGTGGTGAGCATTAAGTGGAGCTGATGGTATTGTCTAGATGCTAAGGTAGGTGCTTTGCAATATACAAAGGTATATAGGCTGGGCGCTGTGGCTCACACCTGTAATTCCAGCACTTTGGGAGGCCGAGGCAGGTAAATCACAAGGTCAAGAGATCAAGACCATCCTGGCCAACACGGTGAAACCCCATCTCTACTACAAATACAAAAATTAGCTGGGTGTGGTGGCATGCGCCTGTAGTCCCAGCTACTCGGGAGGCTGAGGCAGGAGAATCGCTTGAACCCGGGAGGTGGAGGTTGCAGTGAGCTGAGATCGCGCAACTGCAGTCCAGTCTGGCGACAGAGCAAGACTCTGTCTCAAACAAACAAACAAACAAACAAAGGCATATAAAAACTATCAAAGGGACATACTGTCAAATGGAAATAGGCAGGACAATATGACAATTGGAGAATGTAAACTCCCTTACATAAGGAGTTTAGCAAAATGTCTCTCCCTTCCTGTATCTGTCAGATGAGAAGATGCAGACTGGGTGCTGTCCTGACTACTTTATGTCCTGTGACAGACACCCTGTGTTGCTGAGCTGTCACAATTCTTTATTGGTGAAAACTGGCAGATTTGCAGTTTGACACTATCTATCAAAATTAAAACTGCACATTCCTTTTAACCCGGCAGTACCACTGCTAGCATATCTTTTTTCCTAAAGATATACAAGCACATGTCCTTGATGAGAAATACGAAGGGCTATTATTGCAGCATTACTTGTACTAGCAAAAAATTAGACATGACCTATCATTGGAGAATGAATGAAATGCATTATGACACAACCTTACAAAGGACTACCATACAGCCATTACAAAGACTAAGGCAAGTATTTCTGTTCTAATGTAGAACAACATCCAATATATATCATTGAATGGGAAGAAAACAGTGCAGAACAATATTTAATGTGTGCCATCATTTCTGTAATACAGTATGTCATGTGGAATATATACATATATTCTTAAATATGCGTAGACTGTCCATGGAAGGAAACACAACAAAACCTACAATGGTGTTTGTCTCTGGAGGGGTGAGGGAGGAGCTGGGAAAATTCACAATTTACACGGTTTTAAATGTTTATCATGTGTATGTTTTCCTTGTCTAAACAATAATAATAATTTGGCACCCTTGGCTGGCTCTGGCTCACCCTGTCAGAGACTCAAGAAGACTTGAGAAGGGTGAAGTTCTTGGGCCCATGTGGATGGCTTATGTTCTCAAACAGACCCCCCAGATGCAGGCCTCCGAAATAAGACACAAGCATGCGGAGTTGAGCTTTCAGGCTTACTGAACAGACAGACCGTGTTTTTTTGACTGCCCATTCAAACAAGAAACACTCTGGGATCAGGAAAGTCGGAATGACCCATTATTGCTGACTATCAAATAGCATTTCCAATATTTCCCCTTTGAATCTTTTTTATTCAGAGGAAAACTTGGTTGGATCTGTAGAACACAGAAGATGAGAAGCACTAACTGGGCATTGTGAACCTTCCCACAGTAATGTGTATGTCTGCTTATCCCTTCATCCCTTCCTCCAGGCAGTAAGCACTTAGTGAACACCTGCAGTGGGCCAGGTGTCATCACAGGATATTGGGGCTAAAAGAACTTTAGACGACATTTAGTCATTTCACAAAGGAGGAACCCGCAGGGCACTTCAGCTTCCAGTGAGTGGTATCAGTGCAGAGAGAATGTCTGGTGATTTTTGCCCTCTTTGGTCTCAGATGATGGGTTAGAAGGACTCTGGATGCTCCTATAGAGTTGGCGTCCTCATGTAGAGTGTTCATTTCATTTTGCCTTGTGTTTCAGTTACTTGTGGACATATTTTCTCTCTAAGGACGTGAAAACTGATTCATGCCACTCCCCCACCCCCAACCATTATCTCTAACTCCTGGTGTTTACACTCTTGGGTGAGTAGGGGCAGGACCTGTGACCTGCTTCTAGCTAATAGTATACAGCAGAGGTGATGGGAATGTCCTTTGTCTTACTATGTTAAATAATAACTTACCTTGCTAGCAAACTCCCTTTGGAAACTCTTTTTGCTTGATGAACTAAGTGGCTATTTTGGGAAAGCCCGCTTGGCAAGAAATTGGTGCTTCTAGTAGCTGAGGGTGGCCTCTAGCTGAGGGCCTGCAACCACGTGGAAATGAATTCTGCCAACAATGTGAGTGAGTGTGGAAGGAAGTTCTTCCCCAGGCAAGTCTCCAGATGAGAACACAGCTCATCCAGCATGTTGATTGCAGCCTTGTGAGGCTCTAAGCAGAGGACCCGGGGCTCCTGACCCACAGAGTGTGAGGAAATAAGCTTGTGTTGCTTTATGCCACTAAATTTGTGATAATTTGTTACACAGCATAGAAAACTAATACAGGGTTCTCTTTTGGCGCTTGGCACAAGGCCTCTCAGCAAGTTGGTTATCAGTGAAGGTGTTGAGCTGAATTTATTTCTCTTTCTTTTCGTGAATGTATCTCACAATAAATTCCTGAAATGCTCTCACTTGGGTGGTCATATAATTTATATTTCAAAGCAGAGCACTTTGGAGAGTGATTATTATTTGCTATTAATAATCTACTTAGGTCTATAGGAATAAACTAGGTCTATGCCAGGCATACTGGGAGGCATGGACCCCCAAGCTATGATAATCTCATCATTTATCATCCATGTTTTCCCGGCTCATTTTGCCTCTGAAGGCATTGCATATCTGTTAATTATTTTTCTTCTGGGTCTGCACTTTTCCTTCCCCCTTCCCATCCCTACCTGTTCCCTGGCTTCTGCCTGGATGTTGGCAGACGGCCACTGTGTGCCTGACTGTGACAAGGCTGGTGGAAGTCACCTGGATGGCAAGCACATCCAGCCTCTGTGTGGAGGACCAGCAGAGTGGGGGAGCTGTGTTGCCCAAGTTGGTGGGAAGGGAGGCTGGGACAGAGCTGTGCAGAGGAATTTACCGGAAGCAGGTGTAGGAGTGATCAACACCCCATTACATGGCCCTTTTCAATGTGTACAGCCTATTCCAGAAGCTGTTTCTGCCTGCCTCTGATGTTTTTTTGTTGGGTTTTGTTCGGGTGGAGGAGAGGGGACTTGTTGAGGTGCCCTCTCCTTGGCATCCCCTTTTTGGAATAGACCCTGTAGCATCTGACACATGCACTCTGAAGGCCTCTCTCCAACTCAGGGGGAGGAGTGGCTCCCCATCCCCCACCACCCGCCTCCAAAATTATCTTCCTTACAAACCATGTGAGGAGCCCAACCCCTTCCCACACATCACCAGAATGTCCCTTCACTTTTTCACTGAGCCAGCCACTTGCATTGCCTCCGGCCTATCCCTTCCTCCAGTGTTCAGCTGTGTGAACCATCCCCCCTGGCACTTGGCCACAGCTGTGACATGGGCTTCAGGCTGTTGGCAGCCTCCCCCTTTACACAGGTTCAGTTTCAGCTGCTGACCAGGAATGCGGGACAGTCTTAACCTGCCCCCCAGGCCTGTACCTGTTTTCTTGACTTGTGGACCATGCTGGAGTTTCCATTCCTTTCCTATCACTGCTTCTCAAACCTTGCCCGGAATGGTAAGGAAAAGGAGCTCATACCTCTGGGAGCTTGTGAGCTTGGCCTGCAGCACCCTGGTACAAGTTGGGAATACCCTTGAAGCATGTTTGAACAGCTTTATTGAGATACAACTTTCATACCATAGAGTTCACCCGTACTAAGTGTGCAATGCAATGGTTTCTAGTGTGTTCACAGAGTTGTGTAGTCATCACCGTAGTCTAATTTTAGAACATTTTCACCACCCCAAAAGAAACCCCATATCCATTAGCAGCCACTCCCCGTTTCTTCCACGACTACCTCTTCCCCAACCCTCTAGCCCCTGGCAACCACTAATCTACTTACTGTCCCTATGGTTTTGCTGATTCTAAACATTTCATATAAATATAATCATACAATTTGTGGCCTTTGGTGATTGTTGAAGCCACATTTTTTTTTTTTCTTTTTTTTTGAGATGGAGTTTCGCTCTTGTTACCCAGGCTGGAGTGCAATGGCGTGATCTCGGCTCACCGCAACCTCCGCCTCCTGGGTTCAGGCAATTCTCCTGCCTCAGCCTCCTGAGTAGCTGGGACTACAGGCACGCGCCACCATGCCCAGCTAATTTTCTGTAGTTTTAGTAGAGACGGGGTTTCACCATGTTGACCAGGATGGTCTCGATCTCTTGACCTCGTGATCCACCCGCCTCGGCCTCCCAAAGTGCTGGGATTACAGGCTTGAGCCACCGCGCCCGGCGCCACATTTTTTAATCTTAAGAAAATTAATGCACTGTCTGCATTCTAGTTCACAGTATACCCTTTTTGTTTTAATAGATACAAGGAATTTCAGAAATCACACATAGTTAGACCAGGCGGTGTGGCTCACACCTATAATCACAGCATTTTGAGAGGCCAAGATAGGTGGATCATTAAGAGCCCAGGAGTTGGTGACCAGCCTGGGCAACAGGACAAAACCCCATCTCTACCAAAAAAAAATACAAAAATTAGTCAGGTGCAATGGTGCACGCCTTTAGTCCCAGCTGCTTGGGAGGCTGAGGTGGAAGTTTCAGTGGGCTGAGATCATGCCACTGCACTCCAGTCTGGGCAATAGAGCCAGACCCTGTCTCATAAAAGAAAAGAAATGACACACAGTTTAAATGTTTAGCACCACAAAAGGGCTCCAGGAAGAAGTGCCTTACTCATGCCACACCCCTTGGGCCCCAGTCTGAAAGGGGTGGGCCTCAACAATACTGACAGCATCCAGATGGCTTTCCATCTAGAGCAGGTGCAGATCCCAAAGTAGGATTATTTGAGTAGATGATGGGAAAGGTGGGGAAGATGATTAGCATTCTCTGAGCATCTGCCACTAGCCAAGCACCATCTAAGTACCATAGAAAGCAAAAGGTGGATGGAGGTGCTGGCCTTGAAGAAGTATCACTCTCTGGGTGCAGATTGTGCAACTGTCAGTAAAGTGATAGAGAATGACTAATGTGAACCATCCTGGCCATTGGGATGCAGCAGAGGTCTTCACTGGTGAGGTGATAGGCTGGATTTGGGAAGAGGATGCTAGGCAGAGGGATGAGTGTGAAGCCGCAGGAAGGGCCAAGCCCTTGGAGAGGAACCTGCTTGGCTGGCCTGTGGGAGCAGGGAAGCTCGGGCAGCAGGGGAGAGGGGGACAGACTCCCAAGGTGGCTGAGGGCAACTGAGCACATCCCTACTCCCCCATTTCCACCTCTTCCTGGCTCTTCACCTTTGGGGTCTATTTGCTGAGGGGAGTCCAAGGATGCTGGGCTGAAGGAGGGGGCCCAAGAGGGTGGTAAATTAGGAGACCTTGTCTTCGTCTACATCCATTCACACAGACCCCCTCATTGCCCTGAGCCTCCAGACCACCCTCAGCAATTTTTCTTTCCTAATGAAAATCAGTGGCAATACAATGATGGGTTTTGAAAATATATTTAGCTTAGTCTCTGTATATATTTAAATAAGAAAACGGTGTGCATAAATGTAATGTGTTTTTCTCTCCTTTTGATTTTGTATTAAAATAACATCTCTTGTTCCTCCTTTCTTTGGGAACCTTTGTTCACATCCTTCATGTTCCAAAAAGCCAACAAATAGCACAGAAAACATGGTCTTTCCTCCTAACTGTAGAGTCCTCTGTTAAGATATGGAGATAGGTTTTTGTGTTCATTTTTAGGTTCACAGTGAGCTTGAAGTAATCAGAGCATACTTTATTGTATAAAAATTTTATTATAACAGGTGTGGCCCATGAGAAAGACCTTACGGGTAAAGAGAGAGTCAAAAGGCTGGAAAACATAGCTCATGGCTTTTTTGTCTGTGCTTTAAAATCCTTAGTTGTAAGCGATGAATTGGACATTTACAGAGACCTGTGCCAAGTATGAACACAGATGTCAATACAGAGGTATCTGTAATACACAGCCCTTGCCCTCGCCAGCTATCACAGACTAAAATGCTAACAATGCTTGCAATTCTTTTATTATTATTATTATTATTATTACTGTTATTATTTTTGAGACAGAGTCTCACTCTGTCACCCAGGCTGGAGTGCAGTGGCCTGATCTCAGCTCACTGCAACCTCCACCTCCCTGGAACAAGTGATTCTCCTGCCTCAGCCTCCCAAGTAACTGGGCCTACAGGCACACACTACCACACCCAGTTAATTTTTTATATTTTTAGTAGAGACAGGGTTTCACCGTATTGGCCATGATGGTCTTGATCTCTTGACCTCGTGATCTGCCCGCCTCAGCCTCCGAAAGTGCTGGGATTACAGGTGTGAGCCACCGCACCTGACTGAGACCTACAATTCTTGAAGGCAGGGATTCTGTAACACTCATTTAGAATCCCACCATCAGAGATAGTGAGGAGCACCCGGTGGGTATTTGTCTGCATGGTGAGTAAAGGGATGTATGAGTTGGCCAGATTAAGGGTAAATGCCCTGTGAATAGCATAGTCCCTCAATGAGAATTCAGTGTAAAGGCAGGAAATAGAATGTCTAGGAGTTAAGCCTGGGTTTAGAACTTGCCCTTCCACACTTACTAATAATCTGTGTGGTATCGAGCAAGTTACCTAACCCTTCTGAACCCTTTGGCCTCATTCACTGCAGTGTTGCTGTAAGGATAAGAAATGAAATATAAAAAACATCTAGTCCTATGCATGACACACAATAGGGGCTCAGTAAATTTGACTGGGTGAATATGGTTTTCACCTGATTTTATTAACAATACATATTCACTGTGAAAAAAGTAAATGATATCATAGGGAAGAAAACAAAAGACACCTGAAATCCCACAACCCTAAAATAGCCACCAGTAGCAGTTTGATGACCACCTTTCATGCATCTCATTATGCAGATGCATGCGCACATGCACACACACACACACACACACACAATGTTCATTTGAATTATGTTTTCTTGCTTTGTTAAAAAATGGCGCTTTTGGGGGGACTAGGGGAGGGACAGCGGGGGGTAGGGAGCTGGGGAGGGATAACATGGGGAGAAATGCCAGATATAGATGATAGGGATGGAGGCAGCAAACGACATTGCCATGTATGTACCTATGCAACAATCCTGCATGTTCTTCACATGTACCCCAGAACTTAAAGTGCAATAAAATAGGCTTAAAATGAGGCTTTAAATGAGGCTTAAAAGAATTGTAATGTTCCCAATACAAAGAAAAGATAAAGTTTGAGGTGATGGATATCTCAGTTACCCTGATTTGATCATTACACATCATATACATACATCAGAATGTCACATGAACCCCCAAATATGTACAACTATGATATATCCATAAAAATAAATTTAAAAATTATTATTTTTATTATCTTTTTGAGACAGAGTCTCACTCCATCACCCAGACTGGAGTGCAGCGGCATGATCTCAGCTCACTGCAACCTCCATCTCCCAAGTTCAAGCCATTCTCGGGCCTCCTCCCCAGTATCTGAGATTACAGATGCGCACCACCACACCCAGCTAATTTTTTTGTATTTTTAGTAGAGACATGGTTTCATCGTGTTGGCCAGGCTGGCCTCAAACTCCTAAACTCAAATAATCCGCCCAACTCATCCTCCCAAAGTGCTGGGATTACAGGCGTGAGCCACGATGCCCAGCTTAAAAATTAATAAGACTTTTTCTCATCTCCAACTAAACACCACCTCCTCACCCTTAGGTAACCAACATAAATTGGGGGGTTTCCACCCACAGTTTATTCCATACACATCAATGTATATAAATATATGTACGTAGTAAATGTTTTTTGTCCTTGTTAATTTTACCAAAATGGGACCCAATTTAACATTATACCTGTGTGTGGGTGTCATGGATACAGGATTGGATTTACATTTTGGTAAAATACATCATCTCTACAATTTGCCTTATCACTACACCTTGGAAGAGACTATACGCCAACCTTTTAGATCTTTTTAAAACTGCATAATATCCCATGGCATGGATAATGCTACAGTTTAGTCTGCCATTCTCTATTGATGGGCATTCAGTTTGTTTCCAATTGTTTGTTTTTGCCCTGCCAACAGTGCTGCAGTGGACGGCTCGGTGCCTGTCTCCTTACGTTCTGTTGTTTTTATTTCTATGGAGAGAGTCCCAGGCGTGAGGTGCTTGGTCAGAGGTTCTTTTAAAATTTTAGTGGAGGCCTTTTAAGACTTTTTCAGAAGGGTGAATATTTCACATTTCCACCAGCCACATATGGATTCTCCTCACTACCACTCCCAACTTGCACCTCTTCTCCCACAAGACGTGCCAATGTCAGATAGCATGCTTGAATTTTCGAGATCTGTTGGATGTAAAGTGATACTTCATTGTTACTTACTGTATTTGCATTTCTTTGACTGTTGAAGAGGCTGAGAATAATCTCATGTTGTTGGTCATTTAGATTTGTTCTTCTGTGTATCACTTACTGATGTCCTATGCCCATCTTTCTCTTGCCTGTGTTTTTCCAATCAATATGTTAAGAGCTCCTTGCTGTCATATGCACTGCACATGTTTTCTAAGACTCTTTATCATTTATCTATTGATTTATTTCTATAGTATCTTTCATTTTGCCAAGTTTTAAAATTTTTATCAAGTCAGAATTGTGTCTTTTCATGTGTGTGTGGTTTCTGAGTTTGCACACTGAGTTAAAAGCTCTCCCCTACTCCTTGGTGGTACTTGTAGTTTCCCAGATTGTCTTCTAGTCTTTTTATTGTTTTATGTTTTACATTTAAATAAATTCCAGATGGATTACACATTTTGGTATATGCCGTAACATAGGAAAGCCAATTTAATTTTCTTCCAGATGAATAACCAGTTGTGCTCACATCATTCATTGCATAAGTCATTTTCCCCACTGAGTTGAAATATCACTTTTGTTGGATTTAATTGAAATCTGCTACCAAGCGCTCTATTCTGCTCTCTCTATCTGTTGATACCACACGGTTTTAACTACAGTGATTTCGTAGAGCATATTGTAATATCTACTAAGAAAGCTCTTCATCTTCCCCACACTGTTCCTTTTTATAATTTTCTTGACTACTCTCAATTCCATTATCTACTTTAAAATAAGCACGTTGTGAATTCATTTCATTTATATATTAATTTGGAGAAAATTGACATTTTATGATATTACATCTTCCCACCTAAGCATATATTTGTTTCATTTTGTTTGGAACCTACTTTTTATACTTTGAGAAATTCTTTAGGAATCTATGCCTTTCTTGGTTTGTTTGTTTGTTTGTTTGTTTATTTGTTTTTTGAGACAAGGTCTTGCTCTCTTGCTTAGGCCGAAGTGTAGTGGCGCAGTCACAGCTCACTGTAGCCTCGACCAGGAATCCTGGGCTCAAGCGATCTCCCCACCTCAGCCTCCTGAGTAGCGGGGACTACAGGTTCATGCCACCATGCCTGGCTAATTTTTGTATTTTTTGAAGAGATAGGGTTTCACCATGTTGCCCAGGCTGGTCTCGAACTCCTGGGCTCAAGTGATGCACCCACCTTGGCCTCCCAAAGAGTTGGGATTACAGGCGTGAGCCACTATTCATGGCCAGCCTTTCTTAGTCCCCTCCCCTCCCCTCCCTTCCCTTCCCTTCCCTCTTTCTTTTTCTTTTCTTTTTTGTTTGTAAGGCTGTATTGAGGTGTAATTTACATACTATAACATTCACCCACTTTAAGTGTCTAATTTACTGAATATTCAATTTTTGCAGAGTTATGTAACCATCAAGTAGTCTAATTTTAGAAAATGTCCATCACTCCACACAGACACTTTGAGGCCATTTGCAGTCACTTCCCATTCCCACTCCCAGCCCTAGGCAGCCACTACTCAAAATAGATCAAAATAGAGAAAATACTCCATATATAGATTTGCCCTTTTTGCACCATTCTTAATGTTTTATTCTTTACAGTGTTTTTCACTGTTGTGAATAGAACATTTTTTCCTCCTATTTCTTGCTAGCCATTTGCTATAAAAAAAAATTGATTTTATTATATTTATCATATAATCCATTATCTTACCAATTTTCTTAGGTTTTCTTATACAGCTATAGCATAATGTATCTCTTTTTTTTTCCATGTTTATTCTGAGGATTAATTTTCTATCTTATTGCATTTTCTGGCAACTTGTAAACATCGTTTAATAATAGTGGTCAGGGAAGGCATCCTTGCTTTATTCCAATTATAATGACTGACTTTAGTGCTTTACTCATTAGAGTGATATTTGCTGTTGGTTTTTGGTAACGTGTCCTTATTACACTTGAGTCCTTTTGTTCTGTTCCATGGTTCTTAGAATTTTTACTGGGAATGACATTTCATCAGATGTTTTCAACTTTTATTTATTTTGATTGTTTTTTCTCACTTGATTTGTGGATGTAAAGAATGATGCTGCTAACTTCCATGATGAATTGTACTTGGCTTATGGAATAAACCCAGACAGGTCAAACTGTGTTATCCTTTTGGTACACTGCAAATTGTTTGCAACCGTAGTTTGTATCTTTCGTTATCTATGTTCATGAGATTTGTCCAAGGGTTTGCTGTTTTAGTGCTGTCATTATTAGGCTTTGATATCAGGGTTATATTGGTTTTTAAAAATGAGTTGGTTGGGCGCATGGCTGTAATCCCAGCACTTTGGGAGGCTGAAGGACCACTTGGAGCCCAGGAGGTTGAGGCTGCAGTGAGCTATGATTGTGCCACTGCACTCCAGCCTGGGCAACAGAGTAAGAGTCTGTCTCAAAAAAAAAAAAAAAAAAATTAAAATGAGTTCGGGAGCTTGTCATCAAACTGTCATTTTTTGACAACTCTTGATGGACTGGTAGAGGCAGGGCAAGTCAAAACAACAAGGTTGAAAAGGAGTTATCTTTCCATTCTGTTTGTCTTTTAAGCCTGCTGTGTAGTAGGTAATAGTTAATACATTTCCTTAATTATTGGCTAGAGCTGCTCTGCACATTGCCTTAACCACTAGCCACATATGCCTATTTAAATTAAAATAAATAAAATTTAAAATTCAGTTCCTCAGTCATATAAGCCACCTTTCAAGTTCTCAGTAGCCACATGTGGCCAGTGGCGCCACACTAAACAGCAAATCAGGGGTCAGCAGACCATGTTCAGTGGAGTTTTTGTATAGCTTGGTGAGCTAAGAATGGTTGTTACCATTTTAAGGGGTGAGTTAAAAGAAAAAAGAATGTGTGACAGAGCCTGTGACTGTGGCCCACAGAGCTTAACCTATTTATTCTCTGGCCTTTTACAGAAAAAGTCTGGTGGTCCCTGATTGAGAACATTGTCTCCTGACTTGAGTTGCTCGCCTATTCCTTTATCATTTTTATGATAAATTACCATCTATATGATTGTTTACTTATTTTTCTTTAAATAGGTTTAAATTTTTGAAAGAAACATTATGTCAACATCATAAATAGAAATATTCACTTACATTTTTTACTTAAATTTTTGAAAGAAACATTACCTTTTTTTTTAAGATGGAGCCTTGCTCTGTCACCCAAGCTGGAGTGCAGTGGCACCATCTCAGCTCACTGTAGCCTCTGCCTCCCAGAGTCAAGCAATTCTCTGCCTCAGCCTCCCGAGTAGTTGGGATTACAGGTGCATACCACCACACCCAGCTAATTTTGTATTTTTAATAGAGATGGGGTTTTGCCATGTTGGCCAGGCTAGTCTCAAACTCCTGGCCTCAAGTGATCCGCCTGCCTCGGCCTCCCAAAGTGTTGGGATTACAGGCATGAGCCACTGCACCCAGCCAAAAACATTACTTATTTTTTGAAAGAAACATTATTTCTTACATTTTTACCTAAAGTTTTGAAATTTACTTAAATTTTTGTTTTTTGTTTTTTTTTGAGACGGAGTCTCGCTCTGTCACTAGGCTGGAGTGCAGTAGCACAATCTCAGCTCACTGCAACCTCCAACTTCCTGATTCAAGCTATTCTCCTGCCTCAGCCTCCCAAGTAGCTGGGATTACAGGCATGCGCAACCATGCCCAGGTAATTTTTGTATTTTTGGTAAAGACAGGGTTTCACCATGTTGGCCAGGATGGTCTTGATCTCCTGACCTCGTGATCTGCCCGCCTTGGCCTCCCAAAGTGCTGGGGTTACAGGTGTGAGCCACCACGCCTGGCCGAAATTTACTTAAATTTTTGAAAGAAACATTATTTCTTACATTTTTACTTAGTTTTGAAATTTACTTAAATTTTTGGAAGAAACATTATTTCTTACATTTTTGCTTAAAGTTTTGAAATTTACTTAATTTTTTTTTACTTAAGTTTTTGAAAGGAACATGATATCAACATCAGAAATAGAAACATTTGTCATAAATAGGTAACTAAAAAAATGAATACAATGAAAGCCCACAGTATTATTAAATTCCAATTACAAGCTAGACCTTGTTCTTCCCTTTGCTAAAAAGAGAGATTAGTAAGTATGAAGTATTAGAAGATACACACCCACCAGCTGAGATATTTTCCTTGATGTAATCAGACATGAAGAAAGAGAACTGGAAAGGGAACTGCCTCCTCACTCATAATTCCGTGTCATTTAAGTCCAGGCACGTGTACCTCCTTATACACGTGTTCCCAACTCTGGAGCACTGGGCTGAGGAGAGAGGAGAGCAGGGAGCATGAGTCTGGCTAGATGATGGCTGGGGTTGAGGAGCAGTAGTTAGGTACCTGCCTTACCACTGCCAGCTGAAGGATCCACAAGACATTATTTGTATTCTCTTTGTTGTGAAGGATGGAGCACCAGATGTAAATTTATAATTAGACTCTGTCATTCCACAGAATACTCCACAAAAGTGTCATCTAAATAAAAAACTTAATGATGTTTTCTCAGCTTTTATTGATGTTTGCTCTATATTAAAAATGGCCATTGGAAAAATATCTAGGCACCTTCTGCAAAATTGCACTCAAATATATATTTATTTTCCTTAAATAGTAATTCCATAAATTCCTTCTAGAATTTTTATTTCCATGTAGAACAGACTTTCTCTAAAATATTTAGACTGAAACCTCTTTTTAATGTTTCCTGGTGGGTGAATCAGAGCCTTCTTTTAATCCAACAGTAAGGGTTTCCCTTTCCCATACCATTTCCCCTTTTGTTTGAACTGCTAGGAAGTTTAGTACTAAATGTAATTCCTATTAAATTATATGTTGTGTTTTGTTTTTTTTTTTACTTCTCTTCAGCAATCCCCTTTTAAATGCAGTTTTGTTGTTTCTAAATCAACATTGTTGAGGTATAATTTATATACAATAAACACAACAATTTTTGGTGTCTATTTCAGAGTTTTGACATTTTTATATACCTGTGTAATCACTATCACAATCAAGATATGGAATATTTCTGTTATCCCAAAAAGTGCCTTTTTCTAGTCAGTCCCCCTTCTTCTCCACTACTACCTCCCCTCACACTCCCCCGTCGCCCCCCTGGCAATCAGTGACCTACTGTCCCTATAGATCAATGCCTCCGACGACATACAGCAATGTCTGGAGACAGTTTTGGTTGTCACAGCTGGGCAGGTGCTCCTGGAATCTAGTGGGGAGAGGCCAGGAATGCTTTTAAACATCTATAGTGCACTAGATAGCTCCCAGGACAAAATATTAACTGCCCAAAAACTTCCAATAGTGCCAAGATTGAGGAACCCCGATCTAGATACAAATGGGGTATGCAAATGATTGTCTGCAGGCCAAATCCAGCCTTATCACCTGTTTTTGTATGGCCCATAAGCTATGAGTGGTTTTCACATGTTTAAATGGTTGAACAATTCAAAAGAAAAATAGTATCTCATGACAAATGTTCTGTTCCATCTATAAATGGATTAGATGATGTCCACCCACACTGGTGAGGGGTGGATCTTCTTTACTCAGTCTACTGCCTCAAATTCTAATCTCTTCCAGAAACACCCTCACAGACACACTCAGAAAAAATGTCTTACCAGCTATCTGGGCATCCCTTAGCCCAGTCAAATTGACCCATAAAATTAACCATTACACCATTCTACTGGGCATAGAGTGGTATTTCATTGTGGTTTTAATTTGCATTTCCCTGATAACCAACTATGTTGAGCATTTTTTTTCATGTGCTTCTTTACTGTTTGTATATTTTTTAGTTTCTCTTCAAATCTTTTGCCCATTTTTTTAATTGCATTGTCTTATTGAATTGTAAGAATTCTCTTTATATTCTGGATATAAGTCCTTTATCAGATGTAGGTTTTGCAAATGTTTTATCCCAGTCTATGACTTGCTTTTTCATTTTCTTAACAGGATCTTATGAAGAATACAAGTTTTAAATTTTGATAAAAGTTTCATTTATCAAAATTATCTTTTAGGTTCATGCTTTTTTATGCCCTAACCCAAGATCCTAAAAACTTTCTCCTATATTTTTTACTAGGAGTTCATAGATGAGCATCTGTGATTAGTTATATGATCCATGTTGAGTTCACTTTTTTCCCACATAGATATCCATTTGTTCTAGCATCATTTGTTGAAAGACTACTCTTTCTCCCATTAAATTACCTTGGTACCTTTATCAAAAATCAAGTGATCATATATATGTAGGTCTATTTCTGGAATCTCTATTCTGTATCATCCATATATTTGTCTGTTCTTATACCACTACCACACTGTCTTGATTACTGTAGCTTTACAGTATGTCTTGACATAAGGTTTTAAAAAAGCAGGAGGTGTCTGACTTCATGTGGCATTTTCCAGGTGTCCCAGGAGGCTCGACCTTTGCAGGGAGACCTGAATTCTGGAAGGTGGTGAGAGGTGTGGCTGCTGATCTCTGGGCTTGATTCCAACATTGTTCTTTTTCAAAATTGGTTTGCTTATTCTAGGTCCTACATATCTTATATAAATTTAATATCAGCTTATCAGTATCTACAAAAAGACCTATTAGGATTTTAATTGAGGGTATGTTGGGTCTATAGATCAGATTGAGAAGAATGAACATCTTAACAATATCTATTCTTGCAATCTAGAAACATGATATGTTTCATTTGTTCTTCTCTAATTTCTCTCAACAATATTGTATAGTTTTCATTGTACAAGTTTTACACATAGTTTGTTAAATTCATCCTGTTTTCTAATCCCATTATAAATGAGATAAATATGTTTTAATATTATAAGCTGCTTTATTCCTCCAGTCCTCAGAAAAGCAATGGATCACTTGATTAACTGCAACAGAATAAGGTAGATTGGGAAAGAGCTAGGACTGGAGTGGGTTGCAGGTGGTGAGGGGACAGCTCATCAGACACTGGAGAACCTGCATTCCAGTGAGCAAAATACACCTGACAGCAGCCAATGGGTAACCCAGGTGGGCATTTGGGGTGAAAACAGGAAGGAAAGCACAGTGGTGGGAGTGCAGGCACAGGTAGTATGGGGAGGCAAGTAGCTGGTGTCAGGAGAGTGTGCCAGTAGGTGGGGGACCACAGATGGGCAGGCCTAGACTCCATGAAGAAGGTGATGAGCAACCACAAAAAAGGGTGTGCCAGCCTACTGGGAAGGAGATATGAGGCCCTTTGCAGACAGGCTTGGGGACAGGGAGTCAGTATCTGGGTAGGAGTCCTGGGCCTGCCTTCAGCAACAGAGTAACCCAGAGTCAGGGCTTGTTCAGTGTCAGGTGTCCCATCCTGGAGGCTCAGCATGTTAGACTCTAAACCTGCCTTCCGGATTTGGTCCTTGGCCTGGGCTAGTGGTGGCTGTGGGTGGGAAGGAGGCCATACCAGGGACTAAGAACCAAGGAGATCTGGCGAGCCTTTCAGGGAATAGAAGGGGGATAAATTGTAAGTCCTTATAAAAATAAGTTGGGTGTCTGTCATCAGTTCCAATTTTACCTTTCCTAGCAGGAGCAGGTAAACATGAAAAAGAGGAAATGCTGGCATTCCTGATGAATTAGACGGGCAGGCAACCAGAATTCTATTACTCCCATTTACTTGCTTTCAAGAGATGTAAACATATTCATCTCTTTTATCGGTAGGTACGCAGCAGGTGCTCCACAGCCCAGCATTGATCTCAAAGAAAAGGCTCATTTCCTCTTTTTCTTTAGGTGAATGAATTTATTTCCACTTTTTCAGACTCAACTGTCAGGAATAGCCTTTTGAACCCCAAATAATCATTTGCTTCATGTTGCCATTCACTCATTAAAGGAAGGTAGCAGCCAAATAGGCCTGGTTACAGAGGGTGTTCTGCTCCCATCTTGCAGCCATTTGAGAAGATGCTGCCTTGTCCGGGGCCCTTGTGAACAGAATAGAGGAAAGCCATTGACTAGCCCTTCTGGAGGTGGCCTCATCACTTGCACTCTGCAGTGAAGATGATGCCCTCACTGGGTGGGTCCCAGGGCATAGTGGAGTGGGGTGCCTCTCACTGAGATGGGGGCCACTGGAGGAGGAACCAGGTGGAGACAGAGCATGATAAGCTTGGTTTTAGATGGGATGGATTTGAAGGGCCATCAAGATATCAAAGTAGAGAGATCCAATTGGCTGTTAGATATCTAGATTAATGGTTTTGGGTTTTTTGGTTTTGTTTTTCTTTTTTTGAGACAGAGTTTTGCTCTTGTCGCCCAGGCTGGAGTGCAGTGGCATGCATGATCTTGGCTCACTGCAACCTCCATCTTCTGGGTTCAAGCGATTCTCCTGCCTCAGCCTCCCAAGTCGCTGGGATTACAGGCACCTGCTACTATGCCCAACTAATTTTTGTATTTTCAGTAGAGACAGGGTTTTGCCATGTTGGCCAGGCTGGTCTTGAACTCCTGACCTCAGGTGATCCGCCCACCTTGGCCTCCCAAAGTGCTGGGATTACAGGCATGAGCCACCATGCTTCGCCAAGATGTCCAGGTTAATGGTTGTTAAAGAAATATACAAGAGATGTTAGCTTGCTAGTGGCTTTGCCTGCCTCAGCACAAACATTGTCAGAGTGCCCCATTCACCAGGGCTGTTATTAATTCCACAGCCACTTTATTATAACAATATTTTTAAAATTATATAGTACCAAGTGATTGAATCCCACTGTAATTCTCTTTCTCTGAGAAAACCACAATTAATAATTTGGTGAATAGTGAATAGCTTTCCCAGTATTTTAGACAAAAAGTTCATTTATATATGGGGTATTTCATATATATATGAATAATTATACATATATGAAGTATTGTTTCATATATATGAATAACTTTTTATATATGAAGTGCTGTTGCATATATATATGAAATCTCACATACGTAAATGAACTTTTTACATAAAATACTGGGAAGGCTATTCACGAAACTATTAACTGCAGTTTTCCCAGAGAAAGCGAATTACAGTGGGACTCAATCACTTGGTACTATATAATTATAGTATAGAAATGCTGTTTCATATATATATGACCTCACTTATGTAAATACACAAACAGATACATATACCATTGGTTCTGGTTCTGTCCTGTCAACTACTTTCTTGACTTAGCACTATATGATAGATAACCTCCCATGTCAATACTTAGAGATCTATAGAATCCTTTTCAATGACTGCACAGCCCTCCATTATGTGAATATACCATTATTTATTCAAACAGTCCTCCTATTGTCAGACTTTAAGCTGGGTCTCAAAATATCTGTTATTACAAACAACAGTGTTACCAAATACCCTCATAATACATCTTTGTATAACTGTTCAATTACTTTCTTAGAAGGAATTCTTAGAGATGAAATGCATATTTTAAGTTTTCATACAGATGTTCAGATTTCCTTCTGGTGAGAATGTACTAATTTGAACTCTGTTAACAGCTTATAATATAAGAATATGTGCCTTTTACATTTGCTTTGGGCATTGTTCTGTGTGCTATTATGAAAGATGAAAAATGTAATCTCATTGTTTTCATTTGCATTTATTTAATTATTAATAAAGGTAAACATCTTTTCTTTTTCCTGTTAGCTGTTTATATCCCTCCTCCCTTTGTGGGTTGCCTATTCTTTTGCCTATTTTTTTAACTGCAGTATTTTTTTGTCTTTTAGGATTTAGAAGCACTGCTACGTATTATGGATATTAACCTTTGGTTATACGTTACACACCTATCATACTGGTTTTTATTTGTCTTTATTAAAAGTAATTTGTGGTATCTTTTGCTGTATTACAATTTTTCACTATTATATAGTCTAATCTTATTTTTTACGGTTTCTGGCTTTGGATTATGCTATCAAAAAGACTAACTTAATCAGAGTTTATAAATATGTTCTTCTGTTTTTTTCTAGCACTTTATACTTTTCTCTCCTTTTCTAATGTAAAATGCAAATCCACTGATGCTACTTCTTTGCTTGTCATGCCAGCCAGCCTTGCCACTGCACTCAGCATCTTGTTCATATTCTTCGCATGCCTTGGCCTTGAAGGATTCAGCCCCTGTCCTCTTTACACCCTCATGCATCCTATATACTAGCCATCGTGAGTGCACCAGTGGCTTATTCCTGTAATCCCAGCACTTTGGGAGGCCAAAGTGGGCAGATCACTTAAGGCCAGGAGTGTGAGACCAGCCTGGCCAACATGGCGAAACGCTGTCTCTACTTAAAAAAAAAAAAAAAGTTAGCCCATTAGCATGGTCTAGATCTTTTGATTGTTTTGAGTTACTCCTACTTCTCCTCTCTTCCATGAACTGTGTGACCTGGCGTAGTTATTACCTCCATGTCCTCATCTATCAAGTAAAGTTAGCAAGTTAGCATATGGACCTCCAAGGCCAGTTGGGCAGTGGTTTCCATGGCGTGCCATGTGTGATCAGCTCTCCCAGTCCCGAACACATGCTATCCTCAGTGACTGCTGCTTCTCTGCTTTCCTCCACCTCATTACCTTGGATGGTGGGGTCAGTTGCCATCTTCCGACTGATCTAAAGGATTCTTAGCAAGAGATAGTGAAATCAGCATTTATTATTGTGTTTCCACAAACCACAGATGTACCCTGGAGAGCCAGTCCCTGCCTAGACACCTGCCCACAGCTGCTTTCTGCTCTGCCCGCCCATGTTGCCTCTCATTTGTTGTTGTTGTTGTTGCTATTTTGAGACAGGGTCTCTCTTTGTTGCCCAGTGTGGAGTGCGGTGGTGTGATCACAGCTCACTGCAGCCTTGACCTCCCAGGCCCTGGCGATCCTCCTGCCTCGGCCTCTTGAACAGGGTCTGCAGGCACACACCACCACACCCATCTAACTTTTTATTTTTTGCAGAGACAGAATCTCACTATGTTGCCCAGGCTGGTCTCGAAGTTCTAGTCTCAAGCAATCCTTCTGCCTCAGCCTTCCAAAGTGCTGGGATTCAGGCCCATGCTGCCACTGTTAGTGTCATTCCCAGTCTGTTTTCCTTTCCCTCCAGAGAACCTCCCAGCAGTCAGCCCTTTCTCAGCTCTGCTCCTTCCTTTTCTCAGCCAGTGCCCTCCCTGCCTCCAGTCAACCCATGCCAGGGTAGGGAAGCAGAAATGCCAGTCTCCAACTCAGTTGCATTCCGTGACCACACTTGGATCCTGCTCCTGCCGTGCCAGGGCATCCTGGGAGCTGTGTGTCTCCTTCAGAGCCTTGACCTCTTACTCTGCACCCCTGATTTATGTCTATCCGAGCTGCATTCTCATCCCAGCCTCCCCTCTTAGCCCCGAGGTAGCCAGTCTGCCTGCCATTCTCAGCCCACACTTGCCTACCTCTGCCTCCCCTCTTTCCTCCATCCCAGAGAACACATGCTTGCTCCTCTGCCCCAGCCCTTGACCAAATACCCACAGCCAGCTCAGAGCTCTCTTTTGAGAAGACTTGCTCCCCATCACTTGCAGCTCAGAGTCCGTTCCTGTGGCTGACACTGTAAATCCAAGCTGCTTTCTCACCACCACCTCTGTGGTTCTTACAACTTCCCCAACCTAAGCCTTCCTTCAGCCAGCATTGAATGAGTCCCCTCTATGTGCCAAACCCTCAGAGGACAAAATAAGCATAGGCTTGGCTTTCAAAAAGCTTCAGTGTATTAGGCATGAATTCCTACCCACAGTTTTCTCAGCCAGAACATGGGGATAATCATGTTTCACTTCTTCATTGGGCTGCTGTAAGATTGCTAGGAAATTGTGTGTGAGCTCTTGAGATGTCGTGGTGCTGATGGTGTTGACACCCAATTGACAGCTGGGAAAACAGGCCTGGAGCAGTAAGGATGTGCTCATAGTAGCACGGCACAGCCAAGGTCGCTGCCCTCACCTGTGCCCACCCTGCAGCCCACCCCATTTCCTCCTCACCTCCCCTCTGTGTCCTTCACATCCTCACTCACTCCTGTTCATTTCCCTCTAAAACGGGGCCCTGAAATTCAGACACAATCAGCCTAGTGGTATCACTGCCCCAGAAGAAGGAAAGTTGGTCATTTTCACCCCCAGACCTTTCTGTAAGCCTCCTGAGAGTGCCCCCTGGCCTGCCATCCCTGGTGGCACGGTGCTTCCTGCCTGCGCCCAGGCATCTGAGGATCAAGGTCACAGTGGCTCACCTACCTTGCTGCTCATCCCCTCAAAGCCAGATTCCATTAGTCACAAATTTCTATGGGAAATTCTTCTGATGAGATTTGCTTCTGAGGCTCAGGAATTCTGGACTGATGTAAAAATATCTGTCTCAGTGATGGAGGTATCAGTTCTGCTGTTGCCCAGGCTGTTCTCTCAAACTCCTGGGCAATTGCTCAAGAAGTCCTCCTGCCTCAGCCTCCCAAAGTAGTGGGATTACAGGCATGAGCCACCGCACCCAGCTTTGTATTTACTCTCTTATGTCTGCTTTTTTCCCTCAACTATTGTTTGCAAGATGCTGTATATGGCTATAGTCAGTTCATACTAATTTTCAGCTTAAAAGAGAAGAAAGTAGTGTTATATTCTCTTTCAATTTCTACCCTGAATCAGTTTCAGCAGGTAACCCGGGTTTGTGGTCCTTTCATAGTTAAGAAAAGGCATTCTTTCCCCTTGCTTTGGGGAAAGCAGGGAGCCCACACCTGAGGTCTCCAGCGAGAAGAGCCCCCTGCCCTGTTTCCTGGCAGTGGGTGTGAGCCCTCTTCCAGCATTTGACCCTTGTTCTAGTAAGCAGCCACTGCACGAGCTGCTGGAGGCCCTTGAGCTGCAGCTGCTGTCCTTTCAGGGGAGCTGATGGAATTATTTCCGGGGCCTGGAGGCAGTTGGTGAGAGCACAGGAAGCACAGCAGGACTGAGGAATCTGCCAGGAGTCAGTGCCAGGCAGGCGAGGTGCTGGTGGTGGTGCCTTCTCTGGTCACAGGGCTGGCTTTCCCAGCTAAAGCCCAAGTCAGAGTCAGGAGTCCTTGTCTCCCATGTGTCCACCTGTCTGCCCTTCTTCCAGGACCTGCAGGAGCTGGGCTGATAGAAGTGGGATTTACTCACACTTACTTTTGAGGGTCCTCAGCCTCCCGAGACTTCAAGTAATTAAGCCTCCTGGCCTCAGGGAGTCAGCTAGTACTTACAAGGAACCAGGCTTCAGCCCAAACGCCCAAGACAGGTGCCGTGCACAAATGAGCTGGGAGGTGCACATGAACACACACAGATCAACACACAGCTAAGCTTGTCATATCCCAACCACACATACACACACACAAACACACACTCAGCTCTGGCTTCTGACAACTGCCCCATTCATCTTCTGTGCCTTCGAGCTAATCTCATTGAACAAGTGGTTGGCAGCTCCCATTTCTTACCACCCTCTCACAGCTAATCCTTTGCTATGTAGCTTTTGCCCTCTGCACGCTGATGGTGCTAGTTCATTAAGTCCAGCCACGCGGGGTCGGGCCAACTCAAATAAACTCGTGGGATTAAAACCTCTTATCTTAGACTGTTAAGGATTCACCACCCCTGTGGATTTGTATACACCTTCCAAGAAGCTATTTGTTTCATTCAACTCTTGCTTGGCTGGGGCCCAAGAGACAGGTGACTCTTGATCTGCACTTGTGGCAATTCCTTTTAAAAACTATCTCAGGAGGCCGGGTGTGGTGGTTTATGCCTGTAATCCTAGTACTTTGGGAGGCCAAGGCAGGCGAATCACCTGAGGTCAGGAGTTAGAGACCAGCCTGACCCACGTGGTCAAACTCCATCTCTACTAAAAATACTAAATTAGCCAGGCGTGGTGGTGGGTGCCTGTAATCCCAGCTACTTGGGAGGCTAAGGCAGGAGAATTGCTTGAACCAGGAGGTGGAGGTTGCGGTGAGCCAAGATCACACACCTGCACTCCAGCCTGGGCAACAAGAGTGAAACTCTGTCTCCAAAAAAAGCTGTCTCAGGAGCAAGCCCTTGTTCACCATATTCACACCCATGACACTGGCCAATGTGGGTAAGGGATGGTGTTTCCCTTACCCACTCCTGCGCCCTGAAGAGGCTATTCTGGGTGCTGGGCTCTTACCTGTAGTCTTGCCCACTCCTGACCTACTTGTTCCTATTCTACCTTCTCTCTGGTGCAGTGACAAAGGTTGTAGCACTTTTCCAGATGTGGCTACTTCATGATCTGGTACAGATGGTCCCCAGTTACAAATGCCCCAGCCTAGCCGTCCCCCAAAATGGCACCTGCCATCCATAATGTTGATTCTGCCTAGCCCCTGGGTGAATGGAAACAGGGCCTGGTGGGACAAAAAGAGGCCTCCTGACCAGCCAATTTGGTATGGAAATATGTTTGTGGCTGTGGACATGGACCCAGGGTGTCTCATGGTAGATGTAACATTGGACAGAGACTCTCTCTTTAGCCTCTGTGACTGCTCTGTCTGACCAGTCCTGCTCTGCCTGACCAATCCTTCTTCCTGTGCCAGTCCCAGGCATTCAGGTCCTCCACTAGTCCTTGGAGATGCCTGAGGCCCAGATGAAAGAAGAGGGACCTGCCCTTTTGTTCTCCTCAGTTCCTTGCCCCAGGGTTGGGTTCTACTTCCAGAATCCCTGAAAACATTTTACACAAAACTCCCAGGTGACCCAAATCAGGACCACCTCTCAGAGCAGCCTTCCTGAATGTCAATATTGGCCTGGGTTGGATAGGAATCTGGGAAGAGCCTGAGTTTATGGATGGGGTGACTAGGGACAGGGGAGTTGGTTTTGGACAGGTTGAGTGTGTGCTGCCTGTTGAACCCAGGAGAATGATCCAGTGGGCATTTGGATGGTATTAAAATGCTCCCACTCCCTCAGCTGGGTTTTCAGATTCCTGCTTGCTTCAGAAAGTAGAGAACTGGGGGATTTGTGAAGAACTCAGTCATCACTGAGCAGGTGAAGGTTGATTGGATGTTGGGAGAGGTAGTCATGGAGTGGAAACAGCTCTGAACTTTTCTTTTTTGCTTGTCACCTAATTGCTATTAGTCATTAGTTCATAGGACTGGGAAAGTGGATACCTTTGAGAAGGACATGGGATCAGATGAATGAGGTGTGGAAACTTAAACAGTAATGACATGCTGTGTTCACAGGTCTCTGTGTCATTGTTCTGTATACATTACATGTAAGTCATAAATATTTTATTTATATCTAAGTAAATTATTAAAAATACACTTTAATGATATTAAGCTGCAGCTACTTACCTAAAAAAGAACAAAACATTCCCTCTGAAATAACTACTAATTATACAATTTTGCAAACTAGTAAGTAAATATTATTTTAAATCTATTCAGTAGTTGATAATTATGAATGAATCATAAAATTATACTGTGCTTTAATATATTTATTGTTTACTACTTAGCCATTTCCTTTTAAAGTTAAATTTATTAACTTAAACCCTCAGCATTTCCCACTTATCTCAAACGTCCCTTTGCCTTTTGTGTTCTGCTGAACCTTTGATTTGTCATGTTTCAACTCAAAGAGAATCCCTTCCCTGAGCGACCCCAGGGTGCCTTATGTGCCAGCATCCCCCGCAACCCCATTTTAAGAATGGCTCTCCCATTGAGAAGGCTGCAAAATACCAGCCTACTGTTTCTCTCTCCTTTGTGCTGATCAGAAGAAAAATAGCTATAGGTTTCCATTTTCCTTTCCACACAACTGTCGTGTGTTGCCTTTTGATCCTTTAGCAAATGTTACCTGCGTGGAGCAAGGGAAAACCATGCCAGCCCGCCTGTGTCCTCTGTGACCTGAGCTGACCTCACCTGCCCCTCGAGGTGCTACCCAGGTTGCCAGTAGGCTTGGCTTAGATGCCACAATCCTTCATGTCACAGGACAGTGTTTTTGATATCATCATCTTGTGTTTTTGATATCACAGTGACCGGTTATCTGTAAAATCATAGGTTTTTCTGTGGATTCTATGAAAAGAGGAAATGTGAGTCTTAAACAAATGCTTTCTAAAAAGAGGAAATGCATGTCTTAAGCCAAAACCTTCCAAGTTCCTTTTAAGGTCTTTATGCAGGAAGGGTCCCCCTTGCACCATCCTGGCCCCAAGTGCCTGTGCCACGCCCCAGAGGCCCCCAGCATCCTCCAGCTGAGTTGTTGGCAGGGGCAGCCGCATGGGCCAGACTGTGCAGGCTCTCCTTGTCTCACACCTCCCTGCAGGCCCAGGGGAGCTGGGGAAGGCGATGACAGAAGCAGGCAATTCCAAAACATAGTGTTGGGCTTGGCATTTCTTTGGCAGTACTGAAACTGTGTACCTTCTAGGAGTGTAGGATATGTGCATTTTATGATCAAGAAGCAACAGCTGCCATGACTTTGTCCACTCAGCAAGATGCTTCCTGTGCAGTTCCGCATTGGAACTACTCCACAGAAGTAAAAATGGGGGACATGGAAGGAAGGAATTTTCTGTTTTCCAGAAAGACAGTTGTTGGAAAGCAATAATTGTTACTATTCTAAACATGAAGAGTCTTTCTCATGCAAGACTGCACTCCCTAGTTACAGTACCATCCCCTCCCTACCACCCCGCCTCCACCCCAAATTCCCTATTCCCAGCTTGCATATCACCTTAACACAAACCCATAAATGAATGGTTCAGGAACATAATGCCACAGAATCAGAAAATTGGAGGAGACAAGCTGTGTATAACTTGATACATCTAGGATTTTGGATATCCAAAGATAGCCACCATCTTGCTGTAGAAGGCATCATTACTTCCCTGAGTAAATTGTAAAAATCATAAGATCCCTATACTTGCAGTGTGACACCTTCCTGTTAGTCCTGGGCTGGTTCCTTTCAGTTCAAGGTCACTGTTGATAAAGTCCAGGGACTGGAGCAAAAATTGGAAGTAAACTTAATAGTCTGTGCAGCTCTAGGATTCCGTACTTCTTATTTATTTATTTTCTTTCTTTCTTTTTTGAAATGGAGTCTTACTCTGTTGCCCAGGCTGGAGTGCAGTGGCATGATCTCAGCCCACTGCAATCTCCACCTCCCAGGTTAAAGTGATTCTTCTGCCTCTGCCTCCTGAGTAGCTAGGATTACAGGTGTGTGCCACCATGCCCAGCTAATTTTCGTATTTATTGTAGAGATGGGGTTTCGCTATGTTGACCAGGCTAGTCTCAAACTCCTGACCTCAGGTGATCCACCCGCCTCGACTTTCCAAAGTACTGGGATTACAGGTGTAAGCCACCATGCTCACCCACAATTTATTCTTTCTAATGGCATTTAACTGTCTGGAATTTTTCCCATTCTGCCTGGGATGACAGACATGTGTTTTTGAATTATTTTGTTTGCATAGATAAAATAACTGGATGATCGGAGTTTTTGGCGAAACATATGGCCATGTGGGATATAGCCAGAAGTCTTTAAAGGAGGTGACATTTCTTTGAAGGCCCAGTTGTTACTTATATTGCTGCTCATTTCTGTCTATGTGATGTCTTAGTTTGAGCTGCTTTAACAAAACTACCATAGAGTGGGTGGCTTAAACAACAGAAATGTATTCCTCAGAGTTTTGAAAGCTGGGAAGTCCAAGATCAAGTTGAAGCTGAAGGTTCCTGTTGAGGGCTCTCTTCCTGGCTTACAGATGTATGCCTTCTTGCTGTGCCCTCACATGCCAGAGAGAGAGCTATCTCTCTCCTTTCTCTTCTTCTAAGGACACTAATCTCATTCATGAGAGCTCATGAAGGCCTCCCAAAGGCCCCACCTCCAAATACTGTCATATCGGGGATTAAGCTTCAACATATGAATGGGACACAGACATTCCATTCATTGCATGTAGTGGGCCAGAGGGTGAGATATTGGCTCTGTCTACACAATTATTGTGTTTTGGAATAAACTGAGTGATTCGAAGCATCATCGATTGGTAAAACTAATGCTGACCTTCTGGAGAGCTTATAGTTCTTTCTGATCACAACCTCTGGCAAGAATGTTATCTGGATTTGCTGCAATTGGAATAGAGGGAAGAGAGTCCCTTTATGGTGTTTAAGAGCCTGCATAGTGTAGAAAAAAAAAAGCCTGCATCACAATTGCCCTCAAATCTCTTCCCTTCTGGGGGACATTCCTGTGAGGTCCAGAGTATCCACCCCACTCACCCACCCTGTGACTGACTCCATCACTATGTTCATACACGTGTGCACACACAGACAGCCTGTGCTGCAGAGAGAGGCCAGCAACGTCCTCCCTTTGTTGAGTTCAGCAAAGACTAGCAAGGAAAGCTGTAAGAATAAGGTGCTAAGGTTAATGGGGAAAGTGAGCAGCATGATGAGTGTCCACAGTCCACAGCGAGGCAGAATTGGAAGGGGTTAGCATCTTGGGGACTTAGGCTACTTAGAAAGATAGGAATGTAGGTGGGGGATACTGATTCAATAGGCTTCCTACCATCACCATGCAGTTAGTCTTACCCATTCCAGCTCTGGTCTCTGTAATATGGGGAAAGATACCCAGTTTAGACCAGTATCTGTCAAGTTCACTTTTATGTCTTTAGGCAAGAAGTGCCCCCTTTACATTTTAGTCGCTTATTAAAGCAGTTACTTGCATCCCTCTTGCTCCCTGGACTGAGTTTCTTAAGAGCAGGGCCTGTGTCTTTTTCAGAGTTGTCTCCAGTGGAAAGGAGTGAAGTTATAGAACATTTTAGTGCACACAAATGTTCTAAAATTTTTAAATTTTAAGAAGATATTCTCCAAAAGCACCCCGGGCAGGGAGCATGTTAGACAACTGTGCTGTGATATCCAAACAAACCAGTGCAGGCCTAGAGGTCCCAAGACCTTGGGAACCCCGGGGCTGAAGCCCTGCAGGCTGCTCTGACAGCAGGCCATGTGGAAAGCTGGAATTCTGCACAGTTGGGCCTGGAGGCTGGGCCATCACTCACACTACAGTGTCTCTACTGAGCAGCTTCAGATCTGGGGTCCAGCTCACCCCACCTTCTGTATGACCCAAGGCCATTAATCTGCTCAGGCTGTCATAACAAAATACCACATACTGGATGGTTTAAACTACAGAAATTTATTTTCTCACAGTTCTGAAGGCTGGAAGTCCAAGATCAGGGTTGTGGTGAGTTCTCTCCTCCCGGCTGGTCAATAGCTGCCTTGTCACTGTGTCCTCACATGGCCTTTCTTCTGTTCCTGTGCCTGGAGAGAGAAAGCAAGCTCTCTGGCATCTTCTCTAACAAGGACACTAATCCTAGCAGATCAGGGCCCTGCCCTTATGACCTCATTTGACCCTTAAAACTTTCTAAGAGGCCCCATTTCCAAACACAGCCACGCTGGGGTTAAGGCTTCAGCATATGAATTAGAGGGGACACATATGTCTAGTCCATAACAACTTTAGAGACAAACTGTCTGGCTTTCAGTCTCTGTTACAAACTAGTTGTGGGACCTTGAGGACATTCCTTTAACTTTTCTAAGCCTCAGCTTCCTCTTGGTAAAAATGGGATCAGTGATGGTACCTATCTCTGGGCATTGTAAGGATTAAATCAGATGACGTACACAGTGGGCCTAGTGAAGGGCCCAGTATATAGTAGGTGACCAGTAATTATTAGTTAACTTTATTAATACGGTCCTGTAAGTTCTGAGAATGAATTTCCTAAACAGTAGTCCTAGGAGAGCAACCTAGCCTGGATTTCCAGGACCAGCCCAGGACTGCATGAATGGGATTCTTGGGCCAGAGAGGTTCCAGGGCTCCCCAGTATTCTGCAAGGGAGCCAAGCCTCTTCAGAGCCTCGTTAACCTCCAGAGACTTTTAACTAGGAAGTGGAAATAAATAGGCTGAGAGGTGGTGGCAGCCCAAAGCCCCATCTATTCCTCCCTCACTCATCTCCTTTCAAAAAGAATGGCAGAGGGAGGAACTGAGCCAGCTGGATCTGAATGAAGGGTCACGTTGGATTCCTTCTGGCTTCTTTTTAGTTAAAAACAAAACAAAAAACAACTTTTTGTTGTTGCTGCTGTTTGTTTTTGTTTTTGTTTTGAGACAGAGTCTGTTGCCCAGGCTGGAGTGCAGTGTTATGATCTCGGCTCACTAAAACCTCCCAGGTTCAAGCAATTCTCCTGCCTCAGTTTCCTGAGTAGCTGGGACTACAGGCATGCGCTACCATACCCGGCTAATTTTGTAATTTTAGTAGAGACAGAGTTTCCCCATGTTGGCTAAACTGGTCTCAAACTCCTGACCTCAAGTGATCCGCCCGCCTCAGCCTCCCAAAGTGCTGGGATTACAGGTGTGAGACATCAAGCCTGACCTAAAAAAAAGCCTTTTGAACATATATTGTCAGATTATGTGTTCCTCCTACAATTTACTATATAAAATTTGAAAAATCCAGAAACTTATGAAGGACATAAAACTCACCTGGAAATCTTCTACCCAGAGTTAATTCTAACAGATTTTCCCTTAAGTCAGGTAGACCTAAATCTGAAGCCCATCCCTAGCCCATCCCTCCCATTGGAGTTATGTGACGTTTAATGGGCTGCTTGTTATTTTCAAAACCTCTGTTTATTCCTCGTAAAGTGGGTCTAATACTTCCTGCCTTGTTCCCACTTTGTGGGGGTTGCCGTGTGAATGCATGTAAAGTGCCAGGCACAGGGCGTTTATTTACTGAGAGCTCTTATTTTGTTGAAGACAATGTCCTTGGCTTTTGATTCTAGCATCAAAGCTCAGACAAAAATTCTCAGTAAACTATTATCACACTGCTCTTTCAGGTTCTCCAACCTCCAGGCATGTGCTACAAACATGTAAGCAAACCCATCTTGTCATTTGCAACGTTGACATAATAATTATGCAGCAATTTTTCCAGCATAAGTATTCCTATTTTTCCTCTTACCTTAAAGCTGCTTTAAAAGGTGAAGATTAAGCCAGACATGGTGGCATGCACCTGTAGTCTCAGTTACTCAAGAGGCTGAAGCTAGAGGATCGCTTGAGCCCAGGAGTTCAAGTTCAGTCTGGTCCATAAAGTGAGACCCCTTCTCTAAAAAAAAAAAAAATTTAAGGTGAGGATTGTATATTTGCACAGAGGATTCGATTTGTGACTTCTTTCAGCAACCTCTACTCTCACCATCATTTCTCTTTTCTTTTCTTTTTTTTTTTTTTTTTTTTTTTTTTT
>NW_022436984.1:574182-673144 GCF_009761245.1 Sapajus apella
ACAGAGTCTCGCTGTGTCTCCCAAGCTAGAGTGCAGTGGTGTAATCTCTGCTCACTGCAGTCTCGACCTCCTGGGCTCAAGTGATCCTTCCACCCACCGCACCCCGCTCCAAGTAGCTGGGACTACAGGCACATGCCACCACAACTGGCTAATTTTTGCATTTTTTTGTAGAAACAGGGTTTTGCCATGTTGCCCAGACTGGTCTTGATCTCCTAGACTTAAGCAATCCTCCTACTTCAACCTCCCAAAGTGCTGGGATTACAGGTGTAAGCCACCACACCTGGCCCATTTCCCTCTTTTAAAGCAAACTGAGAAGCTGGATCTCTCCTTTCCTAGTCACACTGGGGCTTGGCTTTATAATAATGGTGGGTTGGGGGAGAGATGGCATCTCTCAGACTTCTGGGCTTCCTTTCTCTGTCCACCACCCAAGAACCAAACCCGTTTTCTTATTATTGCATATGAAATTAAAACTCCAGTTTTTAGCTTTTAGGACAAAAGATCCCTTGAAATATGTTCAGCTTCACCCCAGCTCCAGACAATAGACTTGTGGCTGTGGCTGTCTCCTCTTCCCTAGCCTCTCCAGCCTAACTACTCCCCACTGCCTCTCTGCCCTGGCACCTTCCACTCTAGGGGAGCAGGGTGTCTTCTCCCCAGAGGTCAGAATGATACCCTGCAGGGAGCAGATGTTCCTGGAGCACGATTGTCACTCCCAGCCACCTGCCTTGTTTCCCAGCACTCCCTCAGGCAGCAGCTCCCAAGGGCCATGCTTTCCTTACATCAGGAGAACCTGGTGGTTGAGGCTCCGTATAAGCTTTCTTGTTTGTTTCGAGATTCCATGCACTCGAGCCTGGCTAACTTGGTAAAAAATAAACCAACTGTATCCAGGAGAACAGCTATGATCTCCAAATATCTGACATGTGTGCTTACAAGAGGTACTCCTTTAATAGCTCCCCAAGGCCTTTTCATCCTGGACACAGCCTTCCCAGAACTTGCCTGATGGCAAGACAAAGTTAAATGATGAGGATGAGAGAAAATATGTTGCTACCTTTGTTCTATTCACTGTAATTAGCTGTGTTAGGAAAATTGAGCCTTATCCTAGAGTTGCCAAATATCCCTGAAAACAAGTATGGAATTGATCTGCTACTCATTGCTTTAAACCATTTTGATTGTGTTAGAGTGCAACACGTAGATGGAGCTATTTCGTTTATTCACCAGTTTTGAGTATTCTGTACTAGATGCTGAGGATGACGAGTGGGCAGAGAAAAAGATGACTGATAGGACTACCTTTGAGGACCCTACTCCACAGGTGGAGAGAGAATCTAGTGCCATGAAGGCAATGGATCTAGAGAAGGCACAAAGAGAGTCAGAGAAAACTTTTCAAAAGAGGGGACAATCAGGCCCTGAAGAACGAGAAATTTACTGCATATAAAAGTGGGCTTTATTTGACCTTAGTGACATACTGCAATGGCGTACTGCTGGTCAGAATTTGTTCTATATTTTCTAAGCCTAAATGTAAATATTTTCTGCTCAGATACCTAAGGGTCAAGAGAGTTGCATATCATTATTATTATAAATCCTTATTATAAATAATTTATATTATAACAATTTTATACAATTATAATTATATAATTTATGTTATAAACATAAATCCTTATTATAGATAATTTCTTATTTATTTTGGATATTAACCAAAGTGAGCCCCTGGATGTAATTTTATTTTATTTTATTTTTATTTATTTTTTTTTTAGACAGAGTTTCGCTCCAGTTACCCAGGCTGGAGTGCAATGGCGCGATCTTGGCTCACCGCAACCTCCGACTCCTGGGTTCAGGCAATTCTTCTGCCTCAGCCTCCTGAGTAGCTGGGATTACAGGCACGTGCCACCATGCCCAGCTAATTTTTTGTATTTTTAGTAGAGATGAGGTTTCACCATGTTGACCAGGATGGTCTTGATCTCTTGACCTCGTGATCCACCCGCCTTGGCCTCCCAAAGTGCTGGGATTACAGGCTTGAGCCACCGCGCCCAGCCCTGTATGTAATTTTAAGCAACTCACCATGACTATGGCTATCTAAACTGCCCTCAGCACTGGTCCCATTTCCTATGTGCACCCCATTTCACTTCTCGGGTCCCTGCAGTGCCTTCCCCACATCCACACTCTCCTCAAATCCACTCACTCTGTACCACTCCCATGAGCTCTGAGCCCCTAGCTTTGCAGAGCAGAGAGAATGCAAACTCACTTGTATGCCTTTCTCTTCTGCACCTGCACATCTCCTCCTCCTACAAGCCTTTGATCTTAACCTCTCTGTATCTCTTTCCTCTTTTGTGAGGTGGCCATAATAATACCTTCCCCACAGGACTGTTGTAGGGATCTAATCAAGCAAGCCATGTAAATTGACAAGTGAGGGCCTTGTTTGTTGAGGCCTTCTGTTAATGATGGTCGCCATTATTCTATGCTACCTCCTTCAGGAGTTCACATCATAAATAGTCCCTTAATCTCTTATAATTTTAATCTCTGTCTTGGCTCCTTCTTCATTTCCTGAAAAATATTAGTTCTAAAATTGAAACTTTCCCTCAGCCATCCTCCTTGGGCCATTTCTAGGCTTTCTTTACTCACAGAGATCTTGATGGCCATATATGCAGTTTTCACAAACTTGTCTTCAATAAGAGTTCATCAAAGACTCACTGATTTCCAAAGCAGAGGTCAAGATCTTCTGTGGTCCTTGCCCCACTTCACTGCATGGCCACATTTAAAATGCTAAGGGAAGGGAGCTCTGCAGAGGCAGGAGTAGTCAGTGGTGTTAAATGCAGCTACTTTATGCATTATCCATTTTGAGTTAATTTTTACATAAGATTTTAGGTTTAAATTGAGGCTGGGTTTTGGGCCTGTGGATATCCAACATTATTTATTGAAAAGACTGTCTTCTCTTCATTGAATTGCTTTTGCATCTTTGTCAAAAATCAGTTGACCATAGCTGTCAAGATCACGTAGTCTTGATTACTATAGCTAGGTAATAAGTCTTGGAATCAAGTAGACTGATTCCTCTGACTTTATTCTTTGTGAAAGTTGCTTTAGCTGTTCTTGTTCCTTTGCCAATCCACATACATTTTGAAAATAACATATAATATATTTTTGCTGGGATTTTAACAGGAATTGCATTAAACATGTATGTCAATTTGGGAAGAATTGAGACTATGTTGAGTCTTCCAATCCATGAACATGATATGTTTCTCCACTTACTTAGATTGTCTTTGATTTCTTTCATTGGCATTTTGTAGTTTGCAGCAAACAAGTCCTATATGTGTTTTTTTCTTTTTTTATATTGACAGATAAAGTTGTATGTATTTGTTGTGTACAAGATGATGTTTTAAAGCACATATGCATTGTGGAATGACTAACTCCAGTTAATTAACATATGCATTACCTCATATAATGAGAGGTTAGAACACTTGATATCCACAGTCAAGCATTTTTCAAGAATACAATGTTATTACTAACTATAGTCACCATGTTGTATAATAGATCTCTTGAACTTATCTAACTGAAATTTTGTATCCTTTGACCAACATTTCCCCAACTCCCTTCTACCCCAGTCACTCCAGGCACTGGTAACCAACATTCTGTTCTCTACTTCTATGGATCAACTTTTTTTTTTTTTTTTTTTTTTTTTTGAGACGGAGTTTCGCTCTTGTTACCCAGGCTGGAGTGCAATGGCGCGATCTCGGCTCACCGCAACCTCCGCCTCCTGGGTTCAGGCAATTCTCCTGCCTCAGCCTCCTGAGTAGCTGGGATTACAGGCACGCACCACCATGCCCAGCTAATTTTTTGTAGTTTTAGTAGAGGCGGAGTTTCACCATGTTGACCAGGATGGTCTCGATTTCTTGACCTTGTGATCCACCCACCTCGGCCTCCCAAAGTGCTGGGATTACAGGCTTGAGCCACCGCACCCGGCCCCAACTTTTTTTTTATTCCACCTAGGAGTGAGAGCATGTGGTATTTGTCTTTCTGTGCCTGGCTTATTTTACTTAACCTAATGTTCTCCAGATTTATCCAAGTTGTTACACACGACAGGGCTTCCCCCTTTTTTATGGCCAAGCAGTATTCTATTGTGTATATATACATTTTTTTCATCCATTCATCCTTTGGTGGACACTTAGGTTGATTCCATATATTGGCTATTGTGAATAATACTGCAGTAAACAAGGAAATGCAGACATCTCTTTGACATACTGATTTCATTTCCCTTGGATATATACCCAGTAGTGGGATTGCTGGATCATATGGTAGTTCTATTTTTAAGCTTTTAAGGAATCTCTATACTGATTTCCATAATGTACTAATTTACATTTCCACCAACAGTATACAAGGGTTCCCTTTTCTCCACATCCTTGCCAACACTTGCTATCTTTCATCTTTTTGAAAATAGTCATTCTGACAGGTGTGAGGTGATGATCTCATTGTGGTTTTGACTTGTACTTCTCTGATGATTAGTGATATTGAACATTTTTTGATAAATCTATTGGCCATTTGTATGTCTTCTGAGAAATGTCTATTCAGGTTTTTTTGCCCATTTTTAAATTGAGTTGTTTTCTTCCTGTTGGGGTCTTTCAATTATTTATTTTGGATATTAACCTCTTGTCAGATGTATAGTTAACAAATATTTTCTCTCATTCTGTAGGTTTTCTCTTTACTGTTGATTGTTTCCTTTGTTGTATAGAAACTTTTTAGTTTGATGCAATCACATTTGTCTATCTTTGCTTTTGCTGTCTGTGCCTATACGTGTTTTCTTAGATTTATGTCTGTTTCACTTTTTCTGAGTGTCCATGTGCTCATTGCTAGTGTATAGAAAAAAGTGGGCTTTTGTATATTGATCTTTTAACTTGTGACCTTGCTAAACTGATTTATTTGTTCTAGGAGATTTTTTTTGGTAGATTCCTTGGGATTTTTTTTATGTGGATCATCATGTCATCTGCAACTAGGGACAGTTTTGTTTTTTCCTTTTCAATCTATATGCCATTTTTTTTCATTTTGTTTTCTTATAGTGCTGGCTAGAATAACCTATGTTGACTAGCAGTGGCAAAAGTAGACATCCTTGCCTCATTCTGAATTGTAAGGGGAAGTATTTAGCCATTCGCCATTAAATCCAATGTTAGCTGTAGGTTTTTTGCAGATGTTCTTTATCAAGTTGAGGAAGCTACCCTCGCTCCCTACTTTTCTGAGAGTTTTTATCATGAATGGGTGTTGAATTTTATCAAATGCTTTTTCTGCATCAGTTGATAAGATTTTGTGATTTTTCTTCCTTAGCTTATTAAGATGGTGGATTGCATTGATTGTTTTTCAAATATTGAACCAGCCTTGCATTTTTTGAATAAATCCCATTTATGTGGTGTCAAATTCTTTTTATGTGTTGCTGAATTCTATTTGCAAATATTTTGTTAAAATTTTTTAATATCTATATTAATGAGAGATATTGCTCTGTAGTTTTCTTTTTGTAGTGTCTTTGGTTTTTGGTATCAGGCCAATATTGGCTTCATAAAATGAATTTGGAAGGGTTTCCTTCTCTTCCGTTTTCTGGATGAGATCGGTATTAATTCTTCTTTAAATGTTTGGAACAGTTCTCCAGTTTTTAAAAACTGTTATTGCTGGGGACACAATCTGGCCCAAATAAACCTGAACCTCTGGGGGTGGGGCTTGGGCATAGGTAGTTGTCAAAAGCTACCCAGGTGAGTTTAATGTGTAACTAGCTGTGGAACTAAGTGTTGGTTGTGGACTTCTTGAAGCCAACATAGAAGCGTGAAGGAAGTAGAATCCATCTGAGGAATGTCATGAATTAAACAGCTGTGAGGTTTGGAGAGTTCAGCTCTGAGACACACCCCCGGAGGTGCTGGTGTTTTCAGGATACCATGCAGTGTAAGGGAGACATTGGTTGTATAAGACATGCGGGTTCGACTTGGCTGCTTGATAGCCATAAATTCCTTACCAATCTCAGCTTTCTCATCTGTAAAATGTGACTCCTTGGGTTGTTTTGAGGATAAAATGAGATCATAGATATGAAAATGCTTTGGAACTCACAGCCTTTTGCGAAAGTAAAAAATGATGTTTCTGTAGGCCCCAGCTTCTCCCTTACTGCCACTGTGTCCTGATTCCTAATAAGTCCCTCTGGGAAGCCAGTGGGAGGCTTGTGACTCCTGCTGGCTGTAGGGGAAACATCCTCACTTACCCTGACCGTGGAGTTTGGGCTCCAGTAGGAGGTATGGGGGCCCTGGAAACAGTGAGAAAGGACTTTGACCTTGACCATGCTCACCTTTTTATAGGAACATGCTTGCCAACTCAGCCAGCGTGAGGATCCTCATCAAGGGAGGCAAGGTAGTAAATGATGACTGCACCCACGAGGCTGACGTCTACATTGAGAATGGCATCATCCAGCAGGTGGGCCGCGAGCTCATGATCCCTGGCGGGGCCAAGGTGATTGATGCCACAGGAAAACTGGTGATCCCTGGTGGCATTGACACCAGCACCCACTTCCACCAGACCTTCATGAATGCCACATGCGTGGACGACTTCTACCATGGGACCAAGGTAATGCTCCTGTTTACCAAAGGTGGCTTCCTCTCTGGCTCTTTCATTCTGCTTCTGGGGTTGCTTCAGACTAGACTTATGAGAACCAGGTGCTCCCAGGATATTGCTGGCAGAAGAAGGGTGTGTTGGGGCCACTATGGCAACTAGAGTAGGGATTTCTAGTTTCATGTCACAGATTTCCATAATTACAGAAAAGAAGGCACATAGGCCTGTTTTGCTAATCATATCATTTACCCAAGTAGCCAGGCTGAGAAACAATTTTATTTTTATATTTTTATGTCATGTAATACAAAGCTAGAGAACGAAGAGAATAAGCTGGTGGTTGTTATTGTGTTGGGAAGTGGGTTGGTCTGATGGACTTCTTTATGTATGATAAACTGAATTAAATCCCCAAAGACTGAAAGACAAATATGCCTCTTCTAGATGATGAGACAGCTTCTATTACCTCTCCTAGCTTGTTTGTTATTTTAAAAAAACAACTGGAAAAAAAAAAACACCTGGAAAATTGCTGGTGGTGGGTTCTCTTTTCAGAGTGAGTTACCCTGGACAATATTTAACAGTTACTGAGCTGGACCTGAGCTACTGTAAGTTCCTAAATGACAAAACAAAAATTTGGAAGAAAAACTAGGAGCAGACTACATTCTGCAAAAAGAGCCATGAATGGGCTTTTTTACCCTTCCTTGTGCTCCAGAAACCTCTGTCATTGCTGTCATCCCTCTTCCTTGTGATTTTCTATCTCATGCTGGCCTCTCCCCGGACATCAAACTGTGGGCTCCTTGAGGTCCAGGCCTGGCCATTTTCCTCTGCTTTCCCAGAGCCTGGACTGACCTGGAACTAGAGTAGCTGTCCTGTAAGTGTGCAGGCAGAGCCCAGGCCTGGGGACACAGCTTGATGGGCCATCCCCACCTCAGGCAGATGGCCCTTAAGGTCTCCTTGAGTACATGCCCCCTTCCCAATCTAGGGGCTGCAGACCAGACCCTGGGAAGGCTGGGCTATGTGGAGTCACAATAGCCATTGCCCAGCTGTGCTGAGGCAAGGATGCTCCCTGGCCTAACCCTCTGGCATCAGGGCTACACCTGCTCACTCTAGCCAAGCCCAGGGAAGAGAGGTGGTAGGCAGACCCTCCCTGCTTCTGAGAATTCCCCCAGACCCTGCAAATGATGTTTTGATTATGAAATGGGGAGCCCTATCCTCATAAACTCAGGGTCCTCTTGCAGGTTGCCTGGTGACAGTCGGAACCTTTCTGAAGTGAGTGACATATCCAGCTCACCATCCTCATGCACCGGGCCGGGGGGGGCCAGGCCTGTGGTTATTGTTGTCATTTTCACTGAAGTATAGCATATATACAGAGAAGTACAGAAATTTTAAGTACACAGAATTGCCACAGTTGAATACACTTGTAACCAGCTCCCAAGTCAAGACACCAAATTTTACCAGCACCCAGAAGCTCCCCCAGTCACAGGTCCCTGCCAGGGATAACCACTATCCTGACTTCTAATGGACTTTTTAAAATAACAGCTTCATTGAGATATAATTCACATGTCATACAATTCACATATTTAAAGTGTGTAAGTCAATGGTTTTGGTACATTTATCACAGCTTGGTTTTGCCTGTCTATGTAGATGAAATGAAGCAGCATGTACCTTTGTATTGGCTTCTTTTGCTCAAAAATTCATAAATTCATTCACTTTCATTGCTTAATACTATTCCACTGCATAATATACCACATAGCAACTATCTGTCAGTGGGCATTTGGGTCACTGCTTGTTCGAGGCTATTACAAACATTGTCACTGTGAACATGTTCTTGTACATGTCTTCAGCAAACATGCCTGTATACATTTTGTTGGGCACATACTCCTAGGAATGGAATTACAGGGTCCATAGGGTACACGTATGTTCAGCTTTAATAGGTAATGCCAAATAGTTTTCCAGACTGGTTGTAACAATTTATGCTCCCAGCGGTAGTGTTAGAGAGGCCACAGTTTTTAACATTGACATCACTAGTCCATGCTGGAGTCCATTCTGTGGTATACTCAGGCCTTGCACTAAAAATGCACCTTCCTAGTTACTGTCCGTGTTCTGGGGAGTCCTTTAGGGCAGGGTCAGGTGCCACACTGTCACTATGCTATCTACTAGCCTCGCAGAGGTCAGACTGGCCTCCTTTGTCTCATTTTTCACATTGTCATCTGCTGGGGCCTCATTAGACGAGAGTGACTGCTTTTCCCCTGAGAGCCATCAGCTTTTTACAGCTGATGAAGAGCTCTGTACACGTCTTTACGCAAGGTGGTGGGCAACACTTGATCTTTTCTGCTTCTCATCCACATGAGCAGCTGCCTCCAGAAAACATCTAAAGGCTCCTGTGTGATGAAAGGCCCCAGATCTCCCATTTCTGCAGGTTTAGGCTGCCTCAGGAGCCCCAGTCCATGTCAGGCCCTAGTTGTAGGGAATTTAAGAGACCTAACTCCAAGCCACCTTGGCAGCTGGTGTCACTTAAACTGATACTTTGTTATATCCATGCCCTAAGCACGATCATAACTGTCCCTGTGCCCCAGCCCTCACATGAAGCCTCTGTTGTGGTGGCCTGTTTCTACCTGGACTCCATTGGTAGATCCTGGCCAGGGTCCTGAAGTTCCTGCCCCTGACCCCTCCACTCCACACCAGGATTTCTCCTTTACGTTGTGGCTCCTGCAGCCAAATGGTGTGACTTCCTACTTTCTCTTGTTCCTGAAAATCTCCTGGGGAGAGAAAATGCTCTCCTACTGAAATGCTGATGGAGATGGGTGGATTTAATTATCCACACCGCCTGTGGCACCATGCAGAGGCTGGGCACCATGATGGACGCTGCTGACCTACTTAGTATGCTCTAAGAAAGGTTGATTCACTTTAAGCATCTGGGTTTATAATAGAACAGTAATCCCAAGGAAAATCTCACCCGAGCGATTAGCCAAGAAAGAAGGAGAGATCAAGTTGCATCTTTTTGTTCTTGTCAGACAGATCACAGTGCCCTGAACCCTGCACACCACCCCCTCTCCACTCCCTTGCTTGTTGATTTGGCGGCAGCAGCAGCCAGGACTAGAAAAACAAAACAGTTGAAAGCCTGGCCTTTCTGAGAACATCTGGGCCTCCATTGTACTTGGTCTCCAGGGATTTCTCTCCAGCACTTCTTCAGCCCACGCCTCGCTGGCCCCCGCCTTTGCAAGAGGCTGTGGCAGGCTCTGCCTGGCTCCCCTGCTCACAGCCTGGTCACTTGACCCTCCTCCCTGTCCCAGGCACCACAACCCCCACACCCTACCACCTGTAGGCCCCGCCCTCCCCAGGCCCAGAACCAGGGTTTCCAGAAGGTTCCAGGACCACCTGCTCGCTAACAATACAGACCCCATTCCAGTAAGGAGGTTATCTCCATGGGGTGGCAGGGGGAGAGGGAGTGAGAAGGGAGAGCTAATGACACCAACTGTGTTCACGAAGGACCAGAAATTTAGTCTGGTTGAGGGGTCTCATATTATTATTCTGCTTAAGCAGATGTTGCGCTTAGTCTCTTTCATACGTATCTAAGTATTGCAGAGTAAAGAATGTTCTTACAGGCTCTTGAGCTCCACCCACCAATGTCTCTCTAGGGCCAGGTGAAAATCATCAGAATCAGGTTTTTAAAGCTATGGGCATTCACAAGCAAACCAGGTATGTGGCAAAATAAAGAGAGAAATAAAAATAAATACAGGTATCAGCCCCTCACTAAGATATTGATAGAGAGGGCAGACATGTGGAACTGAACAAGCTTCCTATGTATCTTTTCTGCCTCCCTCTCCTCCAAAAATATTTTAAGAACCGCTGTGTAGGCCGGTGATTTTCACCCTTTGGAAGCAAATTACATTAGAACTGTCAGGCGTGTAAACCAGAGCAGCTCCATCTTAAATAGGGGCTGGGTAAAATGAGACTAAGACCTACTAGGCTGCATTCCCAGACTGTTAAGGCATTCTAAGTCATAAGATGAGGTAGGAGGTCGGCACAGATACAGGTCATAAAGACTGTGCTGATAAAATAGCTTGCAGTAAAGAAGCTGGCCAGGTCCCACCGAAACCAAGATGACCACAAAAGTGACCTCTGGTCGTCCTCACTGCTACATTTCCACCGGCGCCATGACAGTTAATAAATGCCATGGCAACATCAGGAAGTTACCCTAGATGGTCTGAAAAAGGGAGGCATGAATAATCCACTTCTTGTTTAGCATATCATCAAGAAATGACCATAAAAATGGGCCCTGGGGCTGCTCTGTCTATGGAGTAGCCATTCTTTTATTCCTTTACTTTCTTTTTTTTTTTTTCTGGGATGGAGTCTTGCACTGTCACCCAGGCTGGAGTGCAAAGGCGCAATCTCGGCTCACTGCAACCTCCGCCTCCCGGGTTCACAGGATTCTCCCACCTCAGCCTCCCAAGTAGCTGGGATGACGGCGCACACCACCACACCTGGCTAATTTTTTTTGTATTTTTAGTAGAGACGGAGTTTCACTATGTTGGCCAGACTGGTCTTGAACTCCTGACCTGTGATCCCCCTGCCTCAACCTCCTAAATATTATTCTTCTTTCTTAATAAACTTGCTTCTGCTTTGCACTGTAAACTTGCCCTGAATTCTTTCTTGCACAAAATCCAAAAACCCTCTCTTGGGGTCTGGATAGGGACCCCTTTCCTATAATAGAACCACTTGGGAAATTTTTGAAAGATCCAGTGTCCAGTCTCCAGCCCAGACCAGTTAACTCAATGCCCCTAGGTCTGTGTCCTCCTCATCATCCCTGGCGATTATGAGGAACTTTGAGGGGTTTTGAGTGACACAGGCTATATACTCCTATTGCCCGTCTGACCCTCACTTGTGAGCCAGGGCTGACATCCAAATCCCCTGGGTCTGCCTTGGGGAAGCTTGGGCCTGTCGTGTGTGTGTGTGTGTGTGTGTGTGTGTGTGTGTGTGTGTGTGTGTGTGTTTGAGATGGAGTCCTGCTCTGTCGCCTAGGCTGCGGTGAATGGCATGATCTTGGTTCACTGCAACCTCTGCCTTACAGGTTCAAGTGTTTCTCCTGCCTCAGCCTCCTGAGTAGCTGGGATTACAGGCGCGCGCCACCACGCCAGACTAATTTTTGTGTTTTTAGTAGAAACAGGGTTTCACCATATTGGCCAGGCTGGTCTCGAACTCCTGACCTTGTGATTCACCCACCTCGGCCTCCCAAAGTGTTGGGATTACAGGCGTGAGCCACCAAGGCCTGTCCTGTTTTGACCTTGCTGGTCTTTCTTATTTGCTTGTCTCTTTCTATTTACATTGCAATGCCCGCTGGTTGAGCTCCCACACCGCAGCCCAGGGCCCAGAGCTTCTGTGCTTGTTAAGCTCCCTAGCCTGGTGTTCTGCCCTCTTGTCTGTACCTATGGCAATCATCAGTAAGAGAGAAGTTGGCTGTGGCAAAGATGCCATCAAACAGAAGTCCACTTGGGGCTGGCCCTCTTCTCTGAGGGTCCAGAGACTCCCTCTTGTCTGTGCCAGAGGCTATCCAGTCCCAAAGACAGCTTCCCACCAACTCAGAATTAGCATCGAGGAATCTTACAGGCAACCTGTGGGGGAAGCCAAATCCTAACCAAGAGTGCTTGTGCAGCATGGGACCAGCCTAGGGAACAGCCGGTAGCACAGGTTAGGGTGGCCCGCCACCCCCCACCCCCAAGAAGGATTCTGCCCCTCCCTGCCCTTTCACTGCAGAGGACTGGACTCCATCTGGTAGGGCCCTGAGGGTATGCCCCACTAGGACATAAATGAATTCCCACTGGTGCCCAGCCCTGCTAGCTTCCTTACGAAGGATCCCATTTGTCCACTTGGCAGGTTGCTTTTGCTACTTTTGTCTTCAAAATATGCTCTTGTGGAATGAAGCCTATAAATGCTGCTCGCTTCCTTTCTTCCGTTTCTTCAACTCCAGTATCCTGTTTCTGTTAAATGCTGACCAGAATTTCGTTCCCATCTTTAAGCTCTGCGATGACACTTCCTGCTCATGGGGATCCAGACTCATATGGTCTTGCTTATTAATTGATGTTCTCAAATTCACATATCTCTCCATCCCTGTAAGAAGCTGGGTGGCACCTTAGAAATCATCTAGTCCCACCTACCCATTGATAGGAGACCCAGAGAGAATGCATGAACCTGCCAGGTGTTGTGACTTATGCCTATAATCCCAGCACTTTGGGAGGCCAAGCAGGGAGGATTACTTGAGCCCAGGAGTTTGAGAACAGCCTGGGAAACATGGCAAAACCCCATCTCTGAAAAAATTAGCCAGGCATGAAGGTATAGACTTGTAGTCCCAGCTACTCAGGAGGCTGAGTGGGGAGGATCACCTGAGCCCAGGAAAGTCGAGGCTGCAGTGAGCTGATTGCTCCACTGCACTCCAGCCTGGTGACAGAGGTTGGCCCTGTCTCAAAACAAAAACAAGAACAGGAGTTTGAGGATGCATGAGTAGCCCAAGTCCCATGGCCAGTTGGACCAGAAGGCAGGTTTCTCAGCCTTTCACCACCCCATTCGGGACCTCCTGAGACCTCACGGCTGAACACTTACTGCTTTCAGCCTGTGACCTCTTGGTTGGCTGCATGCAGATATTTCTCTTGCTACTCTATGGCCCCAAATTTCCTTGGACCAGATGAGAGTGTCTCAGAATGGACACACATCAGGCAGGCAGCTGAGTGAGCTCTCTGCCTGCCCAAGACAGTAGCTTAATGAAATGCCACTCCTCCCTGCAGGAATAACTGATGTCAGTGCTTTAGAGCTGAACAGTTTTTACTATGTATAAATGGTAGTTGTAAGGATTAGATGAGATGATGCATAACAAATGCTTCACAGTGCCTGACACAGAATACACATAAAATAAATGTTAGCCCCCATCCTGGGACTATCTGCTTCTACTCCAGGCTCTTTTCTTCCAGTTCCTTGAGAACTGGCTTTGGCTTCACGATGAAATTGTTCTACTGTGCACCAAGTGCCGGTGCTACCTGTGTCCCTGGGCTTGGCCAGTAGACACCCTGGCAAGCCTTCTCTGGGAATCGGCCCTCACCTCCCAGCTCATTTTCCTTGCCTGTTCTTCCTGCTGCCCCACCACCACCTCGGGGTGGTGGGGTTTGGGGTTAGCATAGCTGGGTTCCTCTCTCCACTTTCTTCTGTGACTCACCTACAGGCTCTAAAAAGCCCTGTGAAGTCTTCATGCAGTGACTTCCCCTCTCCTGCCATCTGGAGGACATCCCTTCTGCCCCCTCCATCTATATCTAGTCTGCTTGTAGGGGATATATTAGTTTTCTGCTGTGTAACTAATTGCCTCAAGCTCAGCAACTTAAAACACCCATTTATTAACTCCCAGTTCTGCAGGTAGAAGTCTCAGTACAGCACAACTAAGTCCTCAGCTAACAGCCTTGCAAGCCGCCATCCAGGTGTTAGTTGGTCTGCATTCTCATCTTGAGTCCAGGGTTCTCTGCCAAGCTCGTGTAGTTGTGGCAGAATTCCATTTCTTGGAGCTCAAGGACTGAGGTCCCTGTTTCCTTGCTGGCTCTAAGCCTGGGGCAGTTCTCAGCGCCTGGAGGCTGCCAGCACACCTTGCCACTTTCCCCTTCCATCTTCAAAGCCAGCAACAGACTTACCTCAAGTCTCTTTCCTGTTTAAAATCTCCGACCAGAATCTCTTTCACCAGAAAGAAACCCATACCTTTTACAAGCTCACTTGATTAGCCCAGAACCACTGAGGATAATCTCCTTTTTTGCAAAGTCAGCTGTGCCACAGAATATAACCTAGTCATGGGTACTTTTTCCCATTTTATTCACAAGATCTCTCCCACACTCAGTGAGAGGCAATTATACAGGGGTGTGGATCACTGGGAGAATTCTGCCTATCCCAGGGAGTCACGTGCAAGAAACATAGCTATCCTATAGACGTTTTGCCCTAGTACATCTCCATGCCACCAATTTTGCTTAAACTACTTAAGTCATTATTTACTTATTCATTTTAGAGATAAGATCTGGCTCTGTCACCCAGGCTGGAGTGTAGTGGCATGATCATAGCTCATTGCAGCATCAACCAGCTGGGTTCAAGCAGTACTCCCACATAGCTGGAACTACAGGAATATGCCACCATGCCCAGCTAAGTTTTTTGTTTTCATTTTTTGTAGAGATAGGATCTTGCTATATTGCCCAGGCTGGTCTTGAACTCTTGGCTTCAAGAGATCCTCCAGGCTCGGCCTCCCAAAGTGCTAGGATTACAGGCATCAGCCATCATGCTTGGCCTACTTAAACCTTTTTAAGACTCCACATTTACATTTTAATTTTATTTATTTATTTATGAAATAGAGTCTTGCTCTGTCACCCAGGCTGGAGTGCAGTGGTGCGATCTCAGCTCACTGCAACCTCCACCTTCTGGGTTCAAGCAATTCTCCTGTCTCAGCCTCCCAAGTAGCTGGGAATACAGGTGCCCACCACCACACCCAGCTAATTTTTGTATTTTTAGTAGAGATGGGGTTTTGCCATATTGGTCAGGCTGATCTCGAACTCCTGACCTTGGGTGACCCACCAGCCTCAGCCTCCCAAAGTGCTGGAATTACAGGCGTGAGCCATTGCGCCTGGCCCACATTTAACATTTTTAAAGTCAAAAATCACCTTGTCCCCGCTTCACCTCACAGCTCTCTCTATGCCTCATGCCCTGTCCCTGCAATGGCTCCCTGTTGTCTAAGACATCAAGTTTGGATGTGTGGATCTTCCCCTGGGCAACCCCTGATCTGACCTTGCCCTCTCATCGACCCTTTGCCCTCCCTTCGACCCCTCATGGCCAGCTGCTCCTCACATGCACCCATCCATCAGGAAGATGCCCCCATGGACATCCCATGCTGCCTGTTGCCGTCCCTCTCCACCCCTGCACAGAACCCCTCCATCAAGGCGAACACCCTCTCCTTGTATTCCTCCTCCAGCTAACCTAGCTACAGGACGTCACTTTCTTCTTGCCAGCAGAAATAACTTGTCATCTTGAGGCTTTCAGATTGTTTCCTGTGTTAAATTTGTTTCTCAGCAAGATTGAAGACCCTTTGAAGAGCAGAGACGACAATTGAACTTGTTGCCGTAGAACCCACATAGCCCTAACAGTGTCATCAACATCCAAGAAATGGATGTGAGCATGGAGTGGGAGTTATCAGCACAGACTGGGGCTGTGAATGCTGGAGTTTGAATTTCAGCTCCACATTCACTTGCTGTGTAATGTGGGCAAGTTAATCTCTCTGTCCCTCCATTTTCTTATCTGGAAAATGGAGATTATAATGGTTTTTTATAAGTCCTAATTGAGTTATTATTTATAAAGAACTTGGTGCTTATTAAGCATTATGTGAGTGTTTGTTAAATAAATAAATAGATCATGTTGATCAAAGTCAGACGCCTTAAAAATCCATGTGTACTACAGTTTCCTCAGGAGCATACATATTGAACAGTTAAGCATCAAATAGAACCTAAAAGAATTTGATTTCATTCCTACCGTTAGAATTTCTGTGTGTGTTTTAGATTTCGAATGGAGCCTGATAGTAATAGTGATAAATTCTAATTAATTTTCTCTCTTCTCTTTCTCTTAAAGGCAGAAATAGCCAGTAATAAACTCTGCAGGTATCAGGAGCTATTTAAAGATGTCCTGCTTCAGACCAGCTACTTGCTTAACAAAACCTTGCTGGCAACTTTCATTCTACGTGTACATTAATTGGCAGGCCAAAATGTAGGCCAGGTTGATCCTTCTTAGAATGTGAGTGAGGAGATCTACCATTTCTCATAAATTTGCATCTCTAGTATTAGGAAAAAAACTTCCTATGGTGACCAAGCACCTCCTCAACTTCTAGAACAGTGTTTTCAAAGAATTTATCAATGCAGATTATTGCATTTTTAAAACCTTTGATTCAGAATAAAATGAATACACCCACTTTGATTGAGCCCAAGTGTCCTGGAAATCTTCCATGTTTAGTAGAAGAAGCTTTGCTTTGTGCCCTCGACTGCTGGGGTTTACAAAAGGAAAAAAAGGAAGAAGAAAAATATATACTGTATGTACACTTAGGTGATATATATTACACATGAATGACATTTTTCTTCCTTTTTTCTTCCTCTTTTTCTTTTCTTAAATTAAGATTATGTCTTTTTTAATATTTCAAAAAATATTTGAATATGGCCTTTTCTCAGTTGGAAATATCTGTTCTCCCAAACCTCACAGAGGTCACCTTTGAAGTTGTCGTATTCCTATGTTGAAAATTAGGGACATATCTTGGAGTAGTTCATTTACAGGTGGAAATGTGCGTAGGTGCTGTACCATTTCCCCTGGTTACTTTCAGTCTCATTGTTCCCCGAGATTATCACTGCAGCCAGCCACGTTTTTCTCTGCTTCTAATGCTTTTTTATTTCTTGTTGACTAAAACGGAAGCCCTGTAAGGATCTTTAATTAGTGACTAAATGAATATAAAACTGTGGGTCTACTATTTTAAGAACCTTCTCACTGACCATGATTTCTCACTCATACTGCACACACGTCACACATACCGTCTTACATTCACGTTCACTCTCACACACACAATTATAGAGCTGGAAGTACCATTAGAGATTAATAAATCCTACCCCTACTCCATAAATAATTTTCCTGTTTAGACTTAAACTATCTACAGTATTCTCAATTAATATTTTAAAATAAAATTAAACTAGGTGGGGCTTGGTGGCTCACACCTGTAATCCCAAAGCTTTGGGAGGCCAAGGCAAGAGGATCACTTGAGGCCAGGAGTTTAAGACCAGCCTGGGCAACATAGTGAGACCCCCATCTCTACAAAAAATACAAAAATTAGCTGAGCATGATTGGTGTGTGCCTGTAGTCCTAGCTACTAGGGAGGCTGAAGCAGGAGGATCACTTGAGCTCAGGAGTTTGAGGCTGAGCTATGATCATGCCATTGCACTCCAGTGACACAGCAAGACCCTGTCTAAAAAAAGAAAAATAAGTTGGTAAATGTTAGTGATCTCTACTCTTGGGAAGAGTATGTATAGAAAGAAGAAGATCATGATTAGGTAACCTGAGAAGCCACCTTTTTTAAAAAAGCAACTTAATCGAGGTATAATTAATGTATGACAAGCTGCATATTTTAAAGTTTGGTACATTTCATACATCATGAAACCATCACAATATAATAAACATATCCATCATTCCTGAAAGTTTCTCTGTGTTCCTGTAATTTAACCCACCCTCACCCCAGGTTACCACTGTTTTCTATCACTATAGATTAATTTGCATTTTCTACCATTTCTATATAAATGGAATAATGCAATATGCATTCCTTTTTTTTTGTCTGATTTCTTTCCCTCGGTATTATTAATTTTTTGGCTGTTACAGATAAAGCTACCATGCACATTCATATACACGTATTTGTGTGGACATAGGCTTTTATTTCCCTTGAGTAATTAACTAGAAGTGGAATTTGTCTGTCGTATGGTAGGTCTACATTTAGCTTTTTAAGAAATTGCCAAACTGGTTTCCAGAGTTTTGTAACAATTTTTTTTTCCCCATCAGTAGTCACTCCATCATTTCTACCACTTGTTGCGGCCAATCGTTTCCATTTTAGCCATTCTAATAGGTGTGTAGTGGTATCTCAGTGTAGCTTCAATCTGTATTTCCTTAGTCACTAGTGTTGAATATCTTTACATGTGCTTATATACCTTCTATATGTTTTTGGTGAATTGTCTGCTCACACATTTTACCCATGTTTTAATTGAGTTGTTGGCCTTTTAAAAATCTGATTGTAAGAGTTGTTTTATTTTTTGTTTGTTTGTTTGAGATGGAGTCTCTCTCTGTCTCCCAGGCTGGAGTGCAGTGACACTATCTTGGCTCACTGCAACTTCCACCTCCTGGGTTCAAGCAATTCTCCTGCCTCAGCCCCCCAAGTAGCTGGGATTACAGGCACCCACCACCACACCCAGATAATTTTTTGTATTTTTTTAGTAGAGACAGGGTTTGGCCATGTTGGGCTGGCTGGTCTTGAACTACTGACCTCAGGTGATCTACCCACCTCAACCTCCCAAAGTGCTGGGATTATAGGGGTGAGCCACCATGCCCTGCCCAAGAGTTGTTTACATAGTCTAATTACAAGTCATTTGTTAGATATATGTTTTGCAAAATTTTCTCACAGTCTGTTACTTACTTTTTCATTTTCTTAAGTGTTTTTTGAAGAGCAGTAGTTTTTAATTTTGAAGTCCAGTTATCTGTTTCGTTCTACTTCATGCTTTTTATGCTATAATCAAGAAATCTTTTCAGAATCCAAGGTCTCTAAGATTTTCTCCTATGTTTTCTTTTAGATGTTTTTAATTTTAGCTTCTACAGTTCAGTCTATGATCTATTTTAAGTTAATTTTTATATATGGTATGTGGTAAGCATCTATGTTCAGTTTTTTTGCAAATGGCTATCCAATTGTTCCAGCACCATTTGTTGAAAAGATTATCTCTTGTCAAAGATCAATTGACCATATGTGTGCCAGCCTATTTTTGGACTCTTCTCTTTTGATCTCTTTATCGATTTTTACACCAATATCACAGTCTCTTAATTATTATAACTTTACAGTAAGTTTTGAAAGCAGGCAGTGTAGGTCTCCCAACCCCATTCTTTTTCAAAGTCTTATGGCTATTCTACATCCTTGGAAGCAAATAGTTTAGTGCAGGCTGCAAAGTAGAAACATAGAGATATGAATGCATTAACCAAGCACTTGATAAACATTCTCAGTCCTTAGCATGGTCCCTTTCTGTTTGCTAAAAGTTAGGAATTTTCTTTAAAATTGTCTCAAGTTATTTGGAGGGAAAAACCTGACATGATTACAAATATTGATGTAAATATATTATCTTCATATAATCCATGTCTAATTAAAAGTAAGTTACAACAACATCGGGGGAAGAGCTCATGCTTCCTCTGCCTTAGATTTAGAGTTGGTGGAGAAGACGGGTAGGCTGGGCACTCCTGAGAGGACTAAATTGGGATTAAACTTTTCCTGGAATGGATCTAGCCACTGAGCCATCACCCCTGTCCCTTTCCTTCGGTCAGGTTTCCATTCTTTATGATATCCTTTGTTACCTTCAGGCCTGGGCTCCAGCTTCTCTTTTCTGGTTTGGGGCTTTGATTCTCATGCTGTCAAGCAAAACACACCCCAGGTCTTAAGTTTGGGAGACCACTTTGGCTCCCACTCTCTAATGCCTAGACTTAGCAGCCATCAAAGAGTGTCTTTTTCCTACCAGGTGAAAATACAGTGCTCAAAATGAGTTGTGTTCAGCCCCTGAGGGGATCTGGGACCCCAGACCCCCGAGCTGGTGCATGGCAGCACATGGCTCTCACAAGATCTGAGGTTAGGCATCCATCCCCCAACCTCTCTGCAATCGGAATGCACCTGAGCCGTCAGGCCCACCCATCACAGCACTTCCACACCCATTCATCGCTTATTTTGATCTTTGAAGCCCCCTCAGGGAGATCTTATCATCCTTCCTTTGCAGGAGGAAAGCAGGGTCCCAGAGAGGTGAAATAACTTGCTAAGCTAATCAGGGCAGGAAAGGCCTTTCTGCTGCCCACTGACTTACAGCCCCTGTTCCTGGAAACCATGTTTCCAGGGGGGCCTCTCAGCAGCTTTATGGCACTGTCACCCTGTCATCCCTTAGGCTTTGGGACTAAAATGAGGGTCTTGCCACGTTGAGGCAGCTGAGGGATGGAGAAACCGTAGTTACATATGTCCTACTGCTCTCTGGCATCCGTGGGTAGGCTGGATGTTTAATAAACATCATCATGGCCTGGTGGCCTATAAACGTCCCTTTTTGGGGTTAGAAGGGGCTTTGCTAAGGACGTGGGTGACAAAGGGCCTCTCAGTGTGGCTCTGTTTCAGAGCAGCTCTCCGGAAACTGGCAGCCACATTCCCTATGCCACACAGCTCCTCTGAGGAGCCTCTCCAGTCTCCATGGAAACTGCATGTCGGGAGCCAGCCGGCTCCGTACTGTGGCTTTGTATTAAACACAATGAATTTAAATTGGATGCTCGGCAGTGAAGATAATCATTCTGAATTAGAGAGAAGCCTGGAGCTCCTCATTTCATCATTTTAAATGTTGGCACAATTCTCAGTTTTCGCCCTGTAATTCAAGCCCAAGCCACACCTACCCCTCTGTTTCTAAGCTGCAGTTAGGTCCAATTTCACTTGGGTTTTTCTCCATCCTTTGAGGAATCTTGGAGCTGGGGAGCCCCTCCATCAGGCCAGGGCCACTCCAGCATTGTGTAAAAGAAAGCAGGGGGCTCTAGAGTCTGGCTGTGTGATTTTCTCAAGGCCCAGTTTTCTTACCTATAAAATGAGAAGAGTAATTCCTACCCTACGGAGGCATTTTAAAAAATTATTTATTGTGGTAAACTACATATAACATAATATTTACCATTTCAACTATTTTTAAGTGTACAGTTCTATGGCATGAAGTACATTCACATTGTTATGCGACCATCACTAATGTCCACCTCCAACACATGGACAGTTTTCTTCCCCAACTGGCTCTCTATTGATGAGGCTGAGAGAATGAGAAGTTTCCATTAAACACTGATTCCCCATTCCTCCTTCCCCTAGTCCCTGGCAATCACCATCTTATTTTCTGTCTCTGAATTTGACTACTCCAGGTCCCTCATATAAGTGGAACCATACTGTTTTTGTTGTCTTGTGACTGGCTTATTTCACTTAGCATAAGGTCCTCAAGGCTTGTTCATGTTGCAGCCATGTCAGAATGCCCTTCCTTTTCAAAGCTGAGTAATACTCAGTTGTACGTAGATACCACATTTTGCTTCTCTGTTCATCTGTCTATGGATACTTGGGTGGCGTCCACCTTTTGGCTGCTGTGAATGCTCTGAACCTGCTCTGTACAAATACCTGTTTGAGTTTCTGCTTTCCATTACAGAGTCATTTTTGAGAATCAAATAAGATAATAAAGAAGAAGAACACTGCACATAGTAGGCTGTCAGTAAATGTTCATTTCTTTCCTGAAAGCGTGTTAAACCCGGGAGCTAATGCCACAGTGGCCTGATGACTTCAGTGAGAGTGATGTCACTTTAGCTAGCAGGCTGCTTCTATATCCCTGGGACTCGCCAGTCTCCATGTCTGGGAATTCGCCCAATTCATTCCAGGGCTTAAAGGAAATGTCTTAAGCACGGAAATGTGCCTCATGTCTCACCATAAAAACCATGCATGCTTTTACATTTCTCCCACCAGTGGGTGTTCATGTATTTCTAGTTCTAAAATGAAAAAAAGTGTTAGAGCTGATATATATACTAACTAATCAGTGTTCTATTTTAAGTACACCCTCTGGGAGACCCTGAAGCTAGGGTGGGATTGCCCCAGGCTGGGAGGTTCTGTGCCGAGTTACTATTTCGGCAGCAGCAGACCAGTTTTCAGTATTACAGAAGAGTGTGGGATTTAGAGTAAAAATACCTGGATCACAGCCTTGGCTGGTCTCTCAAAAACTGAGAAGATGACCATGTCTGCTGCACATAGTGGCTGTGAAGATTAGCTGGGAGAGTACCTCGATGCACTGATGCAGGAGGCAGAAAGGGGCCAGGTCTTTGGGCTGGTCTGCAGCCTTCCAGTAGATTCTCTCTGGCTCTAGCTTCATCTAAAAGCCTTCTATACGGGAGCACCCCCTTGCTGCTTTGAAACCCTCCAGTGGTGAAAATTGCAGACCTCGGAACCATCTTTCCCCAGGGGGGTCCTCTAGTCTTCCCAGTGGCTGTCAGAGCAGCCCTAGAGCCAGCTCCCCTTTGTACTTAGGAATTTGTGACAGAAGGGAGGGAGAGGCAGGGGCTCTTGCACAGCCTCCTGACCCGTGCATGACCTGGCCGCTCCCTACAGCTTAGCGATGCTCTTTATTGATGAGGCTGAAGGGAGGAGGGGAAGCAGGAGTTTCACACCAAATCACAGACCTTTCTCTCACTTCTCAGCAGTGGCTGCTGGCAGTGTGGAGTGTGCCTGGCATCTGTCCACCTGTTGAGCAGGAGCCAGGGCAGACTGAAATCAGGGCTTCCTGAACAGATGTGTTCATTGCCTGAGACAAGAAAGGTCCCTGGGCTACTCACCTATGGCGAGCAGGAACTCAGGACTTCCAGGGAGGGCCTGCATCTTAACCTCTAAGGGAAGCTCACCTCTTCTTGAAGCCAGTGAGCCCAGGAAGTTTCTGTGCCTTGGTAAGAGGCTTGGCTTGGCTTCCACAACCCCATACCCCCTGGGCTTCCTCCTACTTCTTTGCAGTTCTTTTCCAGTCTCCTTCCTGGTATTGTCTTCATCTTGATGCTGTCCTATGCTATGGCCTCTCAGGGTCCTGTTCCAAACTGTCTCTTCCTCTTACCCATCGTCTTCCACTAAGTAATCTGTTACTGATGACTCCCACTTTAGAGCTGCAGCCTAGCCACCTCTGCGTACCTCCCTACTGGGCATTGTGCCATGGATGCCCCCAAAGCCCAACCTAACACGCTCCTTGTCTTCCACACAACTCCACTCCTCTTCCAGGGATACCTCCTGCAAGGAATGGTACCCCATCCACCAAAGCCAAGCCTACTTGCTAAAGACCAGGGGCCTGCTAAGGGATATAGCCAGAACCCAAATCCAGGTCAGGCTCCAGAGCTCAGGCTTCTCCCACCATTGCCCCTGCCTCATGTACCATCAGAGAAGTCAACTGCATTTCTAACAAACTGAATAATGCAAATGTCACTCTGAGCCCCAAACCAAACTCAGCATGCCCTGGGACCCCTTCCCATTTTGTGGCTGTGCTGGACTTCTGCCTGGATCCCTTTGTCAGCCATCCCTGACCCCTGGGCTCCCAGCTCCTTAGCTCTTCCAGACTTCTTTCTCTGCCCCAGCTCCTGGTTCAGAGTGGGCCCATTACAACAGCATGGTAACTTCAGCCAAACCCTGTTACTGCCTGTCTTTTTGACTCTGCGGTGCATTTTCCAAATGGTTTTCCTAAGCCTCATCTTGGCTCAGACCAACATTCCTGATTTCCCCCAAAACCTTCCATCCGGGATTTTGGCTTTATTTCCTGTTCTGTTAAGAAGTCTGGGACAAAGGGCCTGTGCTTTCTCAGGTCTCCTCCCAATTTCCTCTGATCACCTCCATCTTTATCCACCCCTTCCCTGAATGAATGGGAAGAAGGTCCCTCCAGCCTAATAGATGAGAATATCAGCCCTCAGTTTCCTCATCTGAGCAACGAGGATAATAATGGCCTCTATTTGGGGGAGAATTAAACCAGCACGGGAAGTGCTTGATGATGTTAATTATTAGCAGTTTTCATCAACATGTGAATGTCCCTTAATCAGCTCTATTCCCATGTGTCTAAAAATTCCCTTTCCCCTAAGTTTGATCTTCCCTCTCCTGATGCCATTTTTTCAGCCACCCAGGCACAAAGCCTCCCCTGTTATTTTCACCTCCTCATCTGTCATCAAAGCTTGCTGCTTCTTCCAAGAAACATGAATCACATATGTCTCTTCCAACCCAGCCTCCATCAGGTCCGTCCTCATCCCAACACTGCCCTTGAGCTTGCACGCTACAGCCAGAGTATGTTGCCAAGTCTGAAGTTCACATTCCTCCTCACCCCAGAGCCTGCTGTGGCTGCATGTGGCTTACAGCAGAGATCAGGTGCATCCCAGCTCCCCAACAGCCTCCCATCCTGGGCCATAGACATATCCAGGGATAGGAGTATGGTCCGATTCCTCTCTGTAAATGTGCTCCTAAACCCCACGCTCCCTAAATTCCCTAATTACCACCACCTCCTCCCACAGAAGTTGACACATTTTGCCCACCTGTTGGAATCAGGTTAACCAAAGTCCCCATAGTTGGTCCTAATCAGACCTGCCTCAGCCCAAACCTCAGCCTGTTCTCTGTCTTCCAGCTGTGCCCCTGACTCTTCTACACCATTTCCTACCCTGGAGCATCCTGGCCTGGTCAAATCATGCCTGCCCACTGCTCACAGCCTTCCTATCCTAACATGACCTTTCCTTCTACTGGGCTGCTTTTCTACTCGCTACTCCCCATTAGCATTGAGGAACATTGTCTCTTATTGCCTTCTAGTTTTAGTATTTTGAAGTCATTTCTATTAAAACTGAACTTTTCTCCTTTTCTGTTTACCAATTAGACTCTAAGCTCCTTAAGTTGCTCACATTTCTTCTTCTGGAGCATCCGATACAAGTAATAGGGGGCACGTAGTGTGCACATTAGTGCTACCTACAAATTATGCTTCTTGTTCCTCATGAATATTTATTGAGCTCTTACTATGTGCAGGCACTGGGCTAGGTGCTTTATATGCTATATCTCATTTAATTTTCATAATAACTCCATGAGGCATGTATTATCTCTGTTTTACAAATGGAGAAATGGAGCTCAAACAGATTAAGTAACTTGCTGAACATCTTACAACTAATAAGTGATGGAGCTGGGATTTAAACCTAGATCTGCCTGCCTGAATGTCTGATTCTTGTCAGGATATGACAGTATTAATGTGCTTTAAGTGGCAGGTGGATTAAGTATGAGAATTTTTTTTTCTCAAAATATATTGTGGATTGAATGTTACCTGTTTTCTCTATAGAAAGTTGAAAGAATGAAGTGTGAGTTTTAGATACGATAACATTCAGAGTGAGAGCAAAGTAAGGTCAGGAAGTGGGACCATGCCCTGGATGATGTGGTAAAGGCGATAGACCCAGAACGTAGGAGTGGAAAGTAAAAGGAAGTTTATGGGTGCAATCAATTACAAATATGCAATTTAGGGAAAACCTGTCAGCTGGGTGAGCTCAACAGGCTGCAAAGTATCAGTCAAGATAAGGCCTGAGGGCTCTACGTAGCCAGAGGGGAGAGAGAGTGGGGAGAATAAGTCATGTGTCTCTTGGATGCCCTGGAAGAGGCTGTTTTCTTGAGAAGTATTTGATAGAAGGTGTTGGCCTTGGGTGTGGGGTTGGGGGCTGGTACAAAGAGGATGGAGTGGTGGTCAGCATGCAAGCTGCCTGGAAGGGGATCATCAGAGAAAGGGTCAAGAGTCCTCAGCAACTCCCCACCCGTGTGAATTAGCTGAGTTGGCAATGAAGCCCAGTGTAAGGCCATTAATAGCCTGGTCCCCCTACATCAGGCCAGGGGAGGTGATAAGCTAATGGCTGGACTGGCCACACAATTTGCAGGGCCCAGTGCAAAAGGAAAATAAAATAAATATCAGGTTCCTTTTTTAAAAATTATTAAGAATTTTCAGGTGGTGACAGCAGAACATTAAAACAAGCCAGACACGGTGGCTCACACCTGTAATCCCAGCACTTTGAGAGGCCGAGGTGGGCAGATCACCTGAGGTCAGGACTTTGAGACCAGCCTGACCAACATAATGAAATCCTGCCTCTACTAACAATACAAAAAAATTAGCCAGCACGGTGGCACATGCCTGTAGTCCCCAGCTACAGGGGAGGCTGAGGCACAAGAATTGCTTGAACTCAGGAGGTGGAGATTGCAGTAGCTGAGATCATGCCACTGCACTCCAGCCTGGGCAACAGAGCGAGAGTCTGTCTCCAAAAAAAGAAAAAGCGCAGAGCCCTTCTAGCCCTTCTGGAAGTGAAGGGCCTTGTGCAGCTGCATGGGCCACATGCCCATGGAGCTGGCCCTGGATGGTAGGCTTGTGATTCAGGATGGGAAAGGTGTTCCCTGCATGCCAGGCATGGTTCCAGGTGCCATACATCTCACTTGATGAAAGAAATAGTTGGACCCTTCTTTTGGGGGTTGCTGACATCCCATGGTGATGTTCAGAGCTAGCTTTCCAGAGGGCCAATAAGTAGCCAACAGAACGCTGAAGGTGAAGGAGGTTACTGTGAGCAATAGAGAAACTACCAAACTGGTTATTGTTTTTCTCTTGTACTTCGGGAGGATGTGAATAAAAGATGGAAGATAATTTTAATGTGAAAAGAAAAGGAAGTGGTTCAGCAATTCCAAGAGAGGCAGATCCATCTGAACAAATGATAGCTTTTCCAACAGCATTAAGAGATGCATACGTTTGCATTGCACTTACTAGTTTACAGAGCATATCCACTTGTCATTTGATTCTCAGTGCAGTGTTGTTCCCTCTATAAAGATTGAGTTGGCCTTAATCTATATACATCCTAGTAGTAGCAGATCCTGCTTTTCTGATTCTAGTTGCCTCCTCAAACATACACCCCTTTTTCATAATTAGTATGAAAATATGCTCTAGGAAGTCTCTCCCCTTACCTCAATGAAAAACTCCATGAGTTGACTGTAGCCCAAGTGCCTTCTCAATAGCAGAGCACAAAGCTTGTGCCTTGACCAAGTGGTTCTTGGCCTTGAAGCAAGAGAACCAAATCTTGTGGGCAGGGTTGCTGGGAGCAATTGCTGCAGTAAATTCAGCAAAACATATTGCAGCAGCAGGGCAGTCCTGTAGAAGACGGTAAGAGAGTGACTCTTCAAAGGTCTTTGTCCTGTTAAAGCTGGAAGTGACCAACACATTGTTCTCTCCAACACTGTGATGTCAGCAAATAAATCCTACCTGAAGGGCCACAAGTATCTGAAATGTCTTTCCAACTTTCTAAGCTGGTCCCTGGTCAATATGGAGACCCCCATGTGTCCCCACGGTGGTCTGATGAACTTCTGAAGTATAAAGATGGCATTTATAAAAGGTTTAGGCTGAGTTCTCTTACAGGTTCCTGCTCCTTGCCAAGTGTATGCCTGGAAACTGTATCATAAAATGGATTACCATTAAATATATTGGGTTTTCCTAGGGAACAAATGAACATCAAATAAATCCAGCTTTACCCAGCAGTATATCCTAAATGCCAAAAACAAAATAATAGTGACCCTTTGAAATAGTAAAATGATATTTCATATTCTTCCAAATATATATAATGGTGCTGTGTCTTTTGATTAAACAAATGATTCAAACATCTCTGTTAATTTAACAGCGAGAGATGTCAGGATAAAAACAAATGCCCACATACACAATGGGAAATGCTTAGCTGGACAGATATTTTTTAAATGCTTATATTTTAAAAGTAAGGACTTGAGTCGATAAATGGGCAGTTTTGGTCAGCCACCAGGCTCAAGGAGGCCGTAGTGAGATCAGCTGTTCCATGATCAGGTCTGGAATAGTTGGAGATGAGGATGTTCTACAAAGCTGCAATTCTGCTTCCTGGCAGTGTCTACCTGGAATGTGGTCTCTGCTCATATGTGTTCAAGAATGCTCAAGTACTGTGTGAAGTTGTAAATGACCATGAACTTGGAAATGCATTCATACATGGATGCATGTTTATACAATGAATCAATTAAAAGGAATGAAATACATATACATAAATAAATCTTGAAGATAATATTGAGTACATGAAAACAATTTGCAAAAGAATATAGACAGTATGATAAGATATTTGTATAAATTTTTTAATGTTATGTGTTTACATAGTAAGAGCATAAAAACATAGATGGGAGGAATGTATACCATCTTCAGGGAGGAGAGGGATGGGAGTAGGATGGAGGGTGTTAGTTGTATTAAAAATATTTCTTTTTTTTTTAAAGTATCTGAGGTAAACATGGCAAAATGTTAACATCTGTTAAGTTTGGGTAGTGCATATGTGGGTATATGTTTTATTTTTTATATTTTTACTCTGAAATATTTCATAACTTCAAAATATTTTAAACACATTAAGCATGGCTAACTAAAATTTTAAATGCTGCAGTTTTAACTTCCTCCAAATTTATTTTTAAGTATACATTAAAAACTCATATATTCAGTTAAATTTTGGAAAAATAGAAAATATAAATTCCTCAGAATCTCATCACAAAAATAACTATTGTTGGCCAGGAGTGGTGGCTCATGTCCATAACCCCAGCACTTTGGGTGACCGAGGCAGGCAGATCAGTTGAGGTCAGGAGTTCGAGACCAGCCTGGCCAACATGGTGAAACCCCATCTCTACTAAAAATGCAAAATTAGCTGGGCATTGTGGCAAGTGCCTGTAATCTCAGCTACTCAGGAGGCTGAGGCAGGAGAATTGCTTGAACTCGGAAGGCAGAGGTTGCAGTGAGCCGAGATCGCACCATTGCACTCCAGCCTGGGTGACACAGCAAGACTCTGTCTCAAACAAACAAACCAAAAAATCATTGTTAATATTTTGGTCTATTAAATTCCATTTTTTTCCTTGTGTGTGGGGTATGTGTGTTTAAACATAGTTCCAAGCATTTTGAATCAAGCCTTGTTCACTCATGATAGCATAAAACTTTTTCCATGTTATGACAGGCTTCGTGAACATTATTTTTATTGACTTCCATTAAAGATCTTCTGCAGCGTACTTAACCAACACCATTTTTTGCATAAAAACAGTCATGAGCATTCAACAATCATATTCTTAAACATCATCCTTTTAAAAGCCTCGGGAACAGGATGGGCTGTGCACTGCTGCCGATTTCTATGAGGCTGTTTTGTGGGGGACAACACTAAAAAGGTCTGTCACATCTGTGCTATCACTTTCCTGTGAAGACAGAGCCTGTCAGCATTCATCCTGTGGGTCGGAACGGTACATATTCAAAAAGCCAACTCTATGTATGTCTCGCCTAAGAGGAAACAAGTCCTTGAACATCAGTGTGTGGTGTGGGCTTGCAAGCCTGCAGCGTGGGGAGAGGGGTGCAGGGAAGAGTTTGCTGATCTGATGAAACTCTTGTTTTGAGGCCTGGGGTAACAACGGTAATAATTATTCCAGATACTTATGTGCATGCCCCTCCCAGCTCGTAGATGCTCTCACATCCATTGCCACCTGACCCTCTGGGAACCCTTGAGAAGTAAAGTGCAGGTCAGGAGGCACATGGCTGCTCCTAAATTACAACCAAGACATGGGAAAGTCAAGGCCACCTCCTGTGCTTCCAATCCTTCCAGAACTCTTTTCAGTTCCTGTTCTTAGACCCAGGCAAAATGGGCCTCTTCCCAGGGCTCTGGATTCTAGGGTCCTCCTCAAGTCCTCCAACTTGCACCCCTGCCCCCTAGGTCTGGGGATTGTGTCTACCCAGACCTCACTCATCCATTCCTAAACTACACTCTGGATCCCTGGAATTCCCTGAGAAACTCCCAGAGCATTCCAGAGTCTACAGAAACCTACATCTCTCCTCCTGAGGGACAGACCAGCAATGTGTGCATACAAGGCTCAAGGCCCAAATTTTGCAGGAAGTGGACAGAGCTTAGGTCTGCAGGCTGTAGGATCAATTCAGGATGGGGGTGTGGGCTGGGGTCGTGGGCTGGGGGCAGGCACAGATTCTAAGGCCAACTATTCCTGAAGCGTAGCTCAGAATTTTAAGGACCTTGAGGATTCTAAGTTTAAGGCTGGCCCTTTTGGCCTTTATGAAGATATATTTGAGAGGTTAGGAGGATAGAGTATATCTGGTAATGGTGTTTTAGCTTGATCTATCTTTTGAGTGTCTGGAGAATCAGCACGTGATCCTCCTTTTCTCCTCTTGCCCTGGGACCCACATGATGAGGACAGCACCTGGCTCTTTTATCTTCACTGTGCTGTTTCCAGGTTCTCCTTTTTCTATCCAAGCCTGCAGAGGTACGGGGCGGGGGGGGGGTGCAAAGGAATGCAATCTAGAGCCACAGAAAAATGAAACAATTTAGTGTGTAAAACCCCAATATACATCCCCATGTGTATGTATACAAGCAAGAGATGCATTTCAGGACAAAATAGAGTACAACCACCTGCTGTGAGGATGAATCAGCCTGGCACAATCCAGCAAAATCAGAAATAGAATGCTGCTAGTAAAGCTACAATCTGCACGGCTCTCCTTCTTCCAGTTCCTCTGCCGCCCCCCTCACAGCTTCTGCAGGTACCACAGAACTACCACCCTCTGTTGGTTGCTTTAAACTATGCAGGAAGTCAAACCACCAACCTTCCCAGGACAACTGGGAACATTCTCACTGGCCCAGCCTGCATCATGGAACATCAAGGTTATGAGAGTTTTCACTTTAATTGCTGTTGGGCCACTGAGCTAATTTTTTTTTCAGTCCCTTATTCCCCAGCAATATTTTTTATTTGTGATCAAGGATTTAACTGAATAGAGAAGCATGGAACCATTAGGACAATTTCATGGAGCTCTTTCTCTCCCCTACAGAAAATGGAGATAAACACCTAAATTCTGGCTGGGTGCAGTGGCTCATGCCTGCAGTCCCAGCACTTTGCAAGGCCAAGGTAGAGGATCACTTGAGGCAAGGAGTTCAAGACCAGTCTGGGCAATGTAGGGAAACCTTGTTTCTACAGAGGAAAAAAAAAAATTTATATATATATATATATATATATATGTGTATATACTATAATATATATAATATATATTATATATTTTTAATTATTTAAAAATATATTTTTTAAATTATATATAATTATTAACATATATATATATTTTTTTTTTTTTTTTTTTTTTTTTTTAAATTAGCCAGGCAAGGTGGCACATGCCTGAGGTCCCGGCTACTCAGGAGGCCAAGGCGGGAGGATCACTTGAGCCCAGGAGTTTGAGGCTGCAGTGCGCTATGATTGCACCACTGTGCTCCAGCCTTGACAACAGAGTGAGACCCAGTCTCAAACAAAAACAAACACCTAAGTTCTGAGTAACTAAATACACGTTAGGACACTTTACCAAATCTGTTCCATAAGTGATGTTTTACTTAACCTTCACAACTAACTACTCAACAAGGAAGCCACCCTATTGTGTAGGTAAAGAATCTGCATCTCAGAGAAGTTAAGTAACCTGGCTGGGGTTATTCCAACCACGAGGGAGCAGAGCAGGGAGCTGAACATGGAGCTGTGAAGCACTGTAAGGACTCAAGCCATTTTTCACCAGAGAGAGTCACTTTGTGTTAGAGCCCTCACAAAGACTCTCATGTTATGGGGCTCTCTCTCAATTATTTTATTTTATTTTATTTTATTTTATTTTATTTTATTTTATTTTATTTGAGACAGAGTCTCACTCTTGTCACCCTGGCTGGAGTGCAATGGCATACTTGTCACCCAGGCTGGAGTGCAATGGCACGATCTCGGCTCACTGCAACCTCCGCCTCCCAGGTTCAAGCGATTCTCCTCCCTCAGCCTCCCAAATAGCTGGGATTACAGGCACCTGCCACCACACCTGGCTAATTTTTGTACGTGGTTTCACCATGCTGGCCAGGCTCATATTGAACTCTTGACCTCAGGTGATCCACCCGCCTCAGCCTTCCAAAGTGCTAGGATTACAGGCATGAGCCACTGTGCCCCCTCTCAATTATTTTAATTTAATTTTATCTTAAGTTTTGTTTGGGAACAACACATTAGCCTGAAATAGCCTTTGATCAATGCTAGTTTTGGAAGTTCACAGAAGTCCCCTGATCAAATTCACTTTTAAAAAGTTGAGGGGGACTCTCCAATAGAGATTTAGTCATTTTTCCTGGGGGTTCACTCTGTGGTTGCAAATGAGGCTTTTTAACGATTTCTTTTTAAAGTGGCAGAGTTGTGAATAGGATCAGTTTTCACTGATAGATTATACATGCATCTAAAAACCGCCTGTGTCAAACAAGGTAGATGAAAATGAAGCTCCTGTGCTTAGAAAAACTGAAGACAAAGACCCTGAGGTTGAAGATGCGTGCAAAATGTTTGAACAAAATTGCTTCGTGAAATTTGAGAGAATAAAACAATATATACAAATTAACATTTTATATATCATGGTTCAAGTATACGTGTGTAAGTAAGTAAATGTTATAAACAGATATTTGATTATGCCATCAATATTATGTTATTATATGATATAGCACTGTGTTATATATTACATGTAGACATTTGATCCTGTCATCTATAGAGTCGATTGGCTAAAAATCATCTGGGGAGAGAATGTCCTCATTGGGAAGATAGGCCTTAGGCCTGGTGACCCATGATGTGGTTTTTCCAACGCATCGAGCTGAAACCCCAGCTGAGGAAGGAGCAGGTTTGGGACCCACAGTCATGATGAAGGTGGCGCACTGGCTCCTGCACCTCCACATGGCTCTTTACAGTTTCCCAAACCTCGCTGCCCTTGGTCCTTACAGCCTCTTGTGAGGCAGGGCCTGTCTTTAAATGGACCATGAGGACCGTGTCTCACCACGTCATCAACTTGAGGGCAGGCAGGGCTATGACAAAACTGCCTTTTCCCATCTTCCTAGGCAGCACTCGTCGGAGGCACCACCATGATCATCGGCCACGTCCTGCCCGACAAGGAGACCTCCCTCGTGGATGCTTATGAGAAGTGCCGGGGTCTGGCTGACCCCAAGGTCTGCTGTGACTACGCCCTTCACATGGGGATCACCTGGTGGGCACCCAAGGTAACAATGCTGGTGGGATCCCAGAAGAAGGCATAAGTGGTCTTGTAGGCAGAGGGGCTGGTTAGGGTGCGGTGTTTCCTGCTTGTGTGGGGAGCCCCTCCCGCCACCATCCTAGCTCCCCACAATGCCAAAAGAAAACACACTTAGGATTCCATAAGGGGAGCAGGTGGGCCTGTCCTGCCTAACTTAATGAACCGCTTTCCGGCAGGTACAGGGAGGCCAAGGCCAGAAGCCAGAACTTAGGGGTGCAGTTTCCTCGCTGTGACCACAAGGCTCTTAGTGTCTCATGTGAACGTGGGGTGCCACTGACAGGTCATGGGCAGTGCTGCTGAGCAGTGGCCTGCTCATGGGCTCTGGTGCAGAGGGTCATATCCCATATCCCATTTGTACTGAGAGTCAACCACACTACACTGAGGTCTCCGAACTGAGGCTCCCATCCTGGCTCAGTACTGCCTGGAATGAATGGATGGCGGTACGCTTTTTTCCTACTGGGGCCCAGCTCCTGCTCTGAGACGCATTGAGGCTGTCCTGGTCTGTGACTGAGGCTGGCGCCCCCTGAGCCCTTCTCACTTCAGCCTCTCTGCCTCCTTTGTGTCTGTGCCCCTGGCTTCTGGCTTTCCTATTCTCTCCCTGCCCAGACCCCAGGGTCAGAGTCCGTCTCCTCTCTCCGGATTCCCACTTCCTTGCTCTTTCTAATCTACAGGCATTTCAATTTGGCTTTGTTTCTGGAGATTTTCTGCTTATTTGCCCCGGGTAGCAGTCTGGATATTCATTCTTTCATCAATTACTTATTAAGCCCCATGTACCAATACTTTGGTGAGTGCCCCAGAATCATAAAAATAACAAGCATTAGTAAGTTTTACCAACTTAGGAACTGCCTCTTCATTTTTCCTTACAAACCCACTTGTAGCTGCTGCTAATCAGAGAGTATATTCAGGGCGGCTTGAATCTGTGCTCCCAGGTGGCCATCCTCAAGTTTTGAGCTCAAATAAACTCTGTTCTTAATCATAAAAAAAAAAAGAAGCTTTACAAAGTTCTTCAGTTGCAGGCCCTGGTGTAAAGGGCCTAATACCCTTCTAAGATGATAATCTAAAGCCTCACTATATTTCTGCCCTCGGGTCTTAGCCTTGAGTTGGGGGCTCACCTGATTTCTTCATTATTTCTGACCTGGCACTTACAGAAGACCTTGGAACTCCCTAACCCTCAGATCATGAAGGCCCCTCCTCCTGGTACTGGGCCAGAGATACAGATCCTGCTGAATGTCAGCCATTTCTTATCTCAAATGGGGGTCTCCTTTTTGGACATCCTCCTGGGTGAGGGGCCTCTACCTCCAAGCCACTCTACTTCCCCTGGAGCTGGCCTGGAATAGAGGGTCTGCTCAGGTTCCCAGCAGCACAGAAGCCAGGCCAACCCTCCCTAATTTCCCAGAGCTTATGGCGACTTTCATGCATCAGGAGTTTAAAATTTTGTTTTACAATAATCAAATAAATGTTTCTTCTTATAGATGTTAAACATAGAAAAGAAGCACATAACCCAAAAACCCCAAAATGATCGCTGTCGTTAAACTTCTTTCTTTCCAGTCTTTTTTCATCCATGCTTTCACTGAGTAACTATTTTGCATAGATGTTAGCATTTTCTATTTTGCTGGGAAGGATTCATGACCAGCAATGTAATGGCCACTTAATATTCTACCAAGTGGATGAATGAACTTATTTTCCTGTTGTCCGGCCAATATTGCTTCCATGTTTTTCCTAGTACAAATAATGTTAGGAATATCCTAATTCTCATAACTCTGTTCACGTTTGACTTTGTTCCTCAATTTGGTTTTCCCAGGGCCTCTGGATTTTTAGTGTTAGCATACCTTCTTTGTAATGCCAGGGAACAGGCCACAGGAATCAAAATCATTAGTCCTATGTTTACCATTAAGGCTGGTTTGAAGACAGACACACAGGACAGGCCTAGGTGACGAGAGAAATATGCCTATAAAGGTCACAATGTGGCTCCTAAATGGTGTCATGTTGACAATTTTCACAGTACTTCTGCATCCATCTGCCCAGGTGACCTCACAGCAGCCTGTAGGGTGGGAGAAAACTGAGATAGAGAGGTGGGTGGGGGGCTGACCGACAGCCTGAGCTGGGGCAGGCCCCACATCTCCCCCATGCTGGGCCAGCGTCTGCCAGTCCCCCTCTTGGGTGTCTGCCCTCACGCAACATTGCCTTTGCACTTGTTCTCCAGGTGAAAGCAGAAATGGAGACACTGGTGAGGGAGAAGGGTGTCAACTCGTTCCAGATGTTCATGACCTACAAGGACCTGTACATGCTTCGAGACAGTGAGCTGTACCAAGTGTTGCACGCTTGCAAGGACATTGGGGCGATCGCCCGCGTCCATGCTGAAAATGGGGAGCTTGTGGCTGAGGCAAGTCTGCAGCCAAGAATGTTGGATGGAGGGACACCAATGGAGACAGTCCTCAGGGGATTCCTGACCACCTATCACTGATCCCACAGGATTCAGACAAAATCATTTGTAAAAGTGTGAGGTGTGGACACCCCAGCTGTCAGATCTTGGTCAGAAAATCCAAACTGTACTACTATCTGTAAAAAAAAAAAAAAAAAAAATCTCTTTTTATGGTTCAGAAAGTCTTCTAAATCTTAGGTGATGATGTCTTAATTCTAATGATGTGAGATTTAAATTTCATTATAGCAGAAAATTTGGAGCATCTCTCAGACATATTTTTAATGAGATTTGACATACAGAATAAGTAAGAATCCGCTTTCCACTTGGCCTTTTCAGAGGATCTGAGACATTAAAGAGATCTACTCATGGCCCCAGGAAAGATGAGCCTCTGTGCACTCTCCTAGGTCTTGGGGTAAGGGCTAGCTTAGGAGTTGCTAGAAGCTAGAGATTTGTCTCGATTTCCAGAGAGGGAATTCTGAGTTTGAAAGAGTGCTTGTCTTTGGTGTCCCAGGCCTGTTGCTAGTTATAATACTTAACTGTATTTTTAAGAGAACAATGTATGTTCGGTCATTAAGAAGTGAGAATCAGGAGAGCCCCACTGCATGGGGGGCCCTGTGCATGCTCTGCCTTCTTTAGAAGATGAACGTTGCAGAAGTGAGAAAAGAAGCAAGCCTATTGAAACAGGCTATATCTAGCGTATTTCACTGTCCCTTGGGTTCAATATTTTCTTATGTGGTATCTCTGATTCTCTCCATTTTCTTTCTCTTGCTGTTATCCAGGGTGCTAAGGAGGCACTAGATTTGGGGATCACAGGCCCAGAAGGAATCGAGATCAGCCGTCCAGAGGAGGTAAGAAACAATCCCTGTGGTCTTTGTCAGCATCTCTTATGTAGATTGACAGAATCTTCTAGGATGGAAGAGATATCAAGCATGTAAATTAGTTGGGCATGAGGGCTCATGTCTGTAATCTCAACATTTTGGGAGGCTGAGGTGGGTGGATGGCTTGAGCCCAGGAATTCAAGACCAGCCTGAGCAACATGGCGAAACCCCAACTCTCCTAAAAATACAAAAAAATTAGCTGGGTGTGATAGTGCATGCCTGTAGTCCCAGCTAACTACTTGGGAGGCTGAGGCAGGAGGATCACCTGAGCCTGGGAGGTTGAGGCTGCAGTGAGCTGTGAGAGTGCCATTGCAGTCCAGCCTGGATGATAGAGTGTGTATATATATATATATACACACACACACACATACATGCATATATACACACACACACAAATACACGCGTGTGTGTGTTTGTGTGTGTGTGTTGCATCATTTTCTCCACGGGTGAAATTCCCATTTGATTCTGATTTCAAGGATCTGGGATAGACAATGTCAGCATACCTGGGGTCGCTATGCCCAAAACTGAATCGAGAGACAAAAGACAAACTGAAAAGGCCTTCAGGTGTTAGAAGAAATTTCAAACTATGGCCGAGCTTGGTGGCTTACGCCTGTAATCCCAGCACTTTGGGAGGCCAAGACAGGCAGATCACCTGAGGTTGGGAGTTTGAGACCAGCCTGACCAACATGGAGAAACCCCGTCTCTACTAAAACTACAAAAAATTAGCCAGGTGCGGTAGCACATTCCTATAATCCCAGCTACTCGGGAGGCTGAGGGAGGAAAATTGCTTGCATCCAGGAGGCAGTGGTTGTGGTGAGCCAAGATCGCACCATTGCACTCCAGCCCAGGCAATAAGAGTGAAACTTCATCAAAAAAAAAAAAAAAAACCAGAAATTTCAAACTATAAACTCTGCCTTTAGGGGATGAGATTCCTTTGAGGAGGAATACTTTGGACCAGGGGCCCCCAAACCTCAGGTCATGAAAAGGTACAGGACCGCACAGCAGGAGGTGAGCATTAGGCAAGCTGAGACCCCCCTGAACTCTGCCTCCTGTCCGAACAGCAGTGGCCTTAGATTCTCATAGGAGTGTGAAGCCTATTGTGAACTGCGCATGTGAGGGATTTGGGTTGCGGGCTCCTAAAATGAGAATTTAATGCTTGATGATCTGTTGTCCAGACTGGAGTACAGTGTCACAATCTCAACTCACTGCAACCTCCACCTCTCAGGTTCAAGGGATTCTCCTGCCTCAGCCTCCCAAGTAGCTGGAATTATACAGGCATGAGCCACCATGCTGGCTGGCCCTGAGGTGGAACAGTTTCATCCTGAAACCATCCCTCCCTACTCCTCGCCACCCTTGCCCCACCCTCGTCCATGGAAAAATTGTCTTCCACGAAACCGGTCCCTGGTGCCAAAAAGGTTGGGGACTGCCGCTTTGGACCCTTTCCACCAGAAACATACAAATCCATGCTCCTCCCCGTAATTACCTGCTGAGATGGTCATTCAAAGCTCTGTTTTCCTCCTTCCCTCTGGCTTTATCCCTGCACACAGTTTTGCATGGTATTGACACAAATCCCCTACAGTCCCCCTGCTGAAGAATTCTGCTGTGGAGGGACCACATTAGATGAATAACGCTTTCCTGCCCTATTACCTTGTTCACACATTCTCTACTATTTTGGGGGAGGGGGAAAAACTTCTTATTTCTTCAAAGCCTAAAATGCATGTGGGTGGTTGGATATCCATGAGGGATTGGGTGGGGGGGCCTTGAGGGACAAGGAGCAGGACACAGGATGTGGTGGTACTATCATTACCCAGAAACCAAGATGGCCCACAGTGGGTCCCCTGAGGAGTCCCCCTCACTGCCCTGATCTGTGCCTGTCTATCAGAGCCCTTCAAAATAGGTCCTGTTTGGCACTTCTGAATTGGTAGAGAAACACATACCAGATTTGACGGAAACACGGAGGGGGTGCCTGTGAGAACAGGAGTGAGTAGGGGGTGGACACACACACATTATACTTTCTTTGTTACTTAATTCAAGGGAAAGAGCAAGACTTTGGCTGTAGTGGTCATAATAACAATAATTATCACTACCATTATCTATTGCTTAAAGGTGGTGGGGGGATCCTGGGTCTATGCCAGGGAAGATGTTGCTCCCCAGGTGACATTTGGCAATGTCCAGAGATATTTTTGCTTGTCCCAACCTGGGGTCCGGGAAGAGACCACTGGCATCTAGTGAGTAGAGCCCAGGGATGCTGCTAAACATTCTGCGATGCAGACACCCCAACCATAAAAAAATTATGCAACATGGCTGGGTGCAGTGGCCCACAACTGTAATCCTAGCACTGGGAGGATATGGCAAGAGGATTGTTTGAGCCCAGGAGTTTGTGACCAGCCTGGGCAATAAAGAAAGATCCCCCCATCTCTACAAAACATTTTTACAATTAGCCAAGCATGGTAGTGCATGCCTGCAGTCCCAGCTACTCAGGAGACTGAGGTGGGAGGATTGCTTGAGCCCTAGAGGTGGAGGCTACAGTGGGCGGTGATCATGCCACTGCACTCCAGCCTGGGAGATAGAGTGAGACCCTATCTCAAAAAAAAAAAGAAAATTATGAATTATACAACTCAAATGCCAATAGTACCATGTGCAGAAACCCTGATCTAGACTAATTTCCGGAGACTAATCAGCCACTATTCTCCTTTGCTGCAGTTCTGAGGTGGCTATGGAGAGAATACACCAGAAAACAGGAAGAGATGTGCCCTTGGGTTTTTGTTTATTTAATTTTGTTTCCTTGCCTTTTAATTAAGCCCCAAGTAGCATCCAGCAAGGACAGGCCTGGTATTCTAAGACCTAGGATTCTCCCTCACCATGAACCAAGGTGGTTGAAGTTTGGTGCCTCTGCCCGGGCTTTGCCCCGAGCCAACCCCTGTGGGTGCAGTTGCTCGACGAGGGGAGGGTGTGGAGTGGGTATGCTTGGAGGAGATGGTGAAGTTTGGTTTCCTCCTGTCCTTTGTTTCTAACAGCTGGAAGCTGAAGCCACTCATCGTGTTATCACCATTGCAAACAGGGTAAGTTGCCCAATCTCCACTCTGGGATTAGAAACCAACCTCTACAGACAGCCCCATTCTGCTCTGGGAGCCAGCGCCATGTCTGGCCCACAGGACCCCAGAACTGTTTGCTGACTGAGCGCTGTCACTCCCCCTATCCTTGCATTCACCCTTCTTCTTGCCACCAGCTTTCCATTCCACCACACCAAGCCTACTGAAGCTCAGCCCATTGCTCACATGTAAACTCAGGCCAGCTCCTAAACTCTACATCCTCCTAATGTGATAAGCAAAGAGAATCAGAATAACGTCTGGGGAAACAGAATTTCCCAATTGCACTTTAGAGCTCTGGCAGCAGGACAAGGACATTGTTTTATTGTCATGACAATAGTTATTTTATCAATTACTTCCTGATGGAACTCACCCCTGAATAGGGAAAGACCTGAACAACAAAAAGGCAGCTCCTTGCCTTTTAGCTCAAGCATGCGCTCAGAGAAGTTAAGCTGTGGACTGTGGTTGTATAGCTTAGTAGAGAAAAAGCTAACCAGTATTACAGTCCAGGTGTCTGTTCCCAAGGTCAGCCTTCTCTTGCCTAGACTCTAAACCCTTACCCTCGTATTTTCTTCATTTCCATGGTGCATTCTGTCTACTGATAAGCAGCCTTCAGACAGAAGGCATCACAATTTTAGATAGAGTACACAACTAACTCTAGATCATCACGTTTATGAACAGGAAATTAAAATAGGAAAAAGAGCCCCCCTCTTAAATTGCAGTCATGGTTGTCAGATGGGAGAAAATGTGAGGTTCAGACTTGATGGTCTTGAACTTCACAGGCTGGGCTTCCTGGTGGGCCCTGGTGCTGGAGGCTGTTCTCTGCCCCCTCCTCACCACCACCATGCAGTTCCTGCAGCTATGCCCTGAGTTAGCCTGCATTCCCCGCTTAAGGACTGTCACCTTGAGGGTGGGCTTAGTGACGCAGGGGGAGGTGCTGGTGCCAGGACTGACTTTGCCAGGGTTATTCTGATGCTTGTAAAATTTATGGGTCAACCCTCCCTCCCTACTTCCCACTGTTTCTTGTGTTTAGACTCACTGTCCGATCTACCTGGTCAACGTGTCCAGCATCTCGGCTGGTGATGTTATTGCAGCTGCTAAGATGCAAGGTGAGTCCATAGGCTTGGCTGGATGGAGCAAGTCATGTGGAGGGACTGGAGACGGACAGGGCCCATCAGCCATGTGCACTCCTGGCCCTGGCTCCTGAGACCAGGACCTGAGCCAGCCCTTCACTTTCATCTGCCACCGTCTTCCTCAGAGCCGCCCTGTGCTAGCCTGGCTTTAGTCAACTAGAACGTGAGCTTTTTCTTGTGCAAATTTGTATGCATAACAGCTTTGTGGAAGTGTCTGTCACTTCTCCTGGGTCTGGTAAAATTTTCCAAGTTTTAAACCCACTCATTAATTAGTGTCTTTTTGGCCTCATAGATTTTACTAGCCGTTGCCTTGGCAACTAACATAAAATCCTGGACCAGTTTCAGAAGGCATTTCAGGAGGTGTTTGGGAAGTCCCTAAAGAAAGAACAGTGTGTAGGCCTAGCTTCCCTTTCTAGCCTCCCAGAACCCTGTGTATGAGCCTCAAGGGACACTTGTATGGCTTCTGTTGCGGATCACCTGGCTGTACCTAAAGGCTTGCAGATGCTTGGAGTCCAGCTCTGCTCCTGGTGCTGGTGAGGGCCTGGCAGCAGGAGAAACTAAGTCACAGTCACAGACCTGGGAATTTAGATCAGAAGCAAGGGCATCCCAGCCTTTGACTGATTCACCCTCTAGATCCCACCACCTGCCTCTCCCCTCAACTGAAGCTCCTTGGAGGGTCTCACCTAGATGGTCGTCCCAGCCTGGTGACTGTACTCCCACCTCCTGTCTCCCTGTCCTCCAGCCCTACTATGGAGCCTACCCCAAACCATTCTCTTGAAGCTGCTCACAGCACCCTGCCTGTCCAGAAAACAGCCTAGACTGCTCCTTAGCATGGCATTCGCAGCCCTGCGTGACTGTTTACCCACTGTCAAGCTCCATCTGCCAACAGTACTCTGCACACAGTAATGCTCTGGGCAAACCAGACTCCTTAAAGTGCCATATGGTGCTGCCAGGCCTCAGTGCCCATGTCCCTTTGTCTTCCTTGCCTAGGTCAGCAGGAGAATAGGGAAGCTCTCTGGGCTTGAACCCACCTGTGCTCTCAAAAGCCCTGTGAGCTTGGGTAGGTCTCTTCCTATCTCTGACCTCAGCTCCTTCACCTGTAAAATGAGAGGCGCATCCAGCGGTTGCTTGGGTTCGGTGGCTTCCTGGTGATGGTTCTGACCTTTCTTCTTCCAGGGAAGGTTGTGCTGGCAGAGACCACCACCGCACATGCCACGCTGACAGGCTTACACTACTACCACCAGGACTGGTCCCACGCAGCCGCCTACGTCACGGTGCCTCCCCTGAGACTGGACACCAACACCTCCACCTACCTCATGAGCCTGCTGGCCAAGTAAGGCATTTCAGCAGCAGGGATGTGTACATCTTTAGGGAGACGTCATAGAGGCTCCTGGAAACATCTGAGCTAGGTTTGATTTCACCGTGCCCATAGGATGATTGTGCTTTTCTTACCTTCTCCAAGCCCATCGGATAATTGCCATCCTATTGGGAGTTTATGACTGCTTGATGTGAAGTGAGAGCTTCTGAAGTGTAAGAGTGAAGAGCACATATAGAACTGTGAACAGTGGTTATTCAGAATCTCAAAGGACATTGATCTCTTACTCCAAAGCCCAGTGGGGAGCTGCAGAATGTAGCCTGTGACTTACCCTAGAATGTAGGAATTCTTTCTGTCTCTTTTCTTCACCTCTCCCTCTTCTCATTGGCTCCCGTGTGCTCTTTGTCTGTACATCCCTCCTTCTGTGGGTTTCTCCCTCCTTTCTTCCCCTTTCCCTTTTTCTTCTGCACTTTCTCCCCCTTCACCCCTGCCACCAACACCCTCCCTCCAGATCTCCTTTTTCCAGCTCTTCTCTTTCTGACACTGCTTTTTCCCATTCAATCCCAATCTAAAGGAAATGGTTTGATGAACAGTCTGAATTCAGTGGGACTCAATCATGAAAGGGTTTTGTTTTATCCCAATAACTGCTTGCAGCTTCTTTCACTCTCCTATTAATATTTTAGGGGCTGGGCACAGTGGATCATGCTGGTAATCCCAGCACTTTGGGAGGCCGAGGTGGATGGATCACTTGAGGTCAGGAGTTCAAGACCAGTCTGGCCAACGTGCTGAAACCCCGTCTCTACTAAAAATTTAAAAAAAATTGCCGGGTGTGGTAATGTGCACCTGTAATTCCATCTACTTGGGAGGCTGAGGCAGGAGAATCGCTTGAACCCAGGAGATGGAGGTTGCAGTGAGCTGAGATCTCACTGCTGCATTCCAGCCTGTCCAATGACAAAGCAAGACTCCATCTCAAAAAAAAAAAAAATTGGGGAGAAGATGTTGCTTCCTGTTCACTTTTGGATATTAAAGTTCCTTCCAGTTTAAGACTTGTCTCTTCCCCTCCAAATCCCCAGCTCAGCTTGGGTTGGGGTAAGAGGATTAGGACAGAAGGTGATGGGATTCTTCTCTATACCCAAGCATACATCTCTCCCAGCTTGCAGCACTAGCAGTGCCTCTGTGAATGAGAACTCCCACAGGGCAACTTAAGCCTGGCCACCTTCTATAGTATCTGGGGCCCAGAGGAAGCCCACACGGCCTTTTTGCTCCCTATGGTGGAAAGGCAGGCTGTCCCCAACCCAGAGGCTTAGAGGTGGGTCCACAGCTCACAGCCCAGACAGGTGCCCACTGCTCTCAGCTCTGCTCTCCACAAATGAACCTCTTGAAATATGCCCTCCTTGTCTTTGGGGTGGACTGGTGGAGAGAGGGTATGGAAGCCCCACTCAACCCAGGAAAGAGGAGGGGAGGGAAAGCCAGGACTCTTCCATCCTGCCAACCTCTCAGTCTCCCTCCAAGCCACTTTCTAGACCTGGAGGGTGGGAATACGCCTCTTCTAGGGCGGTGCAGGTACAGTGGAGGGTAGTGACTGGCCCCACTGAAAGTGGCTCTCTTAGATAATAAGGTGCTTGTCTCATCCATGTCCTTAGCTTTCAGTCCTGGTTGCCAACCACTGGAAAACTCCCATCCCGTTATGTTCACAACCTAAAGAGAGGTGTGGGGTGCAGGGCTTTGCCAATGTGAGTGGAGTGCCGTCAATAGGGCATGGGTGAAGGAGGCCTCTGCGGAGGGCAGTATGCACCATGGCATGGGGACAGTCATTATATTTTGTCCCATAGCTTTGGTGGGTGCCAGGCGCAGCAGCTCTTACAGATGTAAATCAATTTGGAGAGTAAAGATGAAGAGAGAAATGCTACATCAGCTCTTGCTCTTAAAAAATGCTTTTGGGGCCGGGCACGGTGGCTCAAGCCTGTAATCCCAGCACTTTGGGAGGCCGAGGCGGGTGGATCACGAGGTCAAGAGATTGAGACCATCCTGGTCAACATGGTGAAACCCCGCCTCTACTAAAAAAAAAAAATACAAAACATTAGCTGGGCATGGTGGTGCGTGCCTATAATCCCAGCTACTCAGGAGGCTGAGGCAGGAGAATTGCCTGAACCCAGGAGGCGGAGGTTGCGGTGAGCCGAGATCGCGCCATTGCACTCCAGCCTGGGTAACATGAGTGAAACTCCGTCTCAAAAAAAAAAAAAAATGCTTTTGGGCATGGTGGCTCACACCTATAATCCCAGCACTTTGGGAGGCTGAGGCGGGTGTATTACCTGAGGTCAGGAGTTCAAGACCAGCCTGGCCAACATGGAGAAACCCAGTCTCTACTAAAACTACAAAAATTAGCTGGGTGTAGGTGGGTGGCTCAAGCCTGTAATCCAAGTTACTCAGGAGGCTGAGGGAGGAGAATCGCTTGAACCTGGGAGCGGAGGCTGCAGTGAGCTGAGATCATGCCACTGTACTCCAGCATGTACAACAAAAGCGCAAAAAAAAAAAAAATGCTTGTTTTTAGAAGAATCAGCCTCCTTTTCATCATCTGCAACACAATAAAACAATTACCAAGAATCCACTATAATAATGTCGGCTTGGTTCCAAGGTCAAGAGTCTTTTGAAACACCCCTGCTTGCTACAAGCAAATTTACTGAAAGAACAAAAAAGATAATAAGTGCCTCAACCCACCCAAATTACAGCACCCAAACCCATACAAATTCAAATAGACTGGGGAGAATAAGTATCATTGAATAATTTAAGTTTTTATATCTAGCCTACTTTGTCAAATGTATTTTAATTATTTAAATTAATTCTATTTATTTAAGTAGAAATGTAGTTTTTATACGTTGTGAGAATAGTCTGAATCCCTTTTTAATCAGTGCATATTGTAAATGGGTTCTGCTTTATAGGATTTGGGGCATAATTTTAATATTTATTGATAGAAATTTATGATGACTATAATTTCACTTTTGTAACACATCATTGGTTATAACTTATATGATGCAAAATACTTGATAGAAAACCCAGATACCAATTAGTATTCCCATAAGAAAATATGAGCTGCTTCATAATTATTTATTTAGGATGTGATTTGTGATTTGTCAGGCTATATAGGAATAAAAAGTGCAATCTATAGATGGAATGACTTATCCTTTATTTAAAGCCTGGCTGTTTTTTTTTTTTTTTTTTTTTTTTTTTTTTTTTTTTTTTTTTTTAAGACAGGGTCTGGCTCTGTCACCCAGGCTAGAATGCAGTGGTACAACCTCCCACCTCAGCCTCCTGAGTAGCTGGGTCTACAGGTGTGCATTACCATGCCTGGCTAGTGTTTTGTTTGTTTGTTTGTTTGTTCTCTGAGACAGGGTCTCACTCTGTCCCCCAGGCTGGAGTACAGCATCCCAAAGTGCTGAGATTACAGGCATGAGCCACCCTGCACCACTGCGCCCAGCCTAATTTTTATATTTTTTGTATTTTTTCATCATGTTGCCCAGGTTAAACTCCTGACCTCAACTGATCCACCCACTTCAGCCTCCCAAAGTGCTGGGATTACAGGCATGAGCCACTGCTCCTGGCCTAAATTCTGGCTTCTTAAAGGGACCAGAAATTTTTTCATTTGATCATATAAAATTTTAAAGTACTTGCAAAGCCAGTCATGTTTTAAACTATAAATGGTTTGGGTGGGGGCTTCCTATCTCTCAGATTCAGGGCAGCACTGAGAGAGCTTAGAGGGCCTCCTAGAATGTCACTACCACCATTCACAGCTGCTTAGTGGGCACCTTTGTGTAGGCACCTTTTCAGAAAGCTGGGTGTTCAGGAAGACTTGAGCTGGTTAAAGAGTAGGAGTTGACCCTGTTGCTCTCAGGGTCCCTGACCTGCCCTCCATGACTGCAACGTGCATCTTCTGCCCTGAGCATCTTCTGCCCTGGACACTTGCTCAGGTATCCAGAGGGCCCCTCAGGAGAAAGGAAACCCTAAAGATTCCATTCATCTGTGGGGGCTTCTGCAGGGCCAGAGTGTGGGAAGCCTCAGGGTTCTGCAGGAGAGTCTCTTGCAAAGAGTCTCTGCAAGGGCCAGAGCAGCCTCTTTGGCCCAGGGAAGGCCCAGCCTACTGCACAGAAAGAGCCGAGGCATCTTCACCTCGGGTTTGGTCAAACACATTAGTCATTTGGCAGGAGCTGAGACTGATGAGCCCTGCCAGGTCCCCCATGGAGACAGCCCTATGCAAGCTGACTGGCCATTATCTGAAAGCCTTAAGAATATGCTTCCTGGCCGGGCGTGATGGCTCATGCCTGTAATCCCAGCACTTTGGGAGGCTAAGGCAGGTAGATCATAAGGTCAGGAGCTCGATACCAGCCTGGCCAATATGGTGAAACTCCGTATTTACTAAAAATACAAAAATTAGCCAGGTGTGGTGGCGCACACGTATAATCCCAGCTACTCAGGAGGCTGAGGCAGGAGAATCACTTGAACCCGGGAGGCGGAGGTTGCAGTGAGCCGAGATCATGCCACTCCACTCTAGCCTGAGCAACAGAGCAAGACTCCGTCTCAAAAAAAAAAAAAAAAAAAAGAATATGCTTCCTCACCAAGTCTGATAATATGTTCTGCCCCCAGAGTCTTCTGGAGTGGGCATCTTAGATGGCGCATGGGCACTCACCAGGCTCTGGGGCCTCCTACAGAAAACAATGGGACCCTTGCTGCTGACCTTCAGGGCCCCCGCAGTGTGGTCCCAGCAGTCATCCCCCTCTCCGTCCTGACCCCCTTTCCCAGCCAGGCCTTCCCTGCCCCACAAGGGCGTTTCCTCCTGAGATTGGCCTGGCCTGGCTTGGGTGGGCATTCTGTCTTCTGCCCCTCACTGCCTCTGAGTCCTCGGCCTGCAGAGCTCTCTGAATTCGAGCCGGCTGCCTGCCTCCCTCATCAGGCAGATGATCTGCTGCCATGAGCCCTCTCCTTGTTCTTCCCTGAGTCTTCTCTGGCCCGGGAGCCCCTGGAGAGCCTGCCTGTGCCTGAGCCACCCACAACCTTGGATGGAGGATGGCTTTTTTTCTTCTTTTCAGACAGTCTCCCTCTGTCGCCCAGGCTGGAGTATAGTGGTGCGATCTTGGCTCACTGCAGCCTCCACCTCCCGGGTTCAAGCAATTTTCTCACCTTAGCCTCTGGAGTAGCTGGGATTACAGGCACCTGCCACTACACCTGGCTAATTTCTTTGTATTGAGCCAGGCATAGTGGCAGGTGCCTGTAATCCCAGCTACTCCAGAGGCTAAGGTGAGACGGAGTTTCACCATATTGTCCAGGCTGGTCTCGAACTCCTGGCCTCCAGTGATCCACCCACCTCAGCCTCCCAAAGTGCTGGGATTATAGGGGTGAGCACCTGGCCTGAGGACTGCCTTAATATGTTTCTGCTGTAGTCATGAACGGCACTGGGGAAGAGCTGATTGACTTGCATAGCACTCTCAGTCTATTAAGTCAGACTTCTACCTCATCCCTCCTTCCCTTCTGTGCCATTAGAATCCGCACATCCAAGGAAGGCTGTGAGTCCAAGTTATTCAGCAAAGCTTAACATTGAACTTTTGAATGCTTGTTGCCAGCAGGTGGGGGCTGGAGAGCTGACGAGGGGGAACTGGCATATAATTCCATGATAGTAAAACCACCTCCAGCATCTCACTTCAGCTAAACTCTGAGTTCAGCTTTTCTCTGCTCACTATCTTAACTCTGAAACCTTGCCATCCCAAGGTTCTCACTGAAGTCTCCTGTGACACAGTCAGACTGTGTCACACTCGTTCTGTAGATGAGTCAACTGAGGTTCACATAGATGAAGTAATTCATGAGAGGCCATGTGGCCTAAGCGGCAGAGCTGAAATTGGAGTCAGCTTTGCCTGGTTCCCATGCTGAGGATTTTCCCTATATCTATCCCCACCCTCTAGGGTCTTCACCTCCCCTCCCCTTACTGGTCACCTCCTTTTCTCTACCCAGTGACACTCTGAACATTGTGGCATCAGATCACCGGCCTTTCACCACAAAGCAGAAAGCTATGGGCAAGGAAGACTTCACCAAGATCCCACATGGAGTGAGTGGCGTGCAGGACCGCATGAGCGTCATCTGGGAGAGAGGAGTGGTATGTTTCCTAGAGCCCCGCCCCGCCCTGATCTCCACTCTAATCCCTGCTTCATCTCCTGCTCTAATCCTAATAAGAGTTTTCACTCCTCAGATCCTGTCAAAGAATCTTCTTAGAAGGGCTAGTTCAATCCCAGGTGTTTGTTTCACTCAAAAACAAAACGCAAAAGGTCTTTCCCCCCGATTAGAAAGGTAGTAAGACTTATCATGGAAATTTTGAAAATACAGAAAAGTATAAGAAAAAAAATCCCCTTAATTCCAAGCCTAGAAATTAAACTACTGTTAACATTTTAGTGTATTTCTAGTTCTGTGCATGTACTATACATTATTTTTATTTCCTTTTTTGCTCTATTGCTCAGGCAGGCCTTGAACTCCTGGGCTCAAGCTCTTTCCGCGTCTGCCTCCCTAAGTGCTGCGATTATAGGTGTGAGCCACCACACCCAGATACACATTATTTTAATAACTGGCTTCATATTTTTTTCTTTCACCAATGACTATACTAACCAGAATTTTTTTTCTTCATATAACAGTATACCCTGAGTTTCTCCCTATATCAGTAAAAATTCTTTAAAAACATCTTTTTTCATGGCCGAATAATATTTTCTCCAATGAAAGTATCATATGTACCATACTTTAATCTTTCCCTAATGTTTGGGACTTTCGGCTGTTTCTAATTTTTGCACTTAGAAATAATGCTGTGGAGAACCTCTTTGTTCATGAGTGTGTGTTAGCATTTCTGATTATTATTTCTGATTATTTTCTTAAGACACCTTCCTAGAAGTGGATTTTTAGGCCAAGGGATGTGAACATTTTTAAGGCTCTTGATTTGATATATTTTGTCTAATTGCTTTCAAAAAAGATAAGAACTAGGATTTCATTTGAATACCACCTGTTCTGCACGTGAAGAATAAGTATTTTTGGTCTTGATCTATCTCAGATTAGATTCAATATAGTATGAGCCCTAAAGAGATTTGAAGTCCTCAAGACTAAGCTCATGGAAGGCCAGGAAGATGGCTCAGGAAATCCCCTTGAAGAGAGTCCATAGTACTCTCATGGGTGGGGCAGTAAGATGTTTTAGTGGAGCATGTATAACCCTTTGAAAATATAACCCTTAGTAGATGAAGGGAGGCTCCTGACTCCTCTGTGTGGGCACAAGAGCAGAGCTGGTTTTACAAACAGGAGGTAGATTTGCCCGGGCAGGCAGCCTGAATGGAACCAGGGCCACTCACCAAAGTTGCTGGATGAAGGGAGAAAGGAATAAGTAAGCACCTGGACCACAGCCACACAGACTGGCTCATCTAAGATGGCGCTCATGGCCTTGTCCCCTTATGACCACTATCCTGACCACCTAATCCCAAAGTCCACGGGCCAGCATCAAAGGTGACCAAGGGTTTGAGGCCCAGCCCCAGAGCCTGGTTGACTTGACACTTTCTGCAACATTTCAGGTTGGAGGAAAGATGGACGAGAACCGTTTTGTGGCCGTTACCAGCTCCAACGCGGCTAAGCTTCTGAACCTATATCCCCGCAAGGGCCGCATCATCCCTGGAGCCGATGCCGACGTGGTGGTGTGGGACCCAGAAGCCACAAAGTAAAGTTTGTTACTTGTCTCCAGGGCTAGAGGGACTCGGGATTTTGAAGAGAACTTGCATTACAGATCTCCAAAAGCATATAATTTTGCACTATTTCTGGCACAAAAAAAATGGCCCTGGCTTACAGTTGGCTGTCTTCTCCCTCCATCTTCACTCGGTCTTTCTTCTGTGTCACACATGTCTGGTGTGTCTGTCTCCTCTTTTTTTTTTTTTGGGAGATGGAGTCTTGCTCTGTTGCCCAGGCTGTAGTGCAATGGCACGACGTCGGCTTACTACAACCTCTGCCTCCCACGTTCAAGCAGTTCTTCCACCCCAGCCTCCCAAGTAGCTGGGATTAAAAGCACCCACCATCATGCCCAGCTAATTTTTGTATTTTTCTAGAGATGGGGTTTCACCATGTTGGCCAGGCTGGTCTTGAACTCCTGACCTCAGATGATCCCCCCACCTCAGCCTCCCAAAGTGCTGGGATTACAGGCATGAGCCACGGTGCCCAGCCTGTCTCCTCTTCTTATAAGGACACCGGTCAGATTGGATTAGGGCCCACCTATATGACCTCACTTTATCATTAAGATCACATTAAAGACCCTAAATTGGGCCATGTTCTGAAGTTCTGGGGGTTAGGACTTCAGCAGAAGAATTTTGAAGACAGCCAATTCAGCCCATAACAACCAGCCTTTGGGGCTCACCCCTCCCAGGGAGCTGTGACATCTTTACCTGTCCTCAGCGCTCTCTCTCCCACCATTGCCTCCCCACCAGGACCATCTCAGCCAGCACGCAGGTCCAGGGAGGAGACTTCAACCTGTACGAGAACATGCGCTGCCACGGCGTGCCGCTGGTCACTATCAGCCGGGGGCGCGTCGTGTACGAGAACGGCGTCTTCATGTGCGCCGAGGGCACCGGCAAGTTCTGCCCCCTGAGGTCCTTCCCAGACACTGTCTACAAGAAGCTGGTCCAGAGAGAGAAGGTGAGGCGAGACGGGGACGATGCGGGGGGGGGGGGTTGGCGCCCCCTGCCGGGGAACATCCTCCATGACTGTTTTAAATCTCAAAGAGATTTTCTCTCCAGTTTTCTACCCAATTCTGTTGTCCTCTCCCCAGCGTTGAGAGGGGAGTGTGTGACAGGGCTAGGGGAATGCTAGAGACAGAAAATACTGGCTTCTAGTCCCCATCTTTGATTACCAGGTGGCATTTTAAGTGGTCAGGCAGCAGGGGTCCTGAGTTGTGGAGGACACAAGCACGAAATGTGAGCGTGTTCGACCACAGAGCTCCTCTGGATACGCAGGCTTGGAGTGGGGGGTGCTGGGGGCTGGAGATACTGCTTTGGCCTGGCTCCCTCGCATTCTTGATGAAGCAAGGGGGAATCTGGCATTTGCAAAGCATTGTCTGAGGCACAGGAGGAGCAAGTACCTGAACACAGGAGCACCACGCTGCTGGCACACTGGCCACACGAGAGGGCTCAGAGCTTTCAGAGAAACCAAGAATCCTCTCCCAGGGGCCGACAAGTGAAGAAATACACTCCCAGGTCTGCCGTGGGGACGCAGCCATAGGCTGCCTGAATGAAGAAAGCATGAGTTCCGTGATCGCAGGGCTAAATCTAAAAGCAAACTCAGGGTCTCTCACTCATCACACACAGCTAATGTTTATTTTTTTGTAGAGACAGATGGGGTTTAACTGTGTTGTCCAGGTTGCTCTCAAATTCCTTGGATCAAGTGATCCACCTGCCTTGGCCTCCTAAAGTGCTGGGATTGCAGATGTGAGCCACTGCGCCTTGCCCAATAGCACTTTTTAATATGATATAGGACCATAAATGACCTCTGCAGTAATAACTGCTTGGACTTCTATGTTGCCTCTTGTGTGCCAGCACAGTTTGAACAGCTTTACACATATGAATTCCTCTGCTCTCCTGCAACTCTCTGATATAGGTGCTAGTATTGTGGGCACAGAAAAGTTAAGTAACTTGCACAACGCCACACAGTTTACAAGTGACGAAGTTGGGATTGGAACCTAGGCAGTCTGGTTGTAGAATATAGGCTCCTAACTCTACTGCCTTTGTGAGTACAGAATGAGCTAGTATTGCTACTGGGGGCCTCTAATCTCTAGATGGGCTGTGTTTAGCCTCTGTTCCCTCAGAGTTGTCAGAGCCGTAAAGGGTGTGGCTTCATGGGAGCCTCAGGTGGGGAATGAGTTGTGCTGTGTGGGAGGGCACTCTGCAAAGTTGACTTCCTCAGACATCTACCTGCTACCTTGTTAAGGCTTCCACCAGTGTTGGGGGAGCCAATACCTCTCCTGTACACAGGTATGCATGCATGCACACACACATGTGCACTCACATACATGCACACATGTACACATATGCATGTGCTCTTTAGGAGGTACAAGAAAAGAATTCTCCAGCCCCTGGACTCAAGGTGTAAGGAGCCTTGGTCACTTGCAGTGATTTGGGTCTTGGGCAGAATGGCAGTGTCCAATGTCCCGCCAGCCCCCAGGAAGGCCATGGTTATATCACTCAGCTCTGATGGTGGCATCCTGTTCCTTTTGCTCTTCTTCCATCCTTCCTAGACTTTAAAGGTTAGAGGAGTGGACCGCACTCCCTACCTGGGGGATGTCGCTGTTGTTGTGCACCCTGGGAAGAAAGAGATGGGAACCCCACTCGCAGACACTCCTACCCGGCCCGTCACCCGGCATGGGGGCATGCGGGACCTTCATGAATCCAGCTTCAGCCTCTCTGGTAAGAGTCAGGGGGCCATGGGAGAAGGGCAGGGGGCCGGGAGGAGCCCACCCAGGCAGTGGGACTTATGCCTGCTTTTCTTTGGTGTCCTCTCCTCCCTCCCGTCGCCTATTTCCAGGAATGTGCTGGTTGGATATTAGACTCACACAGATGTTAGTGGAGATAGGAGGGCTGTCCTGGTCCCTGGGCACAGCTGCTCTAACAGGCTGTGGCCCACCTGGGACTCTCCTGGGGGTTTCTAAGTTCAGATATTTTTGTCCCTTGAAACATCTTGAGGGCTGTGCACACAGTGGGTGCTTCTGAGTTGCCCTGAGCTCAGCAGAGTCGGCCCTGTCTGTGGTTCATGGGACTGCACCCACCGGCCCCTCACCCACCCCAGCCCACTCCTCAGCAGCCTCTCTGCTCCTTCTGCTACCCCCTTTCCTCCTCTGACCTACCCACACCTGTCCCTGCCTTCACCCCATCTTCACCTTCTTTTTTTTTTAACCAGGAATTATATTGTATATATTTTATTAAGTAAAATATTTTATCTCTTGACTTCTGATACCCAATTTTTTCTCTTATCTCTGTATCCCTTGAGTCCTGGCCCCAGTCCTGTGGAATCTCTGGGTTCTTTGGGGGGTCCAATCCCAGTTCTTAAAGGCGTGGCAGTTCCCACCCCTCCCACCACCATGCAAGCCACGGGCTCATAAATGATGACCATCAGTGGAGAACAAGCAGTCTGTAAGATGGCCAGGGCCTCCAGGCAGCTTAGGTGGGAACTATCACCACCACTTGCAAGGGGCCAGGACCCTGAGTCTCCCTGAGCACAGCTGAGCCGCCTTCAGGCTGCCTTCAGGACAGGGCCAGAGAGATACCAAGCATCCACTCTGTAAGGGCTGTGCTGGGGTGGGCACAGCAAGAGGCGCAAGACCCCAGTCCTTCCACCAGAGCCTGGAGTTTACTCGGGGAGACAAGCCCCATACACAAAACATCCTGCTGTGAAAGCAGAGGGCTAAACCAGAGGAATGCCAATGGGGCAGCACCTGCCTGCCCAGCCTCCTGTGTGCCCTGCTTTGGGCCACACAAAGCCTGTGGCAGAAGAGATGAGGTCCTTGTTGGAGGCGCTGGTAGCCCAGGGGGAGGGGTCCTCTCTCAGGACCAGTCCACTGCTAATATGACGTCTCCACTACCCTGAGGGTCACTGCCACTCCCACCAGTGATGGAGTCAGAAAGGGACTCTGGCATGGAAGACTTGTTTATACACCCTCAGGTCTTGCCAGTCCCAGAGGGATAGACTCCTATCACTGCCAGGGCAAGGTCCTTCCTGCTGTAGCCAGACCCACGAAGGGCAGCCAGACCCCAGATCTGCGGGGCCCCTGCTGACCATCGGCCTCCTCTCCTCCCGCCCAAGAGCCAAGACTAGGCAGAATCCCCGCTCAGACTGCAAACATTAGGCAGCCTGCCCCTCACCTCCACCCCAAATCTTGTCTGTTCTAGGTGGGACAGGCTGAAGAATGTCCCACTGTGCTCTCCTGGGCATTAGATCCTCCCTTTGTGTGTGTGTGTGTGTGGTTTTTTTTTTTTTCAATCCTGCTCCTTCTGTATAGACCCTTCCTTTGTAACTAAGTCGTGGGATTTCAAGATGCGGGGCCTTTAGGGTACGGTTCTTTCATTTTCCAAAACAATGGCATACCCTCCTTTTTCTCTATCGCTTACTCACTGAGGCATATGTGCAAGGGCCCAAGTGCCAACAGGCTGGCCGACAGCCTGCAAGCACAAGAGACTGTGCACAGGCTTGGGGCAGTAAAGTTGGCACAATGGACAGTTAATAATGTTGGTTCTGAATTAAGAAAACCTGGGTCCAAGTCCAGGCTCTGCCACTTACACACTGTGCAATGCAGGGCAGGTCACTTAACTTCCCTGAGCCTCGTTCTCCTTGTCTGTGAAACGGGATGGAGCGGCTGAGAGGAGTCACTCAGGCCCTGCACACAGTGGGCCTCTAGGAGAGGGTGGCTGGTTTGTTAGCAGGCACAAGAGCCCAGCTCACCCCTGTGCTTCCTTCCCTTCAGGCTCTCAGATCGATGACCATGTTCCAAAGCGAGCTTCGGCTCGGATCCTCGCTCCCCCCGGAGGCAGGTCGAGTGGCATTTGGTAAAGGCACTGCCCAGCCCCCCAAGTGAGGACGCACCGCCACCACCAGCCCGAAACTCTCCGGCCACAGCTGCAGGGGCAGGAGAGGCTGGGCTGGGCAGCATACCACCCAAGGGGGGCCCCAGGACCCATGGGGCCCTCCCTATGTCTGCAAAGTGATTCACTGTGCTTCGAGCCAACTCTAACAGGCACTTTGAGATGTGTTCCTCCTGCTGTAGTCCTTTCCTGCCTTGGCCTCGGCGGGCTTTTCTGGGGCCCAGGAAGCCCACACTATGCACAGAGCCCAATGCATAGAGCCCTGGCCGGCCCTTCCTCTCACTCCTGCCTCTGCTGGCTTCGGGAAAGCCCAGACTTTAGTGCCCTGCCCCCTGGCTGACTGGCCAGTTGTCCAGAGCACTTTAGCAGATGTGGTTTCAAAGTAAAGGCCTCCTCCCCCACCCCCTAGGCCCCGTGGTGACATTTCCCAAGTCAGACAGGTGTCAGCTTCCCAGCCATGCCCAGGATGTCCCATCTCCCCCAACCCACCTCTGGCCCTGTGTGGGGGTAGGGATGGGGTTGGCTGAGACACCGGTGCCCCTTGCCAGCTTTTCCCGTGCCCTGCCCATACCCTTGGGGGGCGTCACAGGCCCAGAAGGGTAGCTGGGCGGGGCTCAAGGCTGGTGCCAGGCGCGTGTAAATGGTTTTGTTTTGCACGTTTGGTTTGCGCAGTAGTTTGGTTTGACTTGTTTGTGCATCCTGTGAAAAATAACGGTGCTTGTGTCACTAGCATAGAATAACCAGAGGAATAGATGTGGTCCTTAGGAGACGCTGCACTCGACACCAACCAGACAGGGCAGGGGTGGTGGAGGGGCTGGGCTCACAGGCTGCCAGAGGCCCAGGACCTTTCCCCTCCCCTCCCCTCTTAGTCTAGTGTCCTCCATTCCGAGAGGGGGCCTGGGTTCCTAGCCCCAGAGCTGCCAGCCCCTCAGGAAGCAGGTTTCCTTTCCCCTCTCTGCCCCTGGTCACTCCCAGCACTCCCCTTGCCCTTCCCACCACCATACACACACACACAGAGCTTCCTGTAACCTCCCTGCTGGACAGAGGCTCAGCACTCCTCCTATGTGACTGGCAAGAGGCCTCATGCCTGCTGAGAGAGGAGGAGTGGAAGAGGGGCTCGCCAGACACCAGGGAGGGGGACTCCAGGCCCACAGGACCTGGTTGTCGAACCTGCATTGCTGCTCAGGTGCTATGATCTCCTGTGGTCAGCACCAGGCCTCACTGGCTCATGGCCTCATCTTCTCCTCTGCCTGTCCAGGTGGGCCCTCCCTGCTTCTGAAACCCCACAGAGGTTCCCATGGAAACAGTAGAGGCCAGGTGTCTCTTTCCACCTCCAGTGATCTGGGAAGTGACCCGGCCACCTGCCCTTGTTAAGCCTTGTCTGCCCCGTGGGAGGTGACTTCATGTTGCCCATGTGGTTTCAGTTCAAGGCTTGCGTGAGGCTTCCAGACCCTCAGTAAAAGGTCAGCCCCTGCACATCTCCGTAGTGCTTTTCTTGTATTCAAAACACTTCCATATATGACCTCTCGCCTGGTCCTCATGACGATGGAGCACTTATCATTCTTCCCATTTTACAGATGAGGAAACTCTGGCCCAGAAAGTTCAGGCCCTCTGACCTCAGCAGTGTCTGAGACCACCCTCCCCACTTTGGCTATCTACCCCTGCTGTGGAGAGGAGGCCCAGGGTGATATCTATTGTAGATCCCACCTGAGAGTTTAACCAACAAGAAGACTTACTTTCCTGGTAGGCAGCCTGCTTTGTTTTGCACAGATAGATATTTTTTCTCATCTTTCTTATAAACAACCTCATGCACATTCTGTGTTTGAGCCAGGACTGGTCACCCGTTGGGGGCTAACCATGCAGTGTGAGCTGCGTCCATACCCTCACTTCTCCCTTCACTCCCCCTTTCCTCACTCAGGGGCTGAGAGGACAGAGGCAGTCAGCCAGAGAGCACCAGAGAGCAGAGGTGGCAAAGGGGCTTATGGCAAGTGGCAGCCATAGGAACAGGGGTGAGGACCCAGGCCTGGGAGACCCACCAGGGAGGGGGGACACCATGACACTGCCTCCTGGTGCAGTGCACACCGTCTCTATCCCTTTCAGCCCTTACTGGGTCATGGGCCTTGGGCAGATGCCAAAGAGCCCAGCAACAGTGGTGGTGACCAGCTGGGCAGAGCATCCTTGCTTAGGCTAGGAAAGCTTACCTTCTCTGAGTGCCTCCGCCCGAGAGATGTGTGACCCATGGCGCCAGGGAAGCACATCATGGAGTGGCCCACTGTAGGCCATTGGCTTCATCCACCCCCAGTCGTTACACAGACCCCACCCTTGTCCAGGAGCTTCTAGATGGAAATCAGAAAGAGATTCAAGGAGCCAAATGAGCGGTCAGCCCCCACCACGCACTCCTTGCCCCATGCAGAGCTCCAGCCAGCTTCGTCACCAGCCCCACTGGCTCCTGGTTGGAATGAAAAGGGTCTCTGGTTGCACTGAATGCAGCTCTCAAACTGGTCTTGTACTTGCTGAATAAATACTGTTTGTTCTTGCCTTAGCTGCTCTCTAGGTTTGTGGGGTTAAGTTGCCAGAAAATTGTGCTACTGTGTGTGCGTGTGCGTGCGTGTGTGTAGTGCTAGGAGTCCACAGTAGGTCTCTGTCAAGCCAATGTCGTGATGAGGGCTTTTCTGATACTGACCCAGAAGCCACAGAACCACAAGGAAACCCAAACCCCCTCCAGCTGCTGAGGCGCAGGCACAGCCTCGGGTCGGGATGGAGCCTCCAGCACCCCAGCACCCAGGTGACTTCCCTACTCCCCCGTAAATGTCATGGTGCTAAGACTGTGTCAACCCCAAGACGACACACGGTCCTGTGCTTTGGCCACCGTTTGAGGCAAAAACTAAACAGCCCGACACGTTGTGTTCTGGTGCAGGTTTGTATTAAACTGTAGCTACTTCTCACTTGGTCTCTGTTGTGTTTCTTCACAGAGGAGGGAGTTTGGCAGAGATCTCTTCCATGGTGGCTGGGCAAGGCTTCAGTTTCCAAGAAAATGCAGCTTTGATCTGTCTCCCCTATTGGGTGGCAGCTCACTGGGACGCCTGTATAGAGACTGGATTTTTTTTTTTTTTTTAATGCTGAGAGGCAGGAGCCCCAATGGTGACAGATTTCAAGGGACAAGGTTGCCAAATTACCTGAAATAATTAGGAGGAATTAGATGCAAAAGGGAAAAAACTAGACTCACTGCATCTACCTGTAGTCATCTATTCTCTTGGCTATCATTTTGGAAGCTCATAGCCACCTTTGCACTTGGCCGATGTAACAATGGCCTCATAAAAAGTCACAAGGCAAAGAGCTGTCCCAAGGCCAGTGTGCCTTTGAAGGCCCTTCCAGCTGCTCTCCGGCTGCCCAGAACCCCACCTTTGGGGTTGGCCCTCTGTACTGTCAACCCCATCTACTGCATTGAGACCCCCTCTGTCTTCTCTCTAGAGCTCAGCCAGATGTTGAGAGGATTATCTGACTAAACTGTTTCACACTAAAGGGTAAAATTGTGGCCCTCTAGTACAGTGGAGTCACTGTACTTACTTCTTAACCTTAAAATTCAAAACCCTAAAGAGGGAATGTTAGGTAGTATGGGGAAAATTATTGTTGGCAGAGGAACTTCCCCAACTCTCACCAAATAAGCCACTCTTCTACAAATAGAACAGGCCACGACTGAAATCCCAGAGCGCTGCAGTGGGGGCAGGCCCTTGGCTGTCATGAGATGGGCTGTGTGTACTGTGTACAAGCTCTGCTGGGACTTCCAAGCCGGATGTGAACACCCTAGCTTGAGATGGATGCCGAGTCACTGCAATGTATTGGGCCCAAGTGTCTGTTACCCTGTTTTCCCACAGCAGGAGAGCATCAGAGAATTGGATTAACTGCCAAAAATCCACTGGGTTTGGATGAAAAAAAATAACATGGCCACACATTTGGCCCATGGTATCTATCAGGCAGTCTACAGGGAAAAAATAAAAGATACCCAGGAAGACATAGGATGCCTTTTTATGTATATAGTTGTGGAAAAATAAGACTACAGTCTCAGACTTTAAAATAAGCCTTGATCATTTATGAGAATCTGGATTTGGAGAACACACCAGTCAGCAGCTAGGCAGCCAACCTCTGTTTCCTAACTCAGAATTACAGACTGACCTTTGTACACAGGTACAGACTAAATGCTAAGAGCCGGGCACGGTGGCTCATGCCTGTAATCCTAGCACTTTGGGAGGCAGAGGCAGGCAGATTTCCTGAGCTTAGGAGTTCGAGACCAGCCTGGGCAACATGGTGAAACCCCGACTACTAAAATACAAAAAACTAGCTGGGCATGGTGGCATGTGCCAGTAGTTCCAGCTACTTGGGAGGCTAAGGCAGGAGAATCACTTGAACCTGGGAGGCGGAAGTTGCAATAAATCAAAATCACACCACTGCACTCCAGCCTGGGCCACAGACTGAGTCTGTTAAGAATTGCTCTGTAGTCAGTGGAGGACAAAGGGTCTCATGACACCCAGGTGTGAAGAAGAAACCTCATGAATTGCAGGGGCTAGTAGACCTTGGGGTATGAAGTTAATGAAAGGGCTCTTGGTGCTTTCCCCGTAGAATAGTAAAGGATCTGGCATTTTGCTGACGCTGGGTACTGTCTTATGATGGAGACAGTTCTTTACTTTCCCTTGTGGATTTACAACGATACATTTAGACCTAGAGGGACCAGATGTCCTGGTTTGCCCAAGGCAATTCTGGTTTAAGTCTATTGCCCCAGAATAATTAATAATGTCCACTCTCACTGTCAAACATGTCCTGATTTGGATAATAAATTACATGGTCACTTTCTGTATACCTATGCATTCATTGGGCTATTACTGTGCCTGACCAGGAATTAAAATTTTTTCCATTGCTGAAAGATAAGAAATGGCATCGTAGGAGCTGTGGAAGATGGGTCCTTACACAGTGGGTGGTGACAGGGATTTGCATGACAACCCTTGTGTCTTCACACAGCTCTTCGAGGCTCCACGAGTCTCAGTAGCTGGGGATCCCACAGGGTGGGGAAGGCCTGGGAATGCTTTTCTTTTTCCTTCTTTTGAGATGAAGTTTCGCTCTTGTCACCCAGGCTGGAATACAATGGTGTGATCTCAGCTCACTGCAACTTCCTCCTACTGGGTTCCTGCGATTCTCTTACCTCAGCCTCCCAAGTAGCTGTGATTATAGGCGCCTACCACCACGCCCAGCTAATTTTTGTATTTTTAGTAGAGACAGGGTTTCACCATGTTGGCCAGGCTGGTCTCGAACTCCTGACCTCAGATGACCCACCCACCTCGGCCCTCCAAAGTGCTGGGATTACAGGCATGAGCCACTGCACCTGGCTGGGAATGCTTCTCTAAGATTTTTAGTTTGCCTTGTAGACCTTATTGTTCCATTAAAAGCTGTAAGCCTACCAATTCTATCATTGGCTTCTAAGGAGCATTTTTACAACATCTTCAACCACATTTAAAATTCTATTTCCCTTTTAAATACCTTTCCTAAGTACCAAATAATGATTACCAATCTAATAAATTAAACTTACAAGTATAGTGAGTTTAATACTTTATTAGATGTTTTGATGCTAAAAATAAACAATATTTAAACAAACTGGTAAGTTTTAAGATACACATTTTTTTTGAGATGGAGTCTTGCTCTGTCACCCAAGCTGTTGTACAGTGGCACGATCTCAGCTCACTGCAACCTCCGCCTCCTGGGTTCAAGCAATTCTCCTGCCTCAACCTCCCCAGTAGCTGGGATTACAGGCGCCTGCCACTGCACCCAGCTAATTTTTGTATTTTTAGTAGAGACAGGGGTTTCACCATGTTGACTAGGCTGGTCTCGAACTCCTGACCTCGTGATCCACCCATTTCAGCCTCCCAAAGTGCTGGGATTACAGGAGTGAGCCACTGTGCCCAGCCAAGTTACATATTTTAAGTTAATTATGAGATGCTCACTCTAATAGGCCAAAATTTCCTCATAGAAATACATAAAATACCAAATATGCCCAGATTTCCTCTTAATACAAAAGTTTTAACACTATGGGCTTGGTTCTTTAAAACTTTTATTTTCTTAATTCTGTACCTCCTGCCAGTTCTAAGCTCTCACTGAGCTTTAGCTTCGAGTCTTTTTTATTTTATTTGTTTTTTGAGACTGAGTCTTCCTCTGTCATCCAGGCTGGAGTGCAGTGACATGATTACAGCTCACTGTGGCCTCAACCTCCCAGGCTCGGGTGATCCTACCATCCCAGCCTCTAGAGTACCTGAGATCACAGGCATCCACCACTGCGTCTAGCTAATTTTTGTATTTTTTGTAGAGACCGGGTTTTCCTATGGTACCCAGGCTGGTCTCGAACTCCTGGTCTCGGCGATCCACCAGCCTCCTGAAGTGCTGGGATTACAGGTGTGAGCTGCCGCGCCTGGCCTCAAGTCTTTTCTTGATGACGTCAACTCCTAGAGGGTGCAAGGAAGGTCTGCTTACCAGCTCCACTCAAATCTCAAATCTTCAGTGCACCAGATTTTCACTTTACCACTATCTGGTCATCTACAGTAACTGAATGCACAGCTATTAGTGCAATATGTGTATACATCAGTTCTAGCCAAGGGAGTTCTGTCTCCTTTAAAAATGTTTGACAGCTGGGCACAGTGGCTCATGCCTGTAATCCCAGCACTTTAGGAGGCTTAGGCGGGTGGATCACGAGGTCAGGAGATCAAGACCATCCTGGCCATGGTGAAACTCCATCTCTACTAAAATACGAAGAATAAGCCAGGCGTGGTGGCACATGCCTATAGTCCCAGCTACCCAGGAGGCTGAGGCAGAGGAATCACTTGAACCCCGGAGACGGAGATTGCAGTGAGCCGAGATCGCACCACTGCACTCCAGCCTGGGCAAGACTCCGTCTCAAAAATAAAAAAAATTTGAATAAATTTGATCCTTTGTATTTTAGAGTTTCCTTACATTTAAAGTAGCACATTCTATCCTTGTATAGCTTTTAAAAAATTGACTATTTTTCAGAAAAGTCTGATTTACAGTAGCACAGATAATGCAGAGTTTCCACCTACCCCACACCCTGCCTCCCCTATTACTAACATCCTACATTAGCATGGCCCGTTTGTTACAATCGGTAAGCCAATATTGATAAATTATCATTAACTAAAGTCCATGCCTGTTCAGATTTCCTAAGTTTTTATCTAATGTCCCTTTGATCCAGGATCTCCTCTAGGACACCACATTACATTTAGTTGTCATGTCTCCCAAGGCCCCATGGACTGTGACAGTTTCTCAGAGTTCCTTGTTTTCAATGACTTTGACAAGTTTTGAGAAGTACTGGTCAGAGATCTTATAGAATACTCTCTACTGGAATTTATCTGCTGTTTTTCTAAACGGTTAGGTTGGTGTTAGGAGTTTTTAGAAGGAAGACCATAAAAGCAAGGTGCCATTTTTCTCACGTCACATCATGGGTATATACTATCAAAATGACCTGTTACTGATGATGTTGACTTTGATCACCTGGCTAAAGTCTGATCAACCTTTCTAAATTTATATGGTTCTCTTTTATGAGCTAAAAGCTTCTCTTTTTACAATATGTGACTTCTTTTTTCTTCTTCTTTTTCTTTTCATGCACATTTCAGACTCCATACAGTATATGACTTCTTTAGGCAACTAAATATGGTTCCTATTGCTATACTAAATTTTTCAGGTGTTTGCTAGATGATTCTCCCAGTTAGGAATTTTTAGAAATTCGCCATCAGTTGTAAGACTTTTGGCCAGACATAGTGGCTCACACCTGTAATCCCAGCACTTTGGGAGGCCAAGGCGGGAAGATTGCTTGAGGTCAGGAGTTTGAGACCAGCCTGGCCAACATGGTGAAACCCTGTCTCTACTAAAAATACCAAAAAAATTGGCCAGGTTTGGTGGTGCAAACCTGTAATCCCAGCTACCCAGGAGGCTGAGGTAGGAGGATCCCTTGAACCCAGAAGGCAGAGGCAGCAATGGGCTGAGATTGAGCGACTGCACTCCAGCCTGCAAAAAAAAAAAAAAAAAAGACTTAGTTTGCCTGTGGGGCACAAAGATAGCAGTAACAAGAAATATTCACATAAAAACAAGCTCTTGGGGGTTTATCCGAAATCCTTCTGACTCGTGTCAAAATTTAGCCTTTAATTTAGGCCTTTACACACACACACACACACACACACACACACACGTGCATTTACATGCAAACACAGTCTCATTTTAACTGCATAACCAACTTTGTGAAGCCTTGAATAACAAGTATCCATTACCTTAATGCTATTTGAATCCAAACTCCCAAAATCCAATCTGACATTCTAGGAAGGAAAAAACAACAGAGACTAACCAGGTAACATTAATAAGCAACTGTTAAGAAAGTCTAATTTGTTCTTTTAACGGTACCCAGAAAGTTAAGTTGAAACTTCTCTATTGATTTGCATAATGTCAGATGATGTGAGTTTTATTGAACGAACTGATAAAGCACACATTTTTCCAACTGTGATGCATTTCAGTAGCAATATCCTATACTGCTATCAAAATCCCACATTTTATATCACATTTACAAAAAGCTTTAATATTAGCTTTAGTGCAGAAACTCAAATATTTTTTCCTTTTGGAACATTTCTATTCACAAAACTCAAATTCTCATTGAAATCATTTATGCAATATCCAAAATTCCTGATTTCATATTCTGCATTAATTTATCACCTCAGGGGGAGGAAAAGATCGCTTCACCCTGAAAATAGTTGCTTGCAAGTATGCATATTTAAATTTTATCATCTGCTCAGTGCCTCTTGCTTTATTGGAAATTTTTTTTCTTTTGGTTACAGGGTCTACCACTGTTACCCAGGCCTGAGTGCGGTGGCGCAATCACCACTCACTGCAGCCTCGACCTCCTGGCCTCAGTTGCCCCTCCTGCCTCAACTTCCTGAGTAGCTGGGGCCCCAGGCATGTGCCACCACACCCAGCTAATTTTTTGATTTTATAGTAGAGACGGGGTCTCCCTATGTTGCCCAAGCTGGTCTAGAACTCCTGTGCTCAAGTGATCTTCCCACCGTGGCCTCCCAAAGTATTGGGGTAACAGGCGCGAGCCACTGTGCCTTGTTTTACTGGAATTCTTGATGTGAAAATATCCTCTGGGCTCGGTGCGGTGGCTCACGCCTGCAATCCCAGCATTTTAACCGGTTGAGGTGGGCAGACCACAAGGTCAGGAGTTCGACACCAGCTTGGCCAACATAGTGAAACCCGTCTCTACTAAAAATAGAAAACTTAGCCAGGTATGGTGGCACATGCCCGTAGTCTCAGCCACTCAGGAAGCTGAGGCGGGAGAATTGCTTGAACCCAGGAGGCGGAGGTTGCAGTGAGCAAAGACCACACCATTGCACTCCAACTTGGGTGACAGAGTAAGACTCTGTCTCAAAAACAAAAAATCCTCTGAAGTTGTGCAGTCTAAAGTTTAACCTGAAGGGAGTTAGTTATTTTCTTTTAATCAATCCCCAACAATGCCAAGTTTCAAGACACTGGCAGGGTTAATTCCAGTAAAATAGACTTCTCCTGGGGATAGTCTTTGATCTCTTCACTGCTGAGGAATCAGAAGCCGCTGGAGAACAACTTCTCTTGGAGAGGACTGTGGGTATTTTGAGCCCTAAATGGAAGGAAACTTCAGTGGCAGTGCTTTCGGCCCATTCCCATCTTGCGCTCATCTGACAGAAGGGTTCCTGGCGTGCACAGAAGAGGAAATCTGGAGGCTCCATCACAGGTATTTTAGGGCTAGCCGCCACATGTGGGAGTTGCTGTGGCCTCTTCAAACTTCAATTTCACAGCAACCAGGCTTTCTGTGTTCCCCAGTGCGGCCTGGTGGAGGTATCTTTTCTAAGTTGTGAGGATTTGAGCTTGTGCTTTGGGAAGCACTTAATAGTTTTTACTTGATGTCTGTAATATGGTTTGGTAACTCCTCCCACATATCTGCATGGGAAGCAGTGAAAGATTTTGCCTTTTTTCTGTGACTCTCACTTGTTCACAGAGACCTCACTTTCATCTGGCACCATAGTCACAGGAACTCAAGATGCAATGGTGATTTGGGACGTCCCCTCCTTAAATAAATTCAGGAGATCGGGCATCATAATTGGCTTACCATGATCTGAGCTGGGGTAGGGTTCCCCTACCCCAAACCCTTGGGCTGAAGTAACCCACAAGTCAAGCCAGCCCAACGGTTCTCAAGTCAGGGCAATTTCTTCCCCCAGGAGACATTTGGCAATGTTTGGACACAATTTTTGATAGTCACAACTTGCAGGTGGCGAGTGCTACAGGAATCTAGAGGTCAGGAATGTTGTCAAACATCTCACAATACACAGGACAGCCCCCACACCAAAGAATTGTCCAACCTAAGGTGTCCCTGGCACCTTGAGAAACCCTGATCTAGCCTAAGAGTGAAATGAGACGTTCCGTCATTTTAGAAAATCAGATAGGAAAAATTTAAGAGGCTGAAAGCGGTAGCTCAGTCAGTGATGCCTATATTATGTAGCAAAGCGCTCTGAACTAAAACATGCCAAGGATGGAGCTGAACCACAGCATCCAGGCAGCAGAGAGCGGGTGAGGAAGCCAGAGGGTAGCACTCCAACAGGTCTTACCTTGTTTCCCCCACCCAGGGCCTCATCCCTCCACCACCACTGTCAGGGGCTGAGTTGTGTCAGATCCTGCCATGACCACATTACAATGTGGCAGAAAACAAAAGACCACGATGCAGAATTTAATATTAGCTTTTGTCATGTAGTGAGACCACATGCAGAGGAAGGTTAAGCACTCACCAAAAGGCATTTTGACTGTCACATCTTAATTCCTTAACCATCAAAAGCACAGACTTTCTTTTATGCATGGGTGTAAACTAAGACCCTCTCGAAGAATTGCCTTGTGGCCATGAGAGGAGTGGGGGGCTTCTCAAAACTTAGGAAAGGGAAAGAAAACCTCATGATACTCAGTGAGGAAGGGAGGGTAAACATTATGGCTATAGGCAACATCCAAAAAGGCTATTTGAAGGGGTGACAAACAATGTATGGGGAAGGAGTCATGTTGCTTGTTCAGTAAGACATTAGGGAGGTACCTTTTTTCTTTTCTTTTCTTTACTTTTTTTTTTTTTTGAGAGGGAGTCTTTCTCTGTCGCCAGGCTAGAGTAGAATGGCACGATCTCAGCTCACTGCAACCTCTACCTCTCAGGCTCAGACGATTCTCCTGCCTCAGCCTCCCAAGTAGCTGGGACTACGGGCACATGCCACCACACCCAGCTAATTTTTGTATTTTTAGTACAGACAGGGTTTCACCATGTTGGCCAAGATGGTCTCGATTTCTTGACCTCGTGATCTGCCCACCTTAGCCTCCCAAAGTCCTGGGATTACAAGCATGCGCCACCGCACCTGGCCCTTTTTTCTTAATTCTAATGTTTTACTTCAAGTGTAATGGGTATAGAAAAAAATGCAAAGATCTAAGTACACAGCTTGATAAATCTGTATAAACTGAGCACCTAGTTGGAGCTAGAACATTACCAGCACCTGAGAAGCCTGCTGTGTGCCCCTTTCTCTCACAATCCCCCACTAGGATAACTACTCTTCTGGCCTCTAATACCGTATACTAGTATTGCCTGGTTTTGAACTTCATGTAAATAGAATCGTATAATACATATTTTTTGTTCTGGCTTCTTTTTTTTTTTTAGACAAAGTCTCACTCTGTCGCTCAGGCTGGAGTGCAATGGCTCATTCTTGACTCACTGTAAACTCTGCCTCTGGAATTCAAGTGATTCTCCTGTCTCAGGCTCCTGAGTAGCTGGGATTACAGGAATGCGCCACCACACCCAGATAATTTTTTGTATTTTTAGTAGAGATGGGGTTTCACCATGTTGGCCAGGCTGGTCTTGAATTCCTGACCTCACGTGATCCACTGCCTCAGCCTCCCAAAGTGCTCTATATCTATTTCTAGATACATAGATATAGATAGATTTAGATAGATATCTAGATATCTACATCTAGCTAGACAGCAATTCTCCTGCCTCAACCTCCCTAGTAGGTGAGATTAGAGGCAGGTACCACCACGCCTGGCTAATTTTTATATTTTAGTAGAGATGGGGTTTCACCATGTTGGCCAGGCTGGTCTCGAACTCCTGAACTCAAGCAATCCACCCACCTCGGCCTCCCAAAGTGCTAGGATTACAGGTATGAGCCACCACCCCCAGCTGATACATGTCTTTTACCACAATAAAATAATTACATTATAAAAATTGACCATTTATAATTCACAGGCTCCGTTCTCTTTTTACATTGCAATGAAATTAGACATAAATAAACTACAACATCAATAAACCATTAAGGAAAAATACGAGTAACTTGTGATGTGTTTATACAAAGTAGAAATATTTTTGTACAAAATATAAAATGTGTGGTATCCAGCTAATGTCATTTAGAGTTCAACTTAGAGCTTTATGCGCTTTTCAAACAAAACAAATGTAAAGTCAATGAGTAGACTGATGGTTATATGTGGCAAATTAACAAACCTATTTCTCTGTATTCTCTCTTAACTCCTCACCAAAATGACGTTTAAAAAGAAAGGTTAAGTCACATGGGAAAAGATAATGGGAAATGAGATGATGGCTTATGAGGGATATCAATAAAATTTGAAAGGTATAAAATAAATGGATGAGCAGGTGCAGTGTGAAGAAAGCAGAAATGTCTGCCTGCCATGAAGGCAACCAATGAGAAGCCATTTAGCACCCCAGAATCCAGTAAAGAATTCCCAGTAGCGGCTCCTGGGATCTCCAAAGCCCACTGAGTGAAGTCAGGATGACTAGCTAAAATTCTCTAAGAGGAGGAGGTAGACCCATAGATCCTCCAGCTCCTGCAAGCAACTGTCCCACTCCCTTTCAGGCTGCCAAGGGGAGAGGATGAACTTAGGTGGATTTAGGGAAGGACAGAACACTGAACAGTGACATCAGCCTATTCCCAGCCTCCTTCCTGTGCCGTCTACTGTATCCAATACAGAGGATTGTATTCTCCCTGGAAAGAAATCTGAGGATCCCTCTGTAGGCAAGCCGACTGGCTTGAAGAGAAAATACTTACATTCTGGTATTTGAGGGGTCCAGCAACGATGTGGCCAGTTCCCATGCAATCCCTCTGTGGCGAGACACCTCAATCCAATGCCCCATGCATGAGCTCCAGTCTTCCAGTTAGCCAGTCTGTGTCTTAAAGATGAGGAAAACCTCCAAAAAGATACACAGTCCGGCCAGCCAGGAGCAATGACTCACACCTATAATCCCAGCACTTAGGAGGCTGAAGTGGGTGGATCATGTGAGTTAGGAGTTTGAGACCAGCCTGGGCAACATGGCAAAACAATGTATTTTAAATAAATAAATAATTTTTTTAAATATTTAAGGTTAGTCAAGTGTGGTGGCGCACTACTCGGAGGTTGAGGTGGGAGATCACCTAAGCCTGGGAGATGGAGGTTGTAGTGAGCTAAGATCATATCACTGCATTCTGGGCAACAGAGTGAGACCCTGTCTCAAAAAAAAAAAAATGTCCAAAACAAACATAAGAACAAAATATCTCAGAGGAAAGTGGGTCGACTCAAGTAGATGAAAATTCCAAAGATAAAGAGAACAGATTCATTAAAAGATAAAAGGCAAACAGGAAAGATGAGAAAATTAGATGACCAGTCTAATAGGAATTCCAGAAATAAGAGCACAGAAGAAACAAAGCAAGGGAGTTTATCAAAGAAATAATACAAGAAAATTTCCCAAACTAAAAAATATGCATTTCCAGATTGAAGATACATCATCATGAAATTTCTAAACCACAAGATGATGCTTCAAGAACCAGCAAGAGGCAAAAACACTAGCTACATACAAGAATTGGAAATTAAATGCCACTCAATTTGTCAACAGAAATACTAGAGGATGGAAGATCATGGAGCAGTTTTTCTAAATTTTGAGAAAACTAATTTCTAACCTAGAATTCTATCCCCAGCCAAACTGTCAACCAACTGCTAAGGTATTATAGAATAAAGTCATTTTCATACACGCAAGACTGAAAAAACTGAACTTCCTTGTAGCCTATTAGAGAGTTAATTTGAGGGTGTGCCCCACCGAAATGAATAATAAAAAAACATGGGGCCAGGCACAGTAGCTCATGCCTATAACTCCAGCACTTTAGGAGGCTGAGACAGGCAGGTCACTTGAGGTCAGGAGTTCAAGAACAGCCTGGCCAACATGGCGAACCCCATCTCTACTAAAAATACAAAAATTAGCTGAATGTGGTGGCATACACCTATAGTCCCAGCTGCTTGCAGGGGCTGAGGCATGAGGATCATTTGAGCCCAGGAGATGGAGGCTGCAGTGAGCTGAGATTGCACCACTCACTCCAGCCTAGGTGACAGAGTGAGACCCTGCCTCAAAAAAAAAAAAAAAAAAAATGGGATGAAGGAAATAGGACTTTCAACATAAGCAAGAAAATAAGGAAAGTTCCAGAATGGTGGTGGTAGAGAAAGTTGTTCTCTAGGCTGCTGCACAGCTGGTCCGGAATGGAGCAGTCCTGAGCAAATCCTGCCCAGCAGGCTAGAACAGCCACCTGCCTTCAGTATTTGCCTGTTCATAACACAAAGCTTTAAATACTCAGCTGAAAGAGGTTCTCAGGAATGGCAGAACAACCAAAAGTTTGCCCTGGCTCTCGATAAAAGAGAACTGAAGAAGAAAAGGGTATTTGCAGGAAGACTGAATCATGGATTCTCTGAGTCTGCAGACTTCTTGTGCACATATAACGAAACCTCTGCAGATATTTCTACCACATCTCTAACCAATCACTTATCTAGTGTAGGACACAGGCTGGTTAGCACAGTGACAGCGTGCCTTCAGCAGGTATACCATCACACTCCCCAAAGCTCTGTTTATTCCATACCATTTCCTTAACTGAAAGGAAATTGTCTCTCTTCAGTTTGTGCCCCCTTGTCCTAACTTCCCTATGAAGGCGCACAGAACAATCTTATTCATAAACAGCTCTTCCAATATTCACACATTATTGCAGGCTTTACTTCCACCCACTACACTCATGCTTTCTGTAAGCTGGTTGTTCTCAGAGTTTAGCCTGCATCAGAACCACCTGGAGGACGTGTTTAAGCCCAGCTTGCTAAGCCCCACACCAAAGTTTCTGATTCAGCAGATTTGGTGTGGGGCCTAAGAACTTGCACTTCTTTTTCTTTTCCATTTTTTTTGAGATGCAGTCTCTCTCTGTTGTCCAGGCTGGAGTGCAGTGGCATGATCTTGGCTCACTGCAACCTCCATCTCCCAGGTTCAAGTGATTCTCCTGCCTCAGCCTTCCGAGTAGATGGGACCATGGGTGTGTGCCACCATGCCCTGCTAATTTTCTCTATTTTTAGTAAAGACGAGGTTTCACCATGTTGGACAGGCTGGTCTCAAACTCATGGCCTCGAGTAATCCACCCGCCTTGGCCTCCCAAAGTACTGGGATTACAGGTGTGAGCCACCATTCCCGGCCATCATCTTTATCTTAAAATGTGGCATCAACCCACCAGAATGGAGCTTTCTGACTGAAGATACCCAGAGAGAGTGCCCGCCCCGTGCAGAGGAAAGGACCAACAGGGCTTTGCAGAAGCAAAGACAATGCCCGGCTAACTCTTGATACCTGAGCAGCTGACAAACTCAGCATGTAGGCAGGAGTCCCCATGGGACTTCCCAAGAGCTGCCAGCGTACCCTCCCTGCATAGTGCGTTATGTCCAGGACAGTTGAGAATCCCAAGCCAGCCTGTTAGGTGACCAACACGGGCCCTCGCTGAGCAGCGAGCAGAACTGCTGCCCTTGCCTGGGTTCTCCAAGAGCCTGTGATCCTCCCCGGCCCTCAGACAGCCCCGTCCACTCCCAGGGCAAGGCGTTTCAGTGGGCTGTGAGGTGAGGGTCCTGAGAGTGAGTGAGAGGAGCGACTCTGGGGATTAACTGTCTTGGACACATCTTCCCTCAAGACCTCTGCTTCCCAGCCTAGCAATCTTTTTTGACTCCTTTCCTCATTCACTGGTGCATCCCTTAAATTTCTTCCATTGTTTTGTTTTTCTGGATTGCCTGCCACAACCTTTCTGTTCATCTCTCCACAATCAGACCTGGGATCTGAACCCTGGGCTGACAGAGATGCTGCGAATCTGACCTTCTGAGGCTCTGAGAGGATTGTTTGGGGACAAGTGTGGCCATGCCTGCTTGGGAGGTCAGTTCACCAGGAGCCACTGCCCTCAGTGCCTGTGTCCCTAGACTGAGGAGGGAGATGCTAAGGGTAGCCTTTCATACAGTACAGAGAGCCTGGGAAGATGAGATGGAGGTGAGGAGGAGATGTATCCAATCCAGAGGGAACAGGGAAGTAATGCTTGTTAAACGCCTACTGTATGCCAAGTGCTTTGCTGTATACTTATGGGTTACCGATTGAAGGTTGGCATGGGGCTAAAATTCCCTGTATCTTCTGGCCCATACTTTGATTAAAGACTTCGTTCTGTCTTGGAAGGTAATGATGACTGATGAACCTCTGAGAACAGAGGGTAAAGATTTTTAAACCACCCTCAAGCATAAGCCTTAATACCCTCAGTCAATCCAGGTCATGGTGCTCCTCCTAAGGCCATGAATTCCAGCCCGGGGAAGATGCTGGGGAACAGCTGGAAAAGCAGAGGATTCTAGGAATGTGAAGCTCTAGTCAGTAACCTCCTGTGAAAAGTGACTTCACCCCCAGGCGGCCAGAGCAGCAGCTGCTGCAAACCGAAAATGCCAGGAAGATCCATCTTCCCCTGCCCCTGGCCACCTCCAGGCTGGCCTCCGTTTCTGTGCCGTTTCTACGCCGTTTCTGTCCGGTTTGGCATTTCTCTGCTCCCCCAAGTCCTGGATCTGTGGGATGGCCCCTGACCACTGTACTACCTGTAAAGGCCTCCAGATGGCGCTTTCAGCTCATCAGTGGTCACTGCTTTGGTTTAAGAGTGAACAGAAAAGCTTGAGGAATGGCAGGTGTGTCCGGGTTACCAGGCCTCAATCCCTGCCCCCAGAGCAGCTCGGGATCCGTCCACCGTGAGTCCCATCCGGAGCTCCCTGGAAGAAGTTGTCCCTTTCAAGGCCAATCAGAATTTAGGATAAGGTTGCCAAATACAGCAAATAAAAATACAGAATACCCAGTTAAATTTAAATTTCAGATAAAAAATATTTTTTTTAGTTTAAATATGTCCAAATAATGTCTGTGTCATACTAAAAATTATTGTTTATTTGAAATTCAAATTTAACTAAGGCGTCTTGTCTTTATGCGGCAATTCTGGTTTAGGTTTCTTTACAGGAGTTCCCCATCTCTGTCTACTACATGCTTATAGAACATCTACCAGGCATGTGTGAGATATGGCAACATGAGCCAAGTGCAGCTTCTACATTTAGAGGTGAGTTTGAAAACGGGCATGTTGATGAACAATTGTAGAACAGAAAATGTAGGAAGCGTGGGATAGTGAAAGAAGTCTGGACTTGGGTGTTTGCTTTGAGTTCAAGTTCTACTTCTGATGTTCACTAGCTGCATTATCTTAGGTAAGTTATTAACCTCTCTGGGCCTCTGTCATTTATGTGTGGATATAGGAATAATACCAACCTCAGAAGGTAACCAAGGAGGTAATAAGAAATTGTATGTATCTCATGCCTGGCCGCAGTCAGATCTCAATAGATGCTAGTTTTATGAAATAATAGAACTACCATAAGAAAGAGACGACTAAACATGCCATGGTAATGATTAAATTTACCTCCTTTGAGAGGCTCTCTACAAAGAATGTAACACTTCACTTTTATTTTATTATTATTTGAGATGGGGTCTGACTGTGTTGACCAGGCTGGTCTCAAACTCCCGATCTCAAGCAATCCTCCAATCTTGGCCTCCCAAAGTGCTGGAGTTACAGGTGTGAGCCACCACACCTGGCTCACACTTCACTTATAAATAGAAATAATAGCTATTGGAGTATCCAGGGTAAAAAAAGAAAAAGAAAAAAGAAATAATAATACCATGTATTTAATGCCCACAACATTGTCCTAATAAACATGATCTCATTTAATCCTTATATTAACTCCCCAAGGTATTTACTCTTATTGTCCCCAGTTTACAGATGGAGAAACTAAATTAAATAGTTTGCCATAGAGCTAGTAAGTGGTAGAATTAGTATGTTCACTCAAGTCCATCTGACTCCCCAACCAGTGCTCCTAACCTCTATCTTATGCTACCTTTGCATAGATTGGCTCTTGAATTTTGAGCTGGTGACCACTATGAAGAGAAGCACGGATTGTGCCTACTGAGCATCTGGAACAGCAGATGGAGAGGCAGAAGCTGGGAGGGGTGAAAGAATAGTCCTGGGGCCCTGAGTTGCTGGGCATTCTGGAAACAGCAGGTCATTGATGTTCACAGGTGTGTCTTAAGAGCTTTGCAAGTTCTCAATTTGCATACTAATTTCTATATAGAAGGTATAACTGGGGCGGAGAGGGGATACTGAGCAGCCTCTTGGCCCTAATGAAAGTTTTGTTAGTATTGGTAGTTACCATTTGTTGGATATTTATAATATGTCAGGCAATGCCATGCATTTTCGCACATTATCTCATTTAACCATCACAACCACAGATGAGAAAAGCCAAGGCCAAGGTCACATAGCTAGGAAGCGTTGGACCCAGTGCTTGTGTAACTCCAGCAGGGTGGAGGGTTGATGCACTCTCTAAATAAGAGCTCATTCACTTCAAGGCATGTAATTAAAATTCATTCCTCAGTAAAATTGTGTGTTACTTACACAAGTCCCTTGTAAACATTCAACACTATGCCAAAAGTTTCCTATATTGCGGGAATCAGTCTTATTTCAGTGCCATGTTCCACTTTTAGCTAGTTTCGAATGAATAATGAACACATTGGTAACAATTACCAACATTGCAGCGCCTCCCTACCTCCACCTCACAGCCGGGGCAGGGCAGGCTTGCTTGCTCCAATCTAAACTCTAGCCCTGCAACTCACAGAATCAACCCACCCTCTTAGACTCCTCCCCTCCTCTGGTTTGCCCACTCACCTTGGGAAAAGTGCAGAAAGATCAGATTTTTTTCTTGCCCACTCACTTTGGGGAAAGTGCAGAAAGATCAGATTTTGTACTTTGCTAAGAATACGAAGTGCAAGGTGCTAAGAATGCAAAAGTAGGTAAGACGTGGACTTGGAGTGTGAGGCCTTCCCACAGGGAAAGATGGGATAAGGGTAATAACTGAAGGCAAAGGGCAAACTCTCTTTTTTTTCCCCAAATCATTTTATCTTTAATAATCTCACAGTAATTTAAAATATGAGAAAAGTCAAACATGCTCCCTTTATGGGTGATGCCACCAGGATAGGCTCACACAACCATGATCAATCGCCATGATGACACTGGATGCCACAGAGTATGGCTGGCAAAAAGGCATCAGGGCTCACGGATTGAGGAGTTTGGTTATGGAGTCTCTGAGGGGTAACAGGCAGCAGAAGAGACATCAGTTTAACGGACTTTCAGAGGATAGGGCGCGGTTACTGGGTCTTGAGCACCTTGAAGCGTTTCTTGATGGTGATTCGGTGGCAGGAGTATTTGTCATCTGGGGAGAGCTGAGCAGGATGGGCTGAGCAGGTCTGTTGTCCCATCGGGTCCAATTTCTTCAGCGTATAGACCCGATCTCCCTCCTCGTTGAGGTATTACTGGAGAAACATGATCACTCTTAAGCCAGAGGCTCCAATTCGGTACGCAACTCCCAGGGCAAACTCTCTTTAAAAGTCTTGTCTTTGAAATCATATGATTCTTATATTCTACTTCATCTTATGCCTGTTTGTTTTAATATAAAAATGTTTACCTTAATAAATAATACATTAAAATGAATAAAAATTAAAATAAATATTGTTTTCTGAATCTCTAAATAAAATTTAAAGATATATTTATTATAAATAAAATTCAAAAGGCCAGGCCTGGTGGTTGACACTTGTTATCCAGCATTCTGGGACAGCCAGGCAGGAGGGGGGAGGGTCACTTGAGCCTAGGGGTTCAAGGCTGCAGTAAGCCATAATCACACCACTGCACTGTAGCCTGGGCAACAGAGCAAGACCCTAACTCAAAAAAAAAAAAAAAAAAAAAAAAAAAAGAAGGCCAGGTGCAGTGGCTCACACCTGTAATCCAAGCACTTTGAGAAGCCAAGGTGGGAGGATAACTTGAGGTCAGGAGTTCCAGGCCAACCTGGCCAACATGGTGAAACCGTCTCTACCAAGAAATAAAAAAATTAGCTGGGGGTGGTGGCGCACACCTGTAGTCACAGTTACTTGGGAGGCGGAGGTGGGAAAATTGCTTGAACTCAGGAGGCAGAGGCTTCAGTCAGCCGAGATCATGCCACTGCACTCCAGCCTGGGCAACAGAGTGAAATTCTATCTCAAAAAAAAAAAAAAAAAGGCAATGCCCTAAATATAAATGAGGAAATGTAGCTAATCTATCATTCTTCCACCCTGTTTCCTTACATGAATCCCCATCCTGGAAGTTATTTTAGCAGGTCTGAGAAGGACAGCCATAGGGATTTAAGCAGGATAGTTATATGATAAGATTTATTTTCTAGAAAGAGCTTTCTGACAATGGTATAGAGGATGGATTGGAGGTGAGAGACACTGAAGGCAGAGAGAGCAGATGGGAAGTCCTGCAGTAACCCAGGCAAGAGATGGTAAAGGTTAAGGAGATAAAGAGAAGAGTTTTTGAAAGGCATTTTAGAAGTGGAGGTCAGGCACGATGGCTCACGCCTGTAATCCTAGCACTTTGGGAGGCCAAAGTGGGTGGATCCCTTGAGCTCAGGAGTTTTAGATCAACTGGGAAACATGGTGAAAACCTGTCTCTATAAAAACACAAAAATTAGCTGGCACATGCCACATGCCTGTGTTCCCAGCTAGTGAGAGGCTGAGGTGGGAGGATCACTGGAGCTCGGGAAGTCGAGGCTACAGTGAGCCGTGATTGCACCATTGCACTCCAGCCTGGGTGACAGAGCAAGACCCTACCTCAAAAACGACAAGTGGAATTAGGGTCAGGCACTGAGCTTACACCTGTAATCCCAACACTTTGGGAGGCCAAGGCTAGAGGATTGCTTGAACCCAAGAGCTTGAGACCAGGAGAATTTAAAGTATCCTTTAATTCTTTTTTATCTCTACAAAAAAGAATGTTAAAGAATATTAGGCTGAGCGCGGTGGCTCATGCCTGTAATCCGAGCATTTTTGGGAGGCCAAGGCAGGCAGATCACAAGGTCAAGAGATTGAGACTATCTTGGGCAACATGGTGAAACCCAGTCTCTACTGAAAAATACAGAATTTAGCTATGCGTGGTGGCGCACGCTTGTAGTCCCAGCTACTCGGGAGGCTGAGGTTGAGAAGTGCTTGAACCTGGGAGGCGGAGGTTGTAGTGAGCCGACATCACGCCACTGCACTCCAGCACTCCAGCCTGGCACCTGGCGACAGAGTCAGACTCTGTCTCAAAAAAAAAAAAAGAATATCAGCCAGGTGTGGTGGCATGCCCCTGTGGTCCCAGCTACACGGGAAGCTGAGGTGGGAGGATTGCTTGAGCCCGGGAGGTTAAGGTATAGGTAAGCCATGATCATGCCACTGCACTCAAGCTTGGGCAACAGAGCAAGACCTTGTCTTAGACAAACACACAAGCAAAAGGAGTGGAATTAATAGTATCAGAAAGCTGTCCTGGAGCCGGGCATAGTGGCTCACGCCTGTAATCCCAGCACTTTGGGGAGCTGAGGCAGGCAGATCACTGAAGTTAGAAGTTTGAAACCAGCCTGGCCAATAGGACAAAACCCTGTCTCTACTAAAAATACAAAAATTAGCTGGGTGTGGTGGCGCATGCCTGTAATCAGAGCTACTTGGGAGGCTGAGGCAGGAGAATTGCTTGAACCCGGAGGTGGAGGTTGCAGTGAGCCGAGATTGTGCCACTGCACTCCAGCCTGGGTGACTCAGCAAGACTCTGTCTCAAAAAAAAAAAAAATGCAAATCATATATTATCTGGTAAGGGATTTATGTCCAGAATATACAGAGAAATCCTAAAACTCAACAACAACAAAAAAACTGTCCAATTTGAAAATGGACACAGGACTTGACTAGACATTTTTGCAAAGAAATAACACAAATGATTGATAAGCACTGAGACAACATAAAGGGTCCAGCCAGCACCCTGCTGTTTAAGTTTTAGCCACCATCTGACTGCGATCACACCTTGAGCTAGAGCCACCCAACCTCATGCTTCCTGAATTCCCAGCCCACAGAAATGGAGAAAATGGTTATTGCTTAAACCACTAAATTGGAGTGATTCATTTTGTAGAAATAGTTCATGGCACACGGTAAAATGTTAATATGTGGAGAATCTGGGTGAAGGGTATAAAGGAACTCTCTGTAGAATGATCCTGTACCTCATGTGTGACAAAGGGGTGGGGTTACAAGGATCATAGTCTCATCTCAGGATTACTCAGGGCAGCCTACACCACCCAAGTCTATACCTGTAACAATGAAGCCGAGCTGGAACTTCAGAATGAGAAAGCAAGATAAACTGAGTGTGCGATTTCCCTATTGCCTTGGTGACACCCGGATACCCTGCAGATGTAGTTGGAAACAGCTTCAGTTTTCCAACTCTGTGGCTAGAAAAAAGTGTAGCCTGAGTTTTTACTCTCCTAACCCCTTGATTTGCTTTGGGAATTATTGTCTACAAAGGGCTCTCTCCTTTCTGAGAATTGCTTTAGGTGGAAGAGGATAGGATATGCTGTGTCCCCTCTCTTTTCTTAATCACTGTATTTGTAACTTTCTTTCTTCTTTTTCTCCAAGAAAATGGGCTCCGTTGGGGTGCTTTGGGACCAATAGTCCGAGGTGGAATCTGTGGGCGCTAGACAGGGAGATTTGGAAGAGAATGCTAAGCTGTGAGCTCTTGCTTTTGAGTTCTTTGAAGAGAATGCAGCATCTCTGGCATGTCAGCAAGCCCAGCAGAATCCAGTAATGTTCACCAAGAGGGCTTGGCTAGAGCCGGTTAAGGGATGATCAGAATGGTTAGGTGTGAAGAACTTATGCTGATTATGGAGGGTACGGGAGTCACGGGGTTGGTGCCCAGTGAGGAAATTTACCTTAGTGGAAACCTTAGTGGAAACATTTGGGAGAGTGTAGAAGAGAGAAGAGCTAGAGGTGAAGATTCAGGAAATAGAGAGTGCCAGAGTCTCAATTACCAGGATGGAAAGCTAAGGAGATGGGAGACTTATAACAGTAGCACAGTACTGAGAGACAAACTACGTGTAAAGGTAATAAGAAAAATGTGGACTGAGACTCTGAGGCAGTTAGGCCAGAGAAAAGAAGAAGGAAAATATTTGTCTTCATTTGATTCAATCACGCTAGCATTTCTCAGGATCTACTATGTGTCACATGCTGTGCCGGATGCTGAGGGAGGGGAGGAAAAAGACAGCATTCCTGCCCACCAGGGTCACAGAGCCTGACTGGAGACACAGACATGTAAACAAATGATGAGAGTGCAAGGTGTGTGTAAGAAAGGAGGAATGTACAGGGTGGGTACACAGGTGACCTCAAGGCACCCACGGGAGTCAGGGCTGAGGGAGGAAGAGCCAGAAGACATCAGCACGAAGAGAAGCAAGATGCTGAAGTCACAGGGGGAAAGAACACACTGGAGCCCTGAGCAGAGCAATGCAGGGCAAGGACAGCAAGTGTGGAGAGGAAAGGGGGATCGAGAAGAACGGAGGAGATCCATAAAAGCATGCTTGGAGGAGGGAATTTGGGAACTTGAACGGACATGTCAGAGGGCACTAGTTATGAGGAAGTAGACTGCAAACCAGATAGTGAGCAAGATGAAGAAATAAGAGGTGTTTATCTGGGCCGGGCGCAGTGGCTCACGCCTGTAATCCCAGCACTTTGGGAGGCTGAGGCGGGTGGATCACAAGGTCAAGAGATCGAGACCATCCTGGTCAACACGGTGAAACCCCATCTCTACTAAAAATACAAAAAATTAGCTGGGCATGGTGGCGTGTGCCTGTAATCCCAGCTACTTAGGAGGCTGAGGCAGGAGAATTGCCTGAACCCAGGAGGCGGAGGTTGCGGTGAGCCGAGGTTGTGTCATTGCACTCCAGCCTGGGTACCTGGGTAACAAGAACGAAACTCCGTCTCCAAAAAAAAGAAAGAAAGAAAAGAAAAAAAGAGGTGTTTATCCTTGCAATGTGAGAAAGACAATAAGGCTGACAAAAACTTAAGTGATATGCTGATAGACAATTTTCTCAGCTCGATTTAAGGGTAAAGGCGTACTCTCTGGTAGGAGACGAAAGGGAATGTTTAACCTAGGTAGAAAAAAATGGGGCCAGGCACGGTGGCTCACGCAGAGGACTTTGGGAGGCCAAGGGGGGTGGATCACCTGAAGTCAGGAGTTCAAGACCAGCCCTGGCCAACATGGTAAAACCCCGTCTCTATTAATAATGCAAAAATTAGCGGGGGGTGGTGGCGCACACCTGTAAATCGCAGCTATTGGGGAGATTGAGGCAGGAGAATTGCTTGAACCCGGGAGGCGGAGATTGCAGTGAGCCGAGATCATGCCAGTGCACTCCAGCCTGGGCGACAAGAGTGAAACTACGTCTCAAAAAAAAAAAAAAAAGAAAGAAAAGAAAAAAAATTGAATTTGGGGATTAGAGAAAAAGGCTGTGATTGGAAGCCACACACCAAGAGAGAAGATAAAATCCAGCCTTAGCTCTTCCATGTCGCTGAAAGAGAAGAAAACGTCTCTTTTTCCTTTTTCGTAGCCATAAAAGATGAAAATCCGTCATCCAGCAACTGGAATCAGGTGTACACAGTTGTTCCTCCTGTGATGAGACAGGGTGGAGGGATTGTTACCCTGTTGCCAAGGAAAAAGGAAGGGGCTGTTCCCAGTTGCTATGGTGACAAGGTAGGCGCGTTTCCTTGGTATCACTGCACACATCTAAGGCGGTCTCCTCTCCTCGTTGCTACGGCAACTCAGTGGGGCTGTTCCTGTCGCCCCCCGCCTCCCGCCGCAGTCGCCGAGGCAAGGTGGAGGTAGGGACTGTCCTCCTCCCGCCGCCGAGTTGCCTTGGAGACGGCGGGTGCCCAGGCCCCGCCCCGCACGGACTGACAGCGGCGGCCGCATCGCGCCTGCGCAGTGCCCTCGTCCCCCGCAGTCTGTGCGTTGAAGCCGGAGACCGCGGCGGCCTCAGCGAGGACCCTCCGCCCCGGAGCCGCCGGCCGGAGCCGCAGCCTCTGCCGCAGCGCCCCCGCCGCCTGTCCCCTCCCCCGCCGCCTCCGCCGGAGCCGCCTCGCGCACTGTGAGTCCGGGCAGAGGCGACGGACGCCTTGGGGCTGAGTCAGCGGGAGGCCCGGGCCCGGGCTGGGGGAGGGGAACCGGGCTCCCCCCGCCCCCACCTCCCCACCCGCATACCCGCACCCCGACCGCGCCTTCCCCGCGCAGATCAACCCCCTCCATCCCTGTCGCCCGGCTCCCTCCGGCCTCGGCGGCCCGGCCTCCCCAGCCACTCCCCCTCCTCCTCCCTCCCCTCCCTTTCCCTGCCTCTCTCTGGATCCACCTTGGGGGTCCTTCCGCACTAGATGTGGCCACCGCACCTCTGCCCTGGACTGATACTTCCTCCAAACTACCTCCCGTCCGCCCTTGTCCCTTCTCCCTCCTCGCTCCTCCTAGGCCTGACATCTCCCGGCCTCTCCGGTTCTCCACAGTGATATGCCAGAAAAAGAGTGACTGGAGAGCGAGGGGAGACTTGGGGGAGGGGGAACATCGCGCTGGGCCCAGCGTGGGGGCCCCGGGTTTCTTCCCCACCCGCTCCCGCCTGGCCGGTTTGGGGAAGCAGGTCTGGACAGTTCTCACGGGCTGCTCAGAGCTTGCAGTGCTTTCGGAATAGATGTGGCTGAGAAGGGTTCAGCCCCATCGTGACCATCTAGCGTTTATGAACGCGGCTAGTGCCTGGTGGCCTTCTAGTGGGCTGAGCTACTGCCCAGCCGGCCGGCGGTGTGAAGCGGGGAGTAGAAGTAGTGGAGAGAAGGGAGAAAGGTTGCGTTTGGGAGCTCCAAGTTCCTGCGCTTCCAGTGTGTTGTTGTGAATAAGCATCTTGTGGCACTTTTTAAAATGCAATTTTTTAAATGGCACTGCAACCCTGGTATAATGTGAGGTTTGGAAACAGGCCTGATGCCATCCATAGGAAGTGCTTACTGTTTCTATATGAAGGGGCTGTGGCTGGACTTGGTCTTGGATTCCTGTAAATTAACTGATTGGGTAGTAGTGAGTTTTAACATAACGTGTGCAGAGTGGAGAGGAAGAAGAAAAATCAAAGCTTCTCTACGGTGTAGGTGTGAGGCCTGTACACTGTGCCTCCTGCAGCTGTGTCTTTGTAGGGGGTGTCACCACATAGGGGTTCTAGCATATTTGGACAATTCCTTGGGTTATGTTTGCTCCCCCTTCACCTGCCTGTCTTGCAGTCCCTGTTTTTGGAATAGAGGAGGGTCGCAAACAGTTTTCTTTTTCCAGGAGAACTGAGCTGAAGTCAGAGCTAGTGCCCAGAGCCAGAAACTCTTAATAAACATGTCTCAACTTGAGGGCTCCTAACTACTGTGTGTGTACCTCATTGTCAACTTTTTTTATTTGGCTTCCAAATTTCAGTGTGCTTTTAAAAAAACACATGTAAATATGAGCTGGATCTACCACACAAGAGGCTTTGGGCTTTTTACTCCAGATAGCAAAAGGAACGAATGGTCCATTGTTAAAATTCATGGTGAAGGAGCCACTCATCTGGAGTTTCTGGGGTTGCAAACACTGAGAAATAACTATTTCCCTCCTTTACTTTGCTCAATCATGGCCTATTGGCAGCCTCCTCAGAGCCACTCCCTGCTCCCATGCCCATCAGATTAGTTTACAGTAGCCAAGACGGCTGTCGCCCTAGTTTTAAACATAGAGATGAAGTTCAGGAAAAATATAGCCCCCATCCAGCAGGGCAATTTCTTCTGTTTCGAATGCCAGACTGGGGTTTGGTGGGATGCACCTGCCTGTGGTGCAATGGGAACCGTGGGGCCTGAGAGTGGCATTCCTTCCGTGTGGTCCTGTATCACATAGCTCACCAAAATACCCGAGCAGGGCAGGAGCAGACAGCTGTGCTGGAGAGCTGCTCCTGGGCTGAGTGTATTTTGGGAATCAGCGATATTACTGGGGTGAAGGGTTGTGAATTAAGAGGGGAGAAAATGTGTGAAGGCTAGATAGATCAGGAGGGTGTAAGTAAAATGTTCCTTTCCAGTTTGCTGTGGGATATAACACTTTCAGAGGATCACAGTGGTTTTTATGTGGATTAATTTGCCTTTGAAATCCATACCAGTGTTTTATGAAATAATAATGGAATGCCTTTTAAACTGCTACTATGAGGAAACAGGACTGATACTTGTCTTGGGCATTGCCTATCCAGCTGTTGCTGAGTATAATTGTTTTGTTTGTTTGTTTTTTTCTTTTTTTTTTTTTTTACCTATGTGTCCAAGGCATGAACCAGGCATAGGCACAGATCAAAAGCCAAGCTGGGATGAACAAGGGGTTGCTTTGTCCCTGGCTGATATGAGATGGGCACCACCAACCAGATGCCACTCTACCCAGGTCAGGGACGAGTGTAATTGTTAAGATCAAGGAGAGGCACATGATTTGAACCAAGTTAGACCTAAGTCTATGTAATCGATGTTGTGGTTTTGTAGGACTGTATTCTTGGTTCTAAGACACGCCAGCAATTTACCAATAGCTTTTAGGTAAAATAGTGTAATGTTACCAGATCAAAAATGTATGTTGATTCCAAGGTACATTCTCATTTTAGAAACATTAAAACAGTCAGAAAGTGGCAAGGCTTGAGGAAGGGATTTGTGAATCTTGGAATTGAGAAAGAATGGTGTTGATAATATCCCTGTGTGATGATGCCATTTCTGACCTACCATCCTGATAGTGCATGCATTGTGAAGACGAGTTTCTTCCGGTCCTTCCTCCATGCTGGCACACATTATGGGGTTGTGTTTGTAAGATAACTGGCTGGAGTTAGGCATGGTAGGAGGCTACTGAATGGCGGAAAATTCCCATATGGGAATCCAGCCAAAGGCCTTCGTGTGGTACTCTCTAGAAACTGAGCCAACTAACTGGCAGCAAACGTCTTATGAGCTATACCTGAATTTAGCCAAGTAACATTTGTCAGGAGCTGAACAGAAAATATAGTTTTTTAAAACAGAATGCATCTGCCCTGATTTGCTTACAGACACATTTGTAAAGATTCCAAGTCTCCTTCCCTTAGGATGTTAGTACTGGAGGTGACCCCAAATGGTATAGTTTCATGCCCTCATTTCTAAAGTTGACACAAGACACCAAGAGTTAAATGGCTTGCCTAAGGTCACCCAACCCATGTGGAACATGTGTAAAAACACTTTGTAAATTGTGTACATTAGGCAGGTGAATGTTGGTGGTTATTAGTGGCTGAGTCAGGATTAGATCTCCAGATTTCCACGCTAGAGTTAGTCTTCAGCACCGCATTGCTTCATCCCTCGTAATGTTCCAAAGGGTTTTAATAAAAATAATTTAGTAGTCTATAATTAGCCCTGTAGACAAGGGCTTGTTTTGTCATCTGAGATGTTGCAAAGCCAGGCAATATTTGGTGTCAAACTGTCTAATTAAATATTTATTCTTGCCACCTTAAAAATAATATTTTTTTCTCACGCATTCTGACTTCAAGAAGGTCTTTTTTCTAATTTGCATCGACTAACAGAAAAGCAAATGTGAAGCTGGGTATTTGAAGTCTTTTCTACTTCTTATATGTGAGACTACCGCATTCTAGAAAGCAAGGTGGAGAGGCTGAGAGGAGGAGCATGCATACTGGGTAGCAGCGGGTTATCTTCCAGCTCTCAGAATGGAACCTTCTGTAGTTTCTGGGAGCCATAGGGACTTCTAAACCCTATCCTTGGGAAGTGCTGAGGCAGCCTGGCCTCTGGAAGCAGGCAGACCTGAGTTCAGATCCCCATCCAGCCACCTCCTGGCTGTGTGGCCTTGGGTGAGCTATGTTACCTCTGAATGCCAGTAAGACTGGAATAATAGCCATCTGTTTTACAGGGTTATTGTGAAGATTAAATGAAAGAAAGTATGTAGAGTGTTTGCTTCATAAGAAATACCAGTCATTATTTTATATTTACTAAAGCATAAAATAACAAATAATGGTTTCAAAATTGTATCTTGATTTAGGTCCATCTTGGACCCCCAGTTCTGTAGCCCCCATCTCTCAGCAGCCCTGTCGTTATTTGACAGGGACAGAGAGAAGGTTTGTCCTGGGAAGAACTGGCACTTGCATTATTATTTCAACTGCCGAAACAGGAGTATATGAAATGTATCTTTGCTCCATGTATTCAGCCAACCTGAAAGACTGGCAGGACGGGAGCATTTGGTTTTAGGAGGCACAGATGTGGTATGCTTAGGGTTGTGGTGTGCTTGGGGTGGCTAGTCCTCCATCAGGGAGGCCAGTCTGGGGAGTGGTCTTCATTTGAAATAGAAAAGCTACTGAGCTCTTGCTTGTGAGGGACACGCATGTGGTCTTCATTGGCTTCCTCGACTGGTAGAGGCATAGATTTCAAGGGTAACTTGGCTAAAATCAGCTTCTGCATCCGTGAGATCCAGAGAGCAAGGGAAAGGAGCTATTCATCTTAGGAGGGAAACCTCACCAGTGAGTAGAGGTAAAGGGAGGTCATTTTGGATGGAGAGAATTACAGACTGGCTCAAGGCAGAGACTACTGAGTAATTAAAGAACCAGGGCAAGCTGTTCAGGTGAGAGAGCAAAAGTGAATTTAAATTCCTAGATAAATTTCAGTAGGGAAGGAAATACCCATGTATAGACATCTAAAGATTGAAAAGAGAAACACAATACTGTTTACCTCTGGGAGGTGGGATTTGGGTCTGGAGAAGGGAAAGGGAGACTCAAAAGGGAACTTTATATGCTTTGATATTTGACTTGTTGTAAGAAGCGTGGATGCTTTTGTCATTTAATGAATACCAAATAGAATGGGCAGTAGTAGTTGTTCAGTAAATACATGTTGGTACAAAAGAAGCAGCTGACTTTACTTGGAGCCTCTCTTGCCTGGGGCAAATAATGTTTGACAGTTTCAAGCAGGCCAAGGCAGTTTGCACCAAACCAAGGTCTTAAGTGAGGGCAGGACCCTCCAAAGAGGCTGCTTTGCCGGCAGCCCAGTGTACTTAACTGACCACCTACCTCATCACCTCTTCTTAAGACTTATTTTAGCTGGTCATTCCATTGCTTGACCAGCTAAAATAATCATAGCTATTCTAATAAGCTCATTTAATTTCCGACTATTGATGAAAATGGCATCTGACCATATGACCTTCATGAAAAATCCCTGCCTCTTACTTAATGTCAGGAGGGCTTGAAGTTTAAAGGCACCCAAGCTGAAATGCTGGCACACTGTGTGGCTAAGTTCTAGATCAGACCTGGCTGGTACAGCACACCTTTTACATAGCGATTTATTCACTGCTTCTGATAGGAATTACTGGTAAACTATGATAAAATCCTTAAGGATTGTTGAGCTTTTAATTTTGTTGTTAAGTTGGCCAACTGTATTTTCTAGCCAGATGTCATGTTTATTATAGAAAGATGACACACCTGTCATTTGGATACGTCCTTTGGGTTGCTTACCCAGGAGTTAGGATGGGTTATTCTGAGTAATTCACATTCCATCACCCAATCTTCCCTTTGGCCAGGAGTACAGGTTCGTGTGACAGTTGGCCAAGTTTGGTGAAGCATGCTGTGGCCAAGGATGGTTTTTCTTGTGTATAGAGCTGACTGGCCAATACTAGCATAAGCCTGGATCTTGTACTCACTCGCACAATGCCCTACCAGCTTTGCTAAACCGACCAGATGTTGTTAGTCAACTTTTTGGCATAACATCAGTATTTTAAGCTCTGGACGCTTCGTTTGTCTCAAGTAAATAAGGACTTGTCCTATCTAAAATGTTTTAACTTCATGCAAAATGATTTTTTCCCCTGAAACTATTTCCTATATATAGGAGATGCATACCACTTGTGTGATATGTTTAAAATAACTGAGCAAGAAGAATGGCTTCAAATCTGCCTAGTAGTTTCACTATACATAAAAAGGCTTAAAGGATGTATGTCCTTAGACCAGAAATTGCCATTCTAGGAATATTTAGAAAATCAGAGATGTGTAGACATACTTGTAAACGATTTTTATTAATGCAACATTACTAGTAATATCAAACATTGAAAAGAACCAAAAGTGGCAGCAACTGAGGATTGGTCAGGTTCGTCCAGATAAAATACTGCACAGGCATTAAAAACATAGAATGTTTGGAATATTCATTCCAGAACTCTTAATATCAATGAAAAAGCAGGATGAAAAATAGCATGTCAAGGAAAATACCATATTTATAAAGAAAAATATGAAAAGATACTACTAGAAGCGCATATGCCAAATCGTAAGTGATTGAGTGTTGGGATTAAAAAAAAACAAATGGCTTTTCTTAGTGCTTATTGATGTTTTCTAAGCTTTTCTGCACTAAGCAACTGTAACTTAATTATGACATTTTAAAACCAGTGACATCTAGATTCCATATAGCAAAGCAGTCATTAGAGTCTTCTTTGCCTCTTACTTTTACTATTTAAATTTATCAGAAGGTTTTAATAAAACCTTATATACCACAGGGCTCTGTTTCGGGTGGCCTTCTTTTCCCTGTCTTTTCAGATTCTCTGTATTCCCAGTTCTCTGGTGTTCCAGGTGCCTTTTTTGAGGCTTTTGCCCATTTCTGGGGTGATGTGCATCTATCTAAATTGTCTGTTTTAAAAGACTCTGCCAAGGCCTGCTACAGTCACCTTCTTCCCTTTGCCCTTTGTCACTTTCCATACAGCCATCAGCTCAGAGACCCCTTTTCCTTCCAGGGACGGAGAGGTTGGGTGACTACCTGTGGCCACCTGATGGGCAGAGGCCCTATGTAGGCATGGGCTAGGCCACTCCCTCTGTGCCACACCAGGTCTGTGGAGCTGCTGGCTGTGTCAGGAGGGGCTGGCCTTGTTGGAAGGGGCTGGCCGGGCAGCCGTCCTCTGGCCTCATCTCTCCCATCCACACACACACTGTACATCACCTAGATGGTCAGCCCAGAGGACTGATACCTGCCTTCTGCCAGTGGTGGAGTCTGCCCAGCTCTGAGCACTGGGAAAGGGGTGTTTCTGGCCTCCTCCTGAGGATCTGGGACTTAGAGTTGAAGAACATATGGCCTGTCACATAGCTCGGTCTGTGCTGTGATAAATGTTTGCTAAGCAGGATCTGCCTCTTCTTCCAAATGGTCTGACTACCCAAACACTTGTCCCAGATGGGGTGGAGGCCTTCCCTGCTTCCTGGAATTATTGGTGAGCAAGTCTTTGGGTATGGCTGGCCGGAGGAGCTCCACCACTCGGAGAGAGTGATTGTTGGCGAAACAGTCATCTTATCTTGAGGGCATTGTGGTCCTGGTCACCTTGTAATTTAAATGGTGTTTCCTGACTGGTAAGAAATGAAATCTTAGCTGCATCTGAGTCAGCAAGATCATAGTTGGGTCTAAGGTATGTGTTGCCATGTGAAAGGGGCAGGTCTTAGACCAGTGGGTGAAATTAGATACCCTTCCCATGTGAGGAGTGTTTCACCCAGGCTTATCTCCAGTGGTATAATACGTGCTGTGTAGCCAGGCCTTTCCGCAGCACCAGACTCTTGGCAGCCAGCCACCCTCCACCCCTACCCCCTTCGCTGAAGGTCATTGACACTTACCTGGGACTCTGATTTGGTCCTTGATTTGTTCTGATTTTAGATGGGTAGAGCTCATAGCTGAAAGCTCTCAGTTTAGGCATCCTATTAACACTCTTAAGTAACAGGATCACTGCTAAGTACAGAGATGTGTTATGCTGGCCCAAAATAGCAAGATACAGTGTCTCGAGACAACTTGATAAGACTTCTGTTACCCCAAAAGTATTGTTTCCAGGTTTATAGATTATTCATATAAATTTGCATATCGTCTTCACAAGACATTTAAGCATACTCTCAACACATATCCTTCATCAAGTCCTTTATCTGTTTTGTGTTGTTAGTCACTATAGGATATAAAAGAAATGAGACTCAACCCTTGTCCATAAGGAGACTGTAATCTGTGTGGAAGACAAGGTGGCTATATGGAATGATTAGTGGTTATGACAATATTGCATGTCAGAAACACATCTTTGGTGCTTTATTCTATAAGACATAGTCTCAGCTCTTAAGGAACTCAGCTAATATTCTGGCAAAAGAATTGGACACAAAATTATATGTCACTACAACATGAGGGGATGGAGCCGTATTGGCTATGGGAAAGGGTGCTTTGGTAAGCCAGAAGGAAGAGTCACCCTGAGCCGGTGAGAGCCAGGAAGACTTCAGAGATGAAGACACCCTGGAGCTGGGTGTGCAGGATGATGTGGAGACTCATCAGAGGACAGCTGAGGAAGAGAGGCAAAAGAAATGAAAAGAACAGTGCATTGGGTGTCATTGACACTACAGAGCCTAAATTCCAAAAGGGTGCTGAGAGGAAAATAGTCACTGTGAACTGGAGTAATCAGAAAAGACTTAAGTCTTGGAGCAATGGCTAACACCTGTAATACCAACACTTTGGGAGGCCAAGAGGGGAGGATCACTTGAGGCCAGGAGTTCAAGACCAGCCTAAGCAACCTAGCAAGATCCCATCTATAAAATTTTTTTTTTAATTAGCCAGGCATAGTGATATGTACGTGTAGTCCCAGCTACTAGGGAAACTGAGGCAGGAGGATGGCTTGAGCCCAGGAGTTTGAGGCTGCAGTGAACTATGATCATGCCATTGCACTCCAGCCTGGGTGGCAGAGTACAGGCCAGTCTCTATTAAAAAAAAAAAAAAAAAAAGAGATAAGACTTCACAGAGGAAGCAGAACCTGACCTTGCCCTAAGGACAAGCAGGCTGTGAGTTGACAGAACACAAGAGAGGGCTTTTCACAAGGCAAGGTACAGCATCAGCAAAGCAATCGCCGTGGAAAGGAATGTGGTGGGTCCTGTAGGCAGGGCAGCCTTAGCAGACTGAGGGTGTGTGCTGGTTTTGAGTTTGGAGAATATTGGTGACATTAACCAGAAATTAGGAAGTTTGAAGAGACAGTTTGGAGAGGAGTTGCTTTTTAGACACAGAGAACTAGAAACAATATGACAGTGGGTTACAGGACATCCAAGTGGAGGGATCTCATAGAACCGGAAGCTGAGGGTCAGGTTGTGGATGGAGCTGTAGAGTGAGAGTCAGCAGTGCTGAGGAGGGCTGGCTTCCCTCAAAGGAATCTCTCCAGAGGACTTGCATGCAGAGTGCAAAGACCAGAGCCCCAAGTAATAAGCTTGAGAACTGTTCATAGTTAGTAAAAAAAGGGAGGAGATGGCGGGAAACTAGGATGATTCAGCAGCATGGGAAGAGAAAACGTCTGGAAGTTTCAATGCTGCTGATTTAACTGGATTTAAGGATTTAAGTAGAAGGAAGTCATGATGATTGCTTAGGGTATCCATTCATTAAAATACTGAAGTGGTTTAAGGGGAAAATTGATAGAGCAAAATAGAAGCAATGGCTGGTCACCAGAGAATGGCAGCAGGGAGGGAGAGGATAGCAGTAACCAGAAGAAGCAATTGAATCAAATGCTTTATTTTATAAAATAATTCTATTCTTTATCAGCAAACATATCAAATTTTAATGTGTGGTTCTTAAAATACATTTTGTGTATTAAAATGTGCTTCATCTGCAGACCTCCCTATATTGACATAGTCCACATATTTGTAACTTCAAATATTTCATTCCTTCAGTGGTATCCCATCATATGGATGCCAGTATGCTTTACCATCAATCTGGTTGGTCAGTTGGAGTATTTCCACCATTTTGCAAGTGTAAATATCTCTGCTCTGAACTACTGTACAAGTGACATTTTTTTCTTTTGTGGATTATTTCTTTGTGGTATATTCCATAAAGTGAGATTACAGAGGTGCAAAGGGTACAATATATTTTTTTAATAAGCTTTTTATACAATGTTCTCCATAGTGATCTAACCAACTTTCAATTAGAGTAAAAGTTTGGTATTGATGTAGAATCATCTTTTATAATAAGAAGGAGGTCTGAGCATGTTTAATAGCAGAACGGAAAAGGAGTTATCCAAAGAGAATAGTACACATGCAACAGAGAAAGCAAAAAGGAATGATCCTTAGGATCCCAGGTAAAGGTTACTTTGAAGAGGAGAGGGCATGGCTGTTTCTGCCCCTGACTTTTAGGGTGAAGTCCAGGAGAGATTACTGGGGTTCCTCCTAAGAAAAGACCTTTCTTTCTTTAGTAAAATAGAGCCAAAACCACTTGCTGAGGTTGGGGAGGGAGAGGGTTAGTGGGGAATTGAGTTCTTGAAGGTCTGAATTACCCACAGTCAGAAATAAGTCTGGGCATATAAGAGATGAATAAAGGTCTTGTTGTGAGTGCTGCATTGGACCCATGAATTCATAATGGGCTAAGTCTTTAAAATCCTAGGCCTAGAGAAGCAGCAGTGAGGAGGAGCGGGCACCAGACTGAGGGTTGCTTGGCATGTTCATGGTAAGATTTCTGAGGAGGCAAAACTTAAGATGCAGTGAAGCAGCTGGCCCTAAGGCCAGAGGTGGAGGAAGGGCCAAAAGTCGAAGACAGGCGCTGGTTGTCTGCCAGAATGAGGAGGCAGAGTAATTATAGGGGCCAGTGGGAACAGAAAGCAGGTTTCAAATATGAGGGATGAGTAGTAAGGAGGCTACTGACAAAGGAAGATTTTCATCTTAAAATTTGGCAGCGGCTTCTTTTACTTTTGTTCATCTTTGTATAATGTTTACATTTCTAACACAGACATGTGTAACCACTGACATTTCTTAAACGAATATTTGAAATCTCAGAAGTCGAGCTGTGCCTTCCGGGTGTGGCTAGATGGCTGAGATGGATGAAGGAGAAATGAAGGTGGAGCTAGATCATGGAGCCCACCTTGAAGAGGTGCTGGGCCTGTGAGGAGCCTCCACATTTCAGCCAGTGGCGCCTGTGGTCTCAGCTTGTCACAACAGAGCGGCACCCAGCCAGCAGCCCTCCTCCACCTATACTCCAGTACTGTTCAAAATCCAAGGAGGCCCATCTTCCCCAGGCTTGACAGTCATCGCTTACATGTACTGTTGCGTGAGTCTGATGGTTTCCAACTCTCTGAGCAGATGCTTACTGAGCCATGCCTCTCTGGTCTCTGTGAGTGAAGGTTCTTCCTCCAGACAGATAGCACCCCTTGCTAGGAATGCAGTTTTGCGAGTGGAGCTTGGGTTCTCCTCATTTTATGACGGTTCACCTCACTCATCTCTTCCACTAGGTGCTCTGTGCATTGTACAAACTGTACAACGGTGTATAACAGCCCTGTTTCTCTCTTGCCTGTTAAGAAACTTGGCCTAAGGTCCTTTCCTCCTCTGACCCCTCTCCTTCTCATGTCCTCTTAGATCATCCGCTTTGACCCTGACCCTGTTTAACACCCTGGGTTGTGGCCTTTATTCCACCTACCAGATTCACATTACTTTCATGCTGCACAACTAATGGCGTTTACACAGCTCACCATGCAAAGCAGCCACAGGGGCTGATAGCAGGGGACTTAACAAGATGTGTGAGTCAGGTACGGGAATCAGCATGTGGAAACGGAAAAGCTAGGGCTGCTTTCTTCCAGGGCCTTACACTGAGTCTAAACCTTGCCTGGACATTTTGTAAGTCCCGTTTCATGAAAGCCAGGACCTAAGCAGAAGTGTGGCTTCCTGCCAGTCCCTACCAGGAAGGAACAAACAGCTTACAGTACAGGCCTCAAGCCAGGTGGGGTAGGAGCAAGAGTGCATTGTGTTGCCTGTGGAATTCAATGAACTCTCTGTAAACATAGCCTCCTGCCACTGTTCTTTTCCCTTTTCCCCTAGTCAGTCTACCTGAGAGTCATTAGCCCTTGGCCTATAATTAGGTAAAATGATTATTTTACTACTGTTTATCCATTTCACTAGATAACTAGCTTCAGGAGGCAGGGGCCATATGAGACTTAGCAGTAACTAGGGCTCAACAAATAACTGCTGAATAAATAGATTTCTAAGGTATATTTGTTGCTGTCAGTTCTTAATTCTATGAAATAGTTTTTAAGCGTGAGTAGATAGTGACTGCTATAACTAAGAAAAAAGCCCTCACATTTGTCCCTAATGGATAAGAGTACTAGCAAAAACAATGTTTTGACTTCTCAATCTCCAGATTGGGAGTACCATTGGAAAGTAAGAAGGCCCAAACCAGCTCCTGTCAGGGGGAAATGGGAAGACACGAGAGGAAGATACCACTGCCGCTACCACTGTCCTGTGCAATAAGGCCTCACTTGGGCAGAATTAGCCTTCCAGTAAGACAGAGACAGACATAGACATTCAGAGACTGAACCCACCACTTAATCTGTGCTTGCGTAAAGTAAAAATCAAACATGGGCCTTTCCTAAGGGTGGATTTCCTACTCTCCTAGGTGTGGGTGACTAGATCCTGACCCAGGAGCCTGCTGGGTTCCAAGCTCAGGCTCCAGAGCTCCTCTTCTCCTGGCCGCACCCCCAGCCCTGCCTGCCAGCTATCCCTGAGTACTGTTCTGCTTCCCCTGCAGCTTCTCAGACATACAAGCCTCCGATTGGACTTCTCGTGGCCTGGAAGTCTTGATTTTTCAGGACCTGGGAAGGCACTGCTGTGGCCCAGGGCTGTCCCAGGATGTGTCAGGAGGTCATAACACGAGAGGACTCATTCCTCTGAGGCCCTCTTAAAGGTTATTGGGAACTCAGTGATAACGCAGGCTTTGTCAAGAGTACTTAGGAAGATCTCATTTGTACCTTTATCTCTAAAATGCACCATTTGAACTCAGATGGTTCTGCCAGCATCTGGCTGTTCTGTGGAAGTTATGTTGCTTGCCACCTAAAGCAGACGACTTCCTCTTTGGGAGGGACTAGGAAGGAATTCGCTATTTGTTTTAAAGCTCCCAGAGCTGTGAGCTAAAACATCTTCACTTACACTTTCCTTTCAGCTTGGTTTTCTAGGATCGACAGCTCCCTCTAATTCCAAAGAGGCCACTTGTCAGCTTCATTAAGAAGGTTTCCAAGATAGCTATTGAAACCTGGAGGCAAGCAAAGAGAATCAACTGAGAAGCCTTTGAGGGCAGGTGTCCCTCGGTAGCAGCTGCCCCTCACCCCCGTCCCTTCACCTTGTTGGGGATTTGGAGTTTGGCAAGACCTTCCTCAGGTGACTGCCAAGTCCACAGTTATTCTTCTGAAGAACACTTGAAAATTTTTGCATCACTTGTCTCATCTTCACCCTAATAATGTTTGGGTCCATGCATTAGCTTTTCCATGAATTTAAATATATTTATATATTATTCTCAAAATTGTTACAACCTTGCCCATATTTTCGGAGAAACTTCTAAGAGTGATATGTGTTTAATGCCTTTAGTGTATAGTAATAATCAAAAACCCCTTCTGGATGACAAATGTAATTCAAAATTGCTTTTAGAGTGAAATATTTATTAATTAAAACATTGCAGAAATGTACAATGCAAAATTAGAAGTCCTCCATAACCTTGTCCCCCAAAGAGAATCACTGCCACTATTTTGTTGAATGTTCCAACTTTTTTCTATGCACAAATTAACATTTATTTTGTAAAAACTTGGAATTTAACTATTTTTCATTTGTAGAAAAATTGGAAAAGATAGTGAGAGAATTAGAACTACTTGTAATTCTACCGTGCAGACAGCAGTGGCCTCAGGAGGTGGCTTGGGTGGGCTTTAGCACTGCCCTCTCCCTGAAAGCTGCCACAAGGAAACATATGCTCCAAATACAAATGTGTGCTTGTTCTGCATAGGCATCATCAAGACTTTCTTCTGTCTCCTTCTTCCCTCCAGATTACCAACCCCAAACCCCTCCATACAGAAAGCTTGTTGCCACCACTGCTTTTTACAGTGGTGGACATACTACTCCATTTTATTCCAGTCACACATACATCTTTTAACCAAGAATCATATTCATTTATAGTTTTTCCAGTCATCATATCAAGTTCCAGTGCAAATTACATGTAGAACGCACTTCGAATTGTCCCGGGTAACATTGGTTTTGATTTTGCCCCCAGTAGCACTGTTTCCAAGACGTGTCAGGGAACTGTTTTGAACTCACCCCTGGGATATGCTTTCACTGTGCCAGTGGAGAAGCTGAAACATAGGAGCAATGACTTGTTCAAGATCCAAATGAAACTCTGCCTTAGTTAGCCTTACCCACAGGTGTCTAAGTCCCCAAGATCATTGGCTGAACTGTCTGAGTTTACTGCAGCATTCGGGAAGGAGTAGAAGGTACACGACTAGGTCTTGAATTCTTCCTTCTTCTTTAGCCTCAGTATCAGTTGCTTAGTACCATTTAGACAGATGGTGCTTCGGCCTTGAGAGAGATTGTTAAGACATGTGCTGTTGAAACTCTTCTCTTTTGGGAAGGGATGTTGGCCTTTCCTCAAGTCAGGCAGAATCCCACCTGGGCCATCATCCCAGCTCCTGAGATAATTCACAATATTCTCCTTCCACATTCTATTCTGTACATCTCATTTCTCCATGTGCAAACACTTAGCCAGAGAGCATTCTGAGTGAGTGAGGCTATTCCTATAGCAGTAATATGGCAGAAGCAGGCCCTGGAGACCCTCCCCACTTGCTCAGGTGTGGCCCAGACCAGTGCTATACCATACAGCCACAGCCACAAGGCAACCACCATAACTCAGAGCAACCCCTGCAGCATGAGAGAGCAGCCTAGGAAGTCCCAGTGAGCGAGGCACCATCAGCCGGGTGTTCCTTTCTTACAGCTGCCAAACAAATTACCTTGAAACTTCTAATCCCCCAGAACTGGTAAATATCCCCTTATATGACAAAGAATAGGCATTGCCTTATATGGCAAGAAGTGTTAATTAAGTTAAGGATTTTGAAAGGAGAGGTTTATCCTGGATTATCTGGGTGGACCCTAAATGCATCTTTATAAGCGGGAGGATAGAGGAGTTTTGAGATAGAAAAGACAGTGTGGCCACAGAAGCAGAGACGGGAGTGGTGTGGCCACAGCCTGAAGTCACCAGAAGCTAGCAGAGAGGCAGGGAGCAGATTCCCCCTAGAGCCTTCAGAGGGAGGGCAGCCCTCCTGATACTGTGACACTGGTCTCTGGCCTCCAGACCAGTGAGAGGAGGAACTGCTGTTGTTTTCAGCCACCCAGTTTGTGGTCATTTGTCACAGCAGGCACAGGAAACTAATCCAGTATGCCAAAATCAAGGTGTTGGCAAGGCAGCGTTTCTTCTGGACACTCCAGGAGAAAATCCGTGTTCTTGCCTCGTCTATCCTCTAGAGGTTGCCCATACTAGCTGGCTCCTGGCACTGCATCACTCTGCTTCCCTCATCACTGTTCTCTGACTGACGCTTCTGCTTCCCCTCGGAAGGACTCTTGTGATTATATTGGGCCCACTCAGATAAACCAGGATAATCACATCTGCAAAATTCCTTTTGCCATTTAAGATAACATATTTACACGTTCCAGGGATTAGAACATGGACATTTTTGAGAACCTACCATAGTCTATAAGCCTAAATGATATGGGTAGGAATGGTGGATCTGTTCCCTACATCTCAGAATGTTCAAATTAGATGCTACTTCCTGAATCTTGAGAAAAGCAGTATTAAAGGAAACACTCCTTTATACAGAAGTGGTATCCATGGAATGTATTACCCTTCACAGTTCTTTCAGGCAGAAAATGTGGAAGGGCCTACGTCGGCAGTGGCAGAAAGATGGGGGTATGAATGTGAGCGAGGCAAGATTAGGTTCTCCCTGTAAGTTTTTGAGGTGAGGGTGTGGGGGAGGGTATTCTACAGCACTCATCTTTGGTGCTTCTCAGGCAGACTAAGTTGGATGGGGCTTTGGTTTGGGCCAGTAAGGGCATTTTGTGCAGCCTTCAATCATAGCGCTGGTGCATATTGGCCGCTGGAGAAGATCCAGAGGATGAATCACAGCAGTAGACCTAATGTGGGATTAGAGGTAATGGAGCATGCTCGTTTTAATGGAGAATGATAGGGCTGTGGGAGATGCTACGGAAGGTGGAAGTGGCGCATGTGGAGTGTTGGTTGGAGTGAGAGTGAGAAGCTGAAAAGCCACTGTTTGAAACAGTTTCCATCTAGAGGTAAGAACTCAGGAGGGAGCACCCCAGTAATAGCTGCCCTTGAGGTGAGATGGGATTACTTGAAGCAGTTTGGTTCCAGTCTCATCAAAAGCCGAGTTCCCTTTCTGCTCCTGCCTGTCTCTCTAGCTCTGGAAAAGATGATTTCTTCCTCAGAAGTAAATAAAATTTCTTCCTTGTGCATCAGTGTAGTGTGGGAATAAAAAAAAATAAAAAAATTTCCTTCTTGAAGAGGATGTAAAAGCATTAATTATTAATGTTTATTTTCATATTTACAGATGGAAAGACATGCTGACTTCAAAGAGGTAGAGTTGGGACTGAGGAAGAGAATTAATTCTCAGCATTAAAATTATCCACTAGAAAATTTGTGTACTTGTTTTGAAAAAGTTTTGCTGAGTGTGGTGGCCCGTGCCTATAATCCCAGCACTTTGGGAGGCTAATGGGGTGGATTGCCTAAGGTCAGGAGTTCAAGATCAGCCTGGCCAACATAGTGAAACCCTGTCTCTACTAAAAATACAAAATATTAGCTGGGCATGGTGGCAGGTACCTGTAATCCCAGCTACTAGGGCAGCTGAGGCAGGACAATTGCTTGAACCCAGGAGGTGGAGGTTGCATTGAGCTGAGAACACGCCATAGCACTCCAGTCTGGGCAACAAGAGTGAAACTCCATCTCAAAAATAAAAGTTTCTAGTGGTTGATTATAAAGTTGGAGAATTTCAAAAGAGATCTGGCAATCAATAAAGGGATCAGAGAAGAATCTATTAGGACAGAAATGTTTGTGTTCCTAACCACCCAGACTCATTTCTAGGACAAGGCATTAGACAAAGGTGTCAGCAAGCAGCCACCTCCTACATGCTTGTGAAACACTATGAGAAATTATGGTACATGACTCGGAAACTTGCCAAATAATTAATGGCTTAATTCTGCTTCAGCTCTTCTTTTCATAACACAAAGGTCTAAGACTCCAATTAATGAATTTCACTTTAAAAAGAAGTCTGTTGAATACTTGCTCTAGTTTAGAGCATGAAGTTCAAAGTAGGGGACACAAAAAGAACCCATTCTCCTGGGGCCACCTCTCTAGACAACGCTAGCTGCTAAGCAGGAGGGCCTGCTGGAGGCCAGGTTCTAATGCCAGAACCATTGCTACATGGCATGTCCCTTGGCCCACTGTGAGCAGCCACAGCAGTGTGATACCAGTGTCTTCATGGGACCAGCATCCTGACCTGGTGGGGGGGGCTCCTCCCTCCCAGTTTTTAAATACAAGGACATTCCAGCATCTCAGCATTCTGTGATGGTGTGAGGTAATATATCTGTCCTAGTCTCTAGCTCATTTTTTTTTTCAATCTGCATCTCAGAGCATCAAGAAGAACACTGCGTACATTCAGCGGCTTTTAAAAATGTTGGCAGAAGAAACCAATTAGCTAAGTGGTCGTTAATAGCTGCAACCCATCATTGAAATTTTTTCAGCATATTTCTTTATATTTGTTCCCCAAGTTGCTTTATCTCATCACAACCTTTTGGAATCCAACCAGAAAGAAGACTGAAGTTTCTGGAGATAAGGGAAAACTGCAATGTAAAAATCATGCTTTGCCCTGACTCAGCTTAATAATCAGGCCACTGACTGATTAACAGTGACAAGAGCAGTGCTGGTAAATGGGGAAATTGTGTGTGTTCTGTAGAGCAGAGTTTCTCAAGTGTAGTCCTGCTGCTGACTCACCAGGAAAGCTGGTGAAAAATGCAGACTCCAAAGCCCCAGCCCACAACTGTCCCTCTCTGAGGGTGGGCCTAGGAATCTGCACTAGTAATAGACCAGTCACCTATATATACCCTAAATTTTGGGAACCTTTTCACTAGGAGGGGTTTCCTCCTTGAAGTATGTGGAGTTGATCTTGGTTTGAAAACTTTCCCCAAAGGCAAAAGTGACCCCTGGCACTCCTTGGCGAAAAAACTATCCTGCTTCTCTCTTTGTATCCCCTTGGACCTAGAGAAAAGTTGTGCTCCAGCTCAGTAGCTCCGCGTGTGGTGAAGTCCCAGTTTATTCTTCATCCTTGCTGCCTAACAGGTAGACAGCATCACCACCTCAGCTTTTTCATCATAGCCCTGTAATTCCAGCACCAATGTGTCCCACATTGATCAAGAAGCCAAGCCTTGGGATGCCACCATTTCGCCTTTCACTGTGTGATGGCATTCTGAAGTTTTTCTTGGCACTCTAAGAAGAAAAAGCTGTGTAGAATTTCTGATGGTTGTTTTGCAGAACATCAAGAAATACCCACTAGGCTCCAAAGCCCCAGGCAGTCCCTGTTTAATGTGGTCAAGGAAAGAAATGACTCGTCTCTGCATGAACTGGGCACTGTGCAGGATGCTTTTCATACACTGCCTCAATTAATAAGTGATCTGGAGTCCATGCAATGCAAGGGAAAGGACAATGACAGCAGCAACTGAATGAAAGGCAGGTTTGAATTCTGCTCTCACCTGCGGTATGACTCATCATGGTAGGAAAGTCAGCTCCCCAGTCTATGTATCCTTCTGTAAAATGAGGTTATTGCTGTTCCCATCGCCCAATCATGAGGCCAGAGTTGGTAATACTTTGAACTTCCCAGATGAAAGGTGATATGAAACTACAAAGTAAAGAGTTGGTGTAGAGGAGGGTGCTACAAAACTAAAAATGAGATGCCTAAGTGACAGCAAAATGTAAGGATGTCAGGATGCTCCACTCTGCTGCCGGGAGACTCTCCAGACCTTCATTTGCCTTGTTTGTCTTAGGAAGGATGTTGTGAATACTCACTATCATGTAAGGAGGGGCAGCCTAGTATGGTGAAGAGCAAACACTTTGGGGTTACTGACCTACTGACTCAGAATCTTGAGTAAGGAAATGGAAAGCTGCAGTTTTAAGAAATTTCCAGCCGGGCGCGGTGGCTCAAGCCTGTAATCCCAGCACTTTGGGAGGCGGAGGCGGGTGGATCACGAGGTCAAGAGATCGAGACCATCCTGGTCAACACGGTGAAACCCCGTCTCTACTAAAAATACAAAAAAAAAAATTAGCTGGGCATGGTGGCACGTGCCTGTAATCCAATCCCAGCTACTCAGGAGGCTGAGGCAGGAGAATTGCCTGAAC
>NW_022436984.1:673244-798608 GCF_009761245.1 Sapajus apella
AGAGACCATCCTGGTCAACACGGTGAAACCCCGTCTCTACTAAAAATACAAAAAAAAAAATTAGCTGGGCATGGTGGCACGTGCCTGTAATCCAATCCCAGCTACTCAGGAGGCTGAGGCAGGAGAATTGCCTGAACCCAGGAGGCGGAGGTGGCGGTGAGCTGAGATCGCGCCATTGCACTCCAGCCTGGGTAACAAGAGCAAAAACTCCGTCCCCCCCCCAAAAAAAAAAAAAAAAAAAAGAAATTTCCAGCTGCGTGTGATAGCTCAGGCCTGTAATCCTAGCACTTTAGGAGGCCGAAGTGGGAGGATTGCTCAGGCCAGGAGCTCAAGACAAGCCTACACAACATAGTGAGACCCCATCTCTACAGAAAAAAATCTTAAAATTAGCTGGGTACGGTGGTGTGTGCCTGAAGTCCCAGCTAGTTGGAAGGCTGAGGCAAGAGGAACACTAGAGCCCAGGAGTGTGAGGCTGCAGTGAGCCTGCACCATTACACTCCAGCCTGGGGTACAAAGCAAGACTTGTCTTGGAAACAAACAAACAAAAAATTCCCAAAGTGATTTTGATACACACGAAAGCTTGAAGAACAGTGTGGTTTTCCTGGACTCCTGATGGTTCCCAAGGAAGCTGTGTATTTCTACACCCCTCCTATGTGCCCCATGCTATCCCACTGCCTGAGCCACTTTCCACTCAGTCCTTCCTATGCATGCATAAGCAGCATCATCTCTTGGGTGTGCTTCCACTAAATGAACTCCTACTCTTCCTTCAAGACCCGGTTACACATCACTTCTTGCCCAAAACTTTTCCTGAACCTTTGCAGAGGAATGAATTTTTCCCAGGTAACAAAAAATACCATGCAACCATCAAAGAGAATGAGGCATGGAAAAGTAACCATATTTTTAGAGGAAAAAGAAAGTCACAGAATGTTTCTATTTTGATTGTTTTTCTTTAGATGACTGTACAAATAGTTATATATAGGTTGAATATGTACATAGAAAGGTCTGAGGAATACACATAGCTGGTAACAGGAAACTTTTAAATTTTATACACATCTGTATTTTTTAAATGTACATGCTATTTTGTAATATTTTGAATTTAATTACAATGAGAGTAATTACCAAGAGAGTAATTGCTTGAGTATTTATAGGGAAGAATCAATTGCTCTGACCGCCCTTGTATATCATGTTATGGTTGCGTGTGTTTCCCTCCACTGTTCAGCTGTGAGCTTCTGAATGGCAAGGCATTCAGGCCATTATTCTGCCTGTCACCAGTGTTTAGCACTTCCCTGACACTCAGTGGGTACGCACCATATACAGATTTTAGGGATGCTTAATTGATCAGCCCCAGGGGTGGCCAAGTCTGCCACTGAGGTACAGCCTATGGTCAGTTGGCAAGGCTAGTCTTTGTAGAAAGACAGTAGCAGGAAGGAAGTGATAGTGGTGGGTGGACCAATACTGCGTGTAGCCTCCACCACAAAAGACATAGTTTGGTGGTGGTGATAGGGAAAAGAGGACTTTGCTAGTGACAATTGGCTACAAATGGTCTGTGGGTCACTGCCACTTGCTTTCTTAAATCCCTATTCCAGTTCTATAATCAGTGTCTGCCTGCTCCAAAGTAATTCCTACTCTTTTTCAAAACAATAAGATTCCATATTCACTTTATAAAGCCCCACATAAATAAAAGAAATTGGCTTATTTTCACACAGTTTGTCCCCTTTCTATTTCTATCCTTTCAGAATCCTGCAATGATGAGATTGCCTAAGTGGTCTCTCTGGAAGTCCCTGGCAACTTCTAGGTACCCCTTCCATGTTGCATTTGTATATCAGACTCTCAAACTCCAAATTAGCCAAGATGTAAATGGGTAACAACTGTCTATGTTCTCTCTATTCCACCAAAAGCATGGGGCATTCCTCCTCTCCTCTTATTGAAATAACTGATGTAAATCATGCTAAACTTTGCACCTTGACCTCCTTAGGCCACACATGTGGAAATTGATTCCCTGCCCTTCACCACCATATCCTTTGTGCCAAATTCCTAAGAGAGATTGGATGTGTATAATTTTTTAATCTCATGATTTTGGAAAATCAGAAACTATTATTACTCTATAAGGGAGAAGAATAAATGAGGTGTGTTCACATTTATTATATGTAAATCTAAATGCTATAGCAATACCTTTTGACAGAAATGTAATTTTAAAGTCACGTTTTAGGAAAAGCATAGTACTCATTCTCACTGACTAATGTTATCAGATAATTTTTTTAAAATCCTGACCTATTCTAAGAGTTTGGAATGGATGTTTGAGGGGAGGAGAAGACAGGCCACTCAGCAAACATTAAGCACCTACTTTGGCCATGCTTTTGATTTTAAAAATGACGCATGTAAGACACTGCCTCATCCCTGCCACTGAATTAATGTTATAGTTTTAATATACCCCGCAGTGATCATGAAATGTGGTATGCATTCCATAAAACTGGAATCAAATAAGGATCGATTGCATCTTACTCATCGGTATCCTTGTGAAGACCGTGTAGGCCAGAAGTGAGAAGATTATTTGAAATCCTTCTGTTTCCGACATGGAGTGTTGATTCTGTATAATGTGTTGCTTCTCTCCTGAGAAATTCAGGGTTCTGTTTTATTTCCTGTTGCACATGTTGTACTTCCATGCCCTTTTTATATTCTGCTGCTTTCCCTAGTTTCAATTTAGTCATAGGGATTCTATAGCTCTCACTGTTCCTTTCTCTGGAAATACCATGCATGTTGTAACTGGACGACCTTAATGAGGTAAAATATTAGGACATTATTAGCCGGGCACAATGGCTCACGCCTGTAATCCCAACACTTTGGGAGGCCAAGGTGGGTGGATCACCTCAGGTAAGGAGTTCAAGACTAGCCTGGCTAACATGATGAAACCCTGCCTCTACTAAAATACAAAAAATTAGCTTGGCATGGTGGTGGGCACCTGTAATCCCAGCTAGTTGGGAGGCTGAGGCAGGAGAGCTGCTTGAACCCAGGACGCGGTTGCAGTGAGCCAAGATCACACCACTGCACTCCAGCCTGGGCAACAAGAGTGGAACTCCATCTCAAAAAAAAAATTTGGACATTATTAAAATACAACCAGAAACTGGTTTGTTAAAGCACCTTTCTTAGCTATTTGTTCTATCATCAGTCACTTCAGTCTGTTTGGTATCAAAATTACAGAGTCCCCCACCATATTATGCCAGTTTCTCTACTCAGAGCTTCAGCCCTTCTCCAGGTCACAGAAGTTGTTCCAGGGATAAAAACACTTCCTCTTAAGGGAAAGTTCTGGGGAGGTCAGGAGGATGTATAGCTCCTGCCTGATGTCCCTAACACTTCAGTTGGTGACTAAACTCTTGCTGTGGATGTGACTCCCTTCCTGTGAGATTGCCAGGTTGAAGACCAGCTGAGGAGTCATCTGCCCCTTTCTCAGCCTTACCAACTTGATTTTTGCTGGATTTAGGAAATAGGACAGTTCTGGTTTGTTTATTTATTTTATTTTTATTTTTTTTTTTTTTAGAGACGGGGTTTCACCATGTTGGCCACGAGGGTCTCGATCTCCTGACCTCGTAATATGCCTGCCTTGTCCTCCCAAAGTGCTGGGATTACAGATGTGAGCCACCGCACCCAGTTCTGGTTCTTTACCCTACTACCGTAGGCCCTGCTTGGTCATGACCATTAATTGGGTCCAAAAGTTCATGCTAGGCAGAAAAGCAAGGACTCACAATGGACGTCTTGAGAACCATGCTTCCTTGAGTAGGAGATGGGTTCTCCCACCAGACAGAGACTAATTGAGAAGATTGACGTTAAGGAATGCTTCCAGAATACCCCAGAATTTGGCTTGAACCCTAATCTTTGTAGGTGGGAGCTGTCCAACATTTCAGCATACTTTTGCATTTGCCTTCTTTGAAAGAAATGTGATGATAATCTGGCTGTCTTGACTGTTTAATTGTGTGCCATGTTCTAAGGAAACTGACACAATTCAGGATCTAGCCTCTCAGGTCTTTGGATCTGATAACTTAATTTATCAGCTTTTCTTGAGGTCACCAAGCCCTGATAAAACTGACATATTTATTTGCTTAGGCACATTTGTACCAGAAAGTCAATTTAATATACTTCTTCTCTGTATCATGGTGCCTTGAAATTTAGAAAGGTAACCAGAGCTTGGTTTATAAGCATGAAATCAAAGCAAATACAGTTGTAAGTTAAGAAATGATGTGTTATCCACACCATGGTTCAAGCTTGATTAATTATCCTGTCTACCAGAGGAGACATTATTCATCCTAGTGACCAGAATACCAATTCCAGCTAAACAGAGTGCTACTTCATTGAACAGTGTTATAGTTGCACTAACATAGTTTTCCTTTCTAACCATCTTTTTCTCTAGATTCCATAATAAGCCATCTCCTTTTTATAATTGCCATTACAATCAGCTTCTATATCCTGACATGTTATAGTTTGCCAAGTTTGTAGCTTATTTTACATTGATAAATTTTAAGTCAGTCCAGCTCTGTGACATCTAGGAAGACATAGTAGTTTTATTTACAATATCTCCAAATCACCCTATTTCTTCTGATAGGTAATCCTGTCTATAATATGTAGATACTTATTAACTCATTAGCGGGGATTGGCAGACATCTTTTTTTTTTTTTTTTTTAAAGAGACGAGTGATGTCTTACTCTGTCACTCAGGCTGGAGTGCAGTGGTGGGATCATGGCTCACTGCAGCCTTGAACTCCTGGGCTCAAGTGAACCTCCCGCCTCAGCCTCCCAAGTACCTAGGACTACAGGCACAAGCCACCATTCCCAGCTAATTTTGTTATTGTTGTTGTTCAAGACGGAATCTCACTATGTGGCCCAAGCTGGCAGACATTTTTTGTAAGGACCAAATAGTAAATATTTTATGCTTTGCTGGCCATATTGTCTCAAGTCAAAACTACTCTAGTCTGCTGTTGTAATATGAGAGCAACTATAGACACTAGGTAAACAAATGGGTGTGGCTGTGTTCCAATAAAACTTCTTGACTGAAAGGGAGCTCATAATTTGCCAGACCCTGCTTATTAGTCATAGTCACAGAGGGGGTGCTTGCTTATTCTTTCCTGGTTTTGCTGCAGTCCTATTTTATCCTAGATATTAATAGGATGTTTAAGTCTTCAAAAGTAGTTTCCGGCTGGGTGCAGTGGCTCAAGCCTGTAATCCCAGCACTTTGGGAGGCCGAGGCGGGTGGATCACGAGGTCAAGAGATCGAGACCATCCTGGTCAACATGGTGAAACCCCGTCTCTACTAAAAATACAAAAAAATTAGCTGGGCGTGGTGGTGCGTGCCTGTAATCCCAGCCACTCAGGAGGCTGAGGCAGGAGAATTGCCTGAACCCAGGAGGCGGAGGTTGCGGTGAGCCGAGATCGCGCCATTGCACTCCAGCCTGGGTAACATGAGTGAAACTCCGTCTCAAAAAAAAGAAAAAAAAAAAAAAAAAAGTAGTTTCCGCTCTTCCCCAAAAGGACTCAGAATCCTCAGAGAAATGCCTTGTTTCAAGACTGAGGCAGGGAAACTACAAGTTGATCCTGGAACAAATTCTTCCAGAAAGTAAGGACCTTCTCAAAGAATGATAGGATGTGTCAACAAGACACAAGAGCCAGCTGTAAGGGGCTCCCACTGACCAATACTAGGACACTTTGAACATCAAAATAAGCGATAATAATGTATTATAACCCTTTGAATAAAATAATAATCTATGAGTTTATACCGCTCTAAATAAATAAATGAAAAAATAAATAGAGGAAGAAGGGATAGCTCTTCCCTTATGATAGAGTTGAAAGTTAAGAACAGTTCTCAAGCAGGTTGGAGGGCAAATCAGAATGGGAACTTTTTCAAATACCTGAGGCTCTCTCTAAGAGGGGTGTGCGTGCACGGGTGTGTGTGTGTGTGTGTTTGTTTGTTTTGGAAAACCTCCCCAGAAGATAGTAATGGGCCATTTCTGTTTGGGGACCACTGATATTCTGGCCACAGAAAACAGTGGAAAGATAGCAGAGGGAAGTGTGTCTTAAGCCTGCTTGGTCCCTTCATGCCTGCCTATTGCCTCTATTCCTTATTATCCTCACCAATATATTTGGCCATCTTGGAACCTGGTGAGTCCAAAAGGAGGAGCTCTTGCCTCTGGGGTTGGTTCTTGGGTACCCAAGAAACAGATGAGACATTAGAAGATAGGAATTTTATTTTATTTTATTTATGTATTCATTTGTTTATTTATTTATTTTTGAAACAGGGGTCTTACTCTGTTACCCAGGCTGGAGTACAGTGGTGCAATCATAGCTCACTGCAGCCTGGATCTCCCAGGCTCCAGCCGGACCCTCCTCACTCAACCTCCTGAAAAACTGGGAATACAGGCATGCACCACCTTGCCCCACTAGTTTTTTTTATTTTTAATACAGATGAAGGCCTCACTATGTTGCCCACACTGGGCTGAATTCTGGGCTCAAGCAATCTTCCTGCCTCACCTCCCAAAGTGTTGGGATTGCAGGTGTGAGCCACCACACCCAGCTAACAGGAGTTTAATTTTTTCTTTTTTTGAGACGGAGTCTCGCTTTCTTGCCAGGTTGAAGTGCATGGTAGTGGAGCAATCTTGTCTCACTGCATCCATCTTCTGGGTTCGAGCGATTCTCCTGCCTCAGCCTCCTGAGTAGTTGAGCCTACAGGCACACGCCACTATGCCCAGCTAATTTTTGTATTTTTAGTAGAGACGGGGTTTCACAGTGTTGGCCAGGATGATCTCGATATCTTGACCTCATGATCCGCCCTCCTCAGCTTCCTAAAAGGCTGGGATTACAGGCGTGAGCCACCACGCCTGGCCAGGAGTTTTCTTAATTAGCAGAGACTAACCCCTACAAGGTTTCCTTTTAAACCCTTCAACTGAGGAACAGAAAAATACCTGGAGGGAAAGTATCTAGGGAAGAATTGGTTCTCACTTTCCAGGGAATCGTTGAGAGAGAAAAGACAAGCCCATTAGCAGAGAAATTAAAGTCAAGTTGTAAAGTAAGCATTTAAAATCTTTTTATTCTGTTTTGAACAAGTGTAGATATCTGGAGAATAAAGTTGTAGAAAACAAAGTTGTAAAATACATGATATTTGATCCCTGACTTCAAGGCACATACCTGTTTGGGAAGATGTTTGAAAAAAATTAAATGGCAATAGTATAAAGTAGCAGTCCCCAACCTTTTTGGCACCAGGGTTTCGTGGAAGACAGTTTTTCCATGGGTGGGGTAGCAGGTGGGGGTTGGTTTCAGGATGAAACTTCCACCTCAGATCATCAGGCATTACTTGGGTCAAGCTTGTCCAACCCACAGCCCATGGGCTGCATGGAGCCCAGGACAGCTTTGAATGTGGCCCAACACAAATTCGTAAACTTTTTTAAAACATCGAGTTTTTTTCCGATCTTTTTCAGCTTATCAGCTGTCATTAGTGTTAGTGTATTTTATGTGTGGCTCAAGACAGTTCTTCTTCCATTGTGACCCAGGGAAGCCAAAAGATTGGACATCCTGAGTTAGATTCTCATACGGAGCGCACAGCCTAGATTCCTCACATGCACAGTGTTCACAGTACAGTTTGTGCTCCTATGAGAACGAATGCTGCTGCTGATCTAACAGGAGGTGGAGCTCAGGCGGGAATGTTTGCTCTTGCTGTGCAGGTTAGTTCCTAACAGGCCATGGACCTGTACTAGTCTGCAGCCTGGGGGGTTGGGAATCCCAGGTATAAAGGATAGATGATAACTTAAATGTTGTGTAGCAGGGTATATATATGCTTAATCAGCAAATGAATTATGTAAATTCAGTATTCACTAAATGTAGAAGAGTAAGGAATTGCTGAAGGCTAGAGTGATCAACGAATAATAGAATTATGGTGTCTATTAGAAGGGACCTTAAAAAGTCACCTAAACATAAAATCTCATCTAGTCCAGCCTTCAATCTGTTTCTTGACCCCACTAGGACACACCCACAGGGTGTCATCAGCTTGAAGACCTGCCATGGTGGGACCTCACCCCTTCCTGGGGCAGATATGCTGCCTTTAACCAGCTCTACTGAGAAGGTTTGTTGTCAGTGGGTCAACATCTGTTTTTCTGTATCTTGAACACTTTGGTCACAGTTTTACAAATGCTGTGGTCACAGAAAGTAAGTGTAATCCTTACTCTTCCTCTGGTAGCCCTTAAGTCATTAAAGGCAGTTCTCATGTCATGCTGAGTTTTTCTTCTGTCTCTAAGCTAACCCCTTAGTTTCTCCAACAGGTCCTCGGCTGACCTAGATTGGAGCATATTCACTCCATTCACTGTCATGGTCTTTCTCCTTTAAACAGGCCTGCTTGTGAATGTTATTCTAAAAGTTTGCTGCACAGAACTGAAGTCAGCATTACAGGTGTGGTCTGATAAGCCCAGAGGGGAGCAATATTATCACTTTCCTTACTCTAGAGGAAGGACTTTATAACCAGATATCTAGTTTCAAATCAGTTCTGTTCTCACTTGCTGTGTTACCTTGGGCATGTTACTTAAGCTCTCTGAGCCTCAGTTCAGTTCTGCTAAGATCTGAGAACATTCCACGTGCTGGATGCCATGCCAGACAGTAGTGCTGAAAAAACTTAATCCCACCCCCTCAGGAAGCTCTTAGTGAAGTGGAGGAATAGACAGTGCTTCAGTGTTAGAAGTATGCCTACATAGTGTTACAGATGTACCCAGAAGGCTAGGCTAACCCAGCCCAGGGGAGGGGGCTGGAAGTCAGGAAAAATTTTCCAGAGGAGTTGACACATGAGAGAGTGCATGTCAGTGTAAAATCCATACATCTTTTGCTCACTGTCTTGCAAACCTTATGCTTTCTGCCAGATATCTTCCATTTGTTTTTTAAAATACAAATGCAGAACCTCATATGTATTTATTTGGAGGGTTTACCTTCTTCCCATAGCCTGTCACAGCACTTTGGTATCCTGATTCTGTCAGCTAGTGCTCACAGAATGGTGGGACATGAGCTTGGCCTTAAAAGGAGGACAGCATTCTAGTACAAGCCAAGGCGGGGAGGTATTCAGTATTAGGGAGACTGGCAGAAGGGAGAATGACAATCTGACTGAAGTGAGGGGCTTCTGGGTAGAGACATCAGAGAAAGGGTTTGGGGAAGAAGGAAGTGAAATTGATCCTATATACATTTGGTCTTGATCCTACAGAATAGAGATGTAGAGGGCCATTGGTGCTTAGCAGGAAGGGGTAATTTTTTTTTTTTTTTTTTTGAGACAGAGTCTCACTCCATCACCAGGCACCAGGCTGCAGTGCAGTGGCGCAACCTCGGCTCACTGCAACCTCCGCCTCCCAGGTTCAAGCAATTCTCCTGCCTCAGCCTCCCGAGTAGCTGGGACTACAGGTGTGCACCACCATGCCCAGCTAATTTTTTGTAATTTTAGTAGAGACAGGGTTTCACCATTTTGGCCAGGATGGTCTCGATCTCTTGACCTCGTGATCTTCCTGCCTCAGCCTCCCAAAGTGCTGGGATTACAGGCGTGAGCCACCGCGCCTGGCCCGAAGGGGTAATTAAAGCAGTGTTTTTGGAAAGTTTGTCTTGCAATGAGGAGCAAGAAAAGTTAAAAGAAAAGGGACTGGAGGCAGGAATACTATCCAGTCACAAAATGGCAACAACCCAGACAAGGATGCTGTCAGTGAGAATGGAAGGGAGAAGACAGATGAGAAAAATCAATGACTTGGCTGGGTGTGGTGGCTCATGCCTGTAATCCCAGCACTTTGGGAGACCGAGGTGAGCAGATCACCTGAGGTTGGGAGTTCAAGACCAGCTTGTCCAACATGGAGAAACTCCATCTCTACTAAAAATACAAAATTAGCCAGGCATGGTGATGCATGCCTGTAATCCTAGCTACTTAGGAGGCTGAGGCAGGAGAATCACTTGAACCTGGAAGGCGGAGGTTGTGGTGAGCTGAGATCGCGCCGTTACACTCCAGCCTGGGCAATAAGAGCGAAATTCTGTCTCAAAAAAAAAAAAAAGAAAAGAAAAGAAAAATCAATTACTTGATGACAGGTTGGCCAAAGCGAGAGGTAGGATTAGGGTCCAACTACATGCACTTGTAATGTGACATCTCATGGATTTATTTTGAAGATTTTTTAAAACAATTCTAATGGATAATACAAATTTGAAATATATATTAGCTCTAATATTTTACCATAAAACATTTCATTTTTTCCACATTATCATTACTAAGGTTTTCATTTCAATTCTGAATATAATTCTCAATATTTTACAACTGCAGTAGGGAAGAAAAAATATTGTTTTCAAACTACTTACCTTTCTACCAGTTCTCAGTTGTTGGTTCTTAAAAAATGACTTCACAAAAAAATTGTAAGATGCTAATAAATTTTCACTTAAATATATGGATGGCTCATTTTACAAATAAATATATGTGTTTGTATCACTATTATGCATCCCCTAGATAACAAAACAATAAAAGAAACTTTAGTAATATCAAGTAAGCACTGACCAGGTGAGTACTGTGAGACAAGTGTCATGAGAAGGTTCTTAGGGGTTGAAAAACATGATTTATATTCGGAGGACTCACCGTGGAGCGAAGGAGAGAGACCCGTGGACAGATAAGTACAGGGCAGGCTCCCGTGAGAGAGGACAGAGTTATGAGGCTGTGGAGACCCAGAATGTCCAACATTATGGCCCGATGAGGCGGGAAGACGGAAGTGGAAAGAGGAACAAGGGTAGAAGAGAACGGAGAAAAGTGAAAGACTTCAAGGAGGGAAAAGAATGAAGAAGAAAAGAGTTACAAGAAAAATAACTTGCCATTTTTTACACCTAATAATGTATGAATTACTTTCAGATTGATTATCTCATTTGATTCTGCCAAGAAGGCAAGAGTTGAGAGACAGGAGGAGGAGGAGGGAAGCAAGGCCCATGACCAGGAGAAGGAGCTGCATCACAAAGAACTCAGAGCCCCTGTGGCCTCCTGGTGCCCACTGCTGGAGATGGACCTCAGTGGCCCTGGTTAGAAGCCAGTGGGGCCTTTTAAACCAGAGCTCCAACTGGGAAGTCTGAACCTGCTGGACAGAAAGCAACAGAAGCCTTAAAGCGGTTATTTTGGCAACTATTGTCAAGGACTTGTTGCTGCCTGACCGCAAGATTTATGCAATTATTAATCTACCTTCTTTTATTTTTTAAATATTTTGGTTTTTTTCACATCACAAAAGTAAGACATATTCACTGCAGAAAATTTAGATAAACGCAAAGATGAAAATAAAAATCCCATATAACTGTACCATCAGACAGAACCACAATTATAATTTTAGAATATACTCTCACGTTTTTCTTCAATGACTGCTGGTATATTTTTGTTCTGTAATACAGTCATATGTTGCTTAATGATGGGGATACATTCTGAGAAATGTGTCTTGAGGTGATTTCGTCATTGTGCAAACACCATAGAGTGTACTCACCCAAACCTAGATGGTATTGCTTACTACATAACTAGACTATATAGCATCGCCTATTGCTCCTAGGCTACGAACTTGTACAGCATGTGACTGCACTGGATACTGTAGGCAATTGAAACATCATGGTTAGTATTTGAGTATCTAAACATATGGGCTGGGCATGGTGGCTCATGCCTGTAATCCCAGCACTTTAGGAGGCTGAGGTGGCAAGATCACTTGGAGTTCAGGAGTTAGAGGCAGCAGTGAGCCATGAGTATGCCACTGAACTCCAGCATGGGTGTGACAGAGTGAGACCCCACCATTCGTAGATAGATAGATAGATAGATGGATAATTGATACATAGACATATAATTGATTGATAGATAGATAGGTATGTAGAGCTAAACATAGAAAAGGTACAGTGAAGTATGATTGCACCACTGCACTCCAGCCTAGGAAACAAATCAAGATGCCTTCATTCACTCATAAATAAATAAATGTGTATATACATAGATACATACATAAAACTCAACAGAAAGGGTACAGTAAAAATATAGTATAATCTTATGGAACCACTAGCAGACACACAGTCTGTTGTTGACTTAAACATTGTGATGTGGTACATGACTGTTTTCCCCCCATTTGATGTACTATAAACATCTTTCCACGTCTTTATCAGTTGGGATTGTGTTGGGAAGTAACAGCAAACCCTGTTAACAGTGGCTTGAACAAATAATGGGGTATTTTGCTCAGGAGGCAGGAGTCTGGAAGTAGGAGGTCTAGGCTGGTGGAACAGCTCAAGGATGTTGCCAAGGACACTCCAGCTGTCTTAGGCGGCTGTGTTACTTTATGGTCTCAAGGTGGCTCCTAACTCTAAGGGAGGCTGAGAAAGCAGGCATTTTGTTTTACTGGCCTCTCCATCAGAGACAGGCAAGGCAGAAGGGTGTCGGGATGGGTGCTGAGTCACCCAGCCAGCAGTGCCAGCATCATTACATATTCTAGAACATCTCTCTTTTCAGAGTGGCATTGTTTGGATGTGTCACAATTTATTTATTCATTGTTGGACATTTTGGTGCTTTCCAGTTTGTCATTATTATAAACATGCTAATATCTAAAGTTTTACACATATCTATAGTGATTCAGTATGAAATTCCTAGAAGTAGAATTAAGATCAAAGAGCATATAAAATCTAAAGGCTTGGCCGGGCGCGGTGGCTCAAGCCTGTAATCCCAGCACTTTGGGAGGCCGAGGCGGGTGGATCACTAGGTCAAGAGATCGAGACCATCCTGGTCAACATGGTGAAACCCCGTCTCTACTAAAAATACAAAAAATTAGCTGGGCATGGTGGTGCGTGCCTGTAATCCCAGCTACTCAGGAGGCTGAGGCAGGAGAATTGCCTGAACCCAGGAGGCGGAGGTTGCGGTGAGCCGAGATCGCGCTATTGCACTCCAGCCTGGGTAACATGAGTGAAACTCCGTCTCAAAAAAAAAAAAAAAAAATCTAAAGGCTTTTAATCTTTCTTTTAACCAAATTGCCCTCCAAAATGTCTGTACTAAATTATATTCTCACCAGTCATGTTTAAAAGAGCCCATTTCCCTGTACCCTCCAAATCAGGATTTTGTTCTGTCACTAAGCTGTTATATACTGTGCCCATTAGTGTGGGTTTAACTTTGTAGTAGCCCTGACCAGACTCTGAACGGTCAATCTCAGAACCCGGAGCAGGGACCGGAGAGCCCTAGCCAGCCCGAACCCTTCTGTCTTGCACCTCGGGGTGTGAGTCTGCAGGCTGTCCTGTCACCCAGGCAGGCTGGTATGGGCCTTGTCCTGACTGGCACCGCAGAGGACCCATGGTGTTTCTTGTGACCATGCACCTCACTCCTCTATTCTTGTTTTGAAAGGCCTTTCTTCCACCATAAAGTCATCGTTTGTCCCACCTGAATCCTAATTCAAGGCCATCCTGGCTTGTCTTAGATTGAGATGCTCCTGGAAAATGGCCTCTTTTGATACAGTGCACCCCACATCCTCACACATTGCTCTTACTGGCCTACCTCAGGCACAGTGGCCTTACGGGTCTACGTCATCATCTGTAACAGAGAAAGTTGAGAAGACAATGTCAGTAGATTCTGGGGACATTTTAATCTATTAAGCTACTTTTGAGACATACTACAGTTTCCTGCGGAGGTGGTCAAAAGACTGAGTGATCCCTAGGCATCAGCACTCTTTGCAGTAATTAGTAACTGGTGAGCAGTTAGCCACTATGTGCGGCCCTTCTCATCCAATGTCAGCCAGGGGTGGGACAGAAGGATTCCCTGAACTGCAGCCCTCTGGTCAGATTCTGGGTGTGCACACAGTGTTTAAATATTCATGAGTGTAGACCCATAGTCACAAGTGAACAAATGAGCAATGAATCTAGGCAAGACTTAGGCTGAATGCAGGAACACAGGCCAAAGCCCCAGACCACATCACCCCCCTGTCTAAAATCAGAAAAAAAAAAAATCAGAATTCTGATTCTAGGAGGAAAGTGATAAGGATTCTATTTCAATGCTGCCTTCAGGACCTTACCCTGACTTCTTGAGAGGTGACACCCCAAGTGTGAGAAGCACCATCTTAGGGAAAACACCTGTCTACGAGTTTTCCTCATAGGTAGGGCTTTACGCTTCTCTGTCAGTTACCACCACCACCTGTGAAGAGAAACTGACATTTACGAGGCACCTGTTGTTGATTCAGCTAACGCCAGGATGGTGATACCCTGGCCACTCACTACTGTCAAACTTCCAGTTCACGGCTTCTACCCAGACCCCTTGCTTTCCCCATGAGAGAGTGCTGCTCAGTATGGCATCCACAAAATCACTCCCTCACACAGCTTACTTCTTTAACAATATCACAGTCCCCATCCCCTTCTGCCTACCTAATTTCATTGTTACTGACTCCATGTCAAAGACTTTTTAAAATTCCTTGGCTGTCAAAATTGCATTAACAACCTCTGACCGACAACCATCGCTAACTGAATTGATGCATGTGAGGTTCTGTGCAGATGCTCCACTTGGGTTAGCTTCAGCCTTCATGACAGTCTGGCAGCATAGGTATTTTAGAATTATTAGTAATGCTGAGCATGTTTCATGTGTTTGTTGGCCATTTTCACATCCCCTTCCATGAGCTGTCTGTCCAGAAGCTCTTTGCACATGAGCCATACACATAGTGATGTCCAAAAGGCACTTCTATTTTACAGTAAGAAACTCAGGCCAAGAGAGGCCGTCCTTGCCCAGAGTATCTCTCATGCCCGGGAGGCCTTGAGAGGCAGAGCTAGAGTTGGGTGCTGTGGAGTCCTTTTCACCACCTTTTTCATGCACCATGCTGCCCGTCCACATAGCTCAATGTGCCAGTTTATTAGGAAATGCACCACAGGGCTACCAATTTGGGGAGTACAATGAAAGTTTCCTTTCTGAATTCTCTATTTCCCCTGCATTTAGCAGAAAACTTGGGAAAGCCTAAGTCATTTTCCATTTCTTAACCCCTTTCTCCTCCACCCTCATTTTCTAGGCAAAAATATGAGACAAGAGTAGCTTGGATAATGTCTAGTTTTGTTTCAGTTCTTTGGTTACGTGAATTTTTCCCATTGTTACCAAACTTCTACTTTTTCCATGTCAAAATACATTTCATGATAGCTGGAGTAGAGTAGCTATGGGCATGTACCACCATGCCAGCTAATTTCTGTTTTTGTAAAGACAGGGTCTCACTATGTTGCCTAGGCTAAAACCTTCTGATAAGGATATTGTCTAGTATCTCATGCTTAAATTACTAGAATATCAAGGATCTAGTAAAAAAAAAAAAAAAAAAAAAAAGTAAATGCTGTGGTTATGTCTGGGATCAGTACAGATTTACCCCAGAATACTAGGTCTTTAGTAGAAGGTGCAAATGGTGAGAATTCCTCAGCAGGATTTCCAGATGTTTCTCTTAGACATGAACACACAGATGACTTGTGGGTTCTCAAACTCAAAGCCTAAAACAGTTCACAGAGGAGTAAATATGCATGGGTAATAAACATGGAAATATGTTCTTCCTCACTAGTAATCAATGAAACATTATTTTAAAGAATAAAAAAAATCATTTTCATTCAATCAACACACTTTTTCTTTTTTTTTTAGGACTGGAGTCTTGCTCTGTCGCCCAGGCTGGAGTGCAGTGGCGCAATCTCAGCTCACTACAACCTCCGCCTCCCAAGTTCAAGCAGTTCTCCTGCCACAGCCTCCCAGGTAGCTGGGACTACAGGCATGCGCCACCATGTCTGGCTAACTCTCTGTATTTTTAGTAGAGACAGGGTTTGGCCAGGCTGGTCTCAAAACTCTTGACCTTGTGATCCACCCGCCTTGGCTTCCCAAAGTGCTGGGATTACAGGCATGAGCCACCATGCCCAGCCAACACACTTTTTAAAATGGCAACAGTGTTGGTGAACGTGTGTTGAAATGAGCACTCATAAACTTCTGGGGAAGAAATGAAAGGGACAGCCTTTTTGGAAGCTGTCAGTTCTTAAAAAATATATTATGCCCTTTGGTTGGGCACAGTGGCTCATGCCTGTAATACCAGCACTTTGGGAGGCCAAGGCAGGCGGATAACAAAGTCAGGAGTTCGAGACCAGTCTGGCCAACATAGTGAAACCACGTCTCTACTAAAAATGCAAAACTATTAGCCAGGCGTGGTGGCAGGCACCTGTAATCCCAGCTACTCGGGAGGCTGAGGCAGGAGAATCGCTTGGACCCAGGAGGCAGAGGTTGCAATGAGCCGAGATTGTGCCATTGCACTCCAGCCTAGGCAACAGTGAGACTCTGTCTCAAAATAAATAAATAAATAAATAAATAAATAAAAATAAAAGTTTATACATATATATATATATACACATATATGCCTTTTGACTCAGTAATTCCCTGCCCAAGGGTCATAGATTTAGACAAAAATTGAATGTTCACATATATTCGAGGAATATCAAAAATCAAAATGTCCAACAACTAGAGGTAATAATAGCATGGAATATTATGCCCCATGGAACATGATGCTTCCTAATATCCTTAATTGTTCTTTGAAGTGTCCACAGCATCATCTTAAGTGAGCTTGTGGTCTTCACCATACTCTCAAACCTGCTCTTCCTGCAGTTTTCTCCATCCTTCCGGTGGCTTGGACAAGAAACTTTAGGGTCATCTTTGACCTCTCGCTCTCACATCCCGCAGTGTTCTGCAACAAATCCTAAGCTCCACATTTGTAGGATTCTCCCTGCTTCCCAGGCCTCTTGCAAAGCATGAACTGCAAAGGCTTGAGAAAGAAAGAAAGCAACACTGAACTCCCCTTGAGTGGTTAGGGTTTTGGTTCCTACATTAAGGCACAGTTTTCCTTTTTCTTGAATTAAGTTATCTAACAGTCTCTTCCTCCTAGGGCAGAATCAATGGTCCAAATGGCCTCATTGAGAATATAACACCTAAAGGGAGGGTGGCAGGATTCAAAGTATTATTACAATAACTAGAAATAGGTGAGGGAGAAAGTAATGGGATTTCATTGGTGGTAAGACTACTTGCTGAGAAGTGTGTATTTTCAGTGAGCAACAAATATTGTACAGCATAGAGGACCATCAAATTTAAAAGAGACCTTAAAACCAAGTGTGTGGAAGCCTCCATTAGCTGCTGTGGCTGTTAGACAAGACGAGTAGGCTTTGCCATTGGGTGAAGAGAGGCTTGGTAGACTATGGATATCTGTTGATTCCCATTATTGGGGAGGAAATGTAATTTCTTCCCAACCTTTATAACTTCATAGTTGGGACAGATCCCTGTAACAAAAGACAGATCAGCAAAAGAAAAACAGGCAAAGTTTTTTAATTTTGTTTTTGTTTTTCTCTTCAGAGTCAGGCTCTCACTTTGCACCCAGGCTGGAGTGCTGTGGCATGATCACAGCTCACTGAAGCCTCGAACTCCTGGGCTCAAGCAGTCCTCCCTCCTCAGCCTCCCAAGAAGCTGGGATTATAGACGTGTGCCACCACAACCCACTATTTTTTTTTTTATTTTATTTTTTGCAGAGACAGGGTCATGTTGTGTTGCCCAGGCTGGTCTTGAACTCCTGACCTTGTCAAACAGTCCTCCTGCCCCAGACTCCCACAGCACTGAGATTACAAGCATAAGCCACCACCGCTAGCCAGGCAAGTTTATTAATGCATTGAGGGCACAGAATCCAGGAGAAACCTCAGTGAAAGGCAACTCAAGGCAGTGGCTTCAAACTCTGGTTTATATGCCATCTTCAAAAAAGAACAATACATTTGTAGAGAAATGACAGGACAAAAGAAAGCAATTTTAGGCATCCGAAAGGGGGAAACTATGGGAAGGTAGATAACATGGGAAGAAGCCAATGGAGTAAGGTTTGTTTGCAGATTCCTCTGGTGCCTTGTCTCGGCTGATAATAACCATCTCCAGTAAGGAAGAATTTATATCCTGTCTTTAGGCAGAAAAGCAGGAGAATAGAGCTCATCCTCTATTTGCTACTCTTTAATTACTTTTTTTTTTTTTGAGACGGAGTTTCGCTCTTGTTACCCAGGCTGGAGTGCAATGGCGTGATCTCGGCTCACCGCAACCTCCGCCCCCTGGGTTCAGGCAATTCTCCTGCCTCAGCCTCCTGAGTAGGTGGGATTACAGGCACGCGCTACCAGGCCCAGCTGATTTTTTGTATTTTTAGTAGAGACGGAGTTTCACCATGTTGACCAGGATGGTCTCGATCTCTTGACCTCGTGATCCACCCGCCTCGGCCTCCCAAAGTGCTAGGATTACAGGCGTGAGCCACCACGCCCGGCTTCTTTAATTACTTTTAGCTCAGAAATAATATTTATGTCAAACAGGCATATTTTAGGGTGACATATTCTGGTTTCCCTTCACCATGAAGTTAAGTCATAACACCAAAGGTTCGTCTATATCTCCCATGTACAGATAGGTAGAAAGGTTTATGATAATTAGGTAAGCCCAGAGTGGCAGGTGGTTGAAGGGCTAATTTACCTCACAAATGTTCTCTTCATGTTTAGAATCCCAAGGAGGAAGTTTGGACTTGGTTAAGTTGTCTGTGCTTAAGTTGTAAACCCCGCTACCCACATTAGCCAGGATTCTTCTTAATTGTCTCTTAGGAGTAATTGGGAAAGTTTTGAATGGCCTATGGTCTGTCAGAAGTAAAGGATTTACTGCCCTGGGATAAATTATATTCTGCATAATGAACTTTACTTTGACAAAATTATAGTTTCTCTTTGAAAACCTTATTCCCTTTCTGAAAGAAAACAGTAGATAGCGGAACAGTCTTGGAGCTTATCTTTAGAACACAACAAAATGTCACCCACATGTCAAACAAGAGTAGAATAACAGAGATATTTAAGGTCCTTGAGGTTGTGGTTCAGGGCTTGTGAAAAGTTCTGGGGAGGCCTCTGTTAATCTTTGGGGCATCACAGTCCAAGTATACTGTTAATGTTCACAGTAGAAGCCAAACAAAGGAATACTAAAAAAAGTGAAATACATATCTACAATTGTAAAATATGCAGCTGCAGGAGGCACTGGAGATAAAGGAGTATTTGATTCTGCTCAGAGAATGACTTTTCTATTTTATGGCCTCAAGGTCCTGAGCAAATCTTTATCCCCACCTATTGGGTTTTTTGACTGGGAGGGTAAGGATGTCACAAGGACTTGTTCAAAATATGATGAGTCCTTTCTCTATCATGCTTTTGACTATCTCAGTCCTTCTTTAGCTCTGGTTTAGAGGGTATTGTGCAGGTTTAGGTAGAAATGTAGATGGATCATTCTGAATCTTTATAGATTCAGCCCCAATAATCCTACAAACAATTGGATGTTTGAAACTTTGTCTTCTTTCTGTTCTAAAGTGCCTCTCAAACAATTTTGTTCATCAAAGGTTTCTTGACTGGTGACTATAATTCTAAATTATCCTTGGTGAAATTATGGCATCTAGAAAAATAAGGCCACAAAGTTGAGTGATAGTATAAATGCATTTAAGAAGCAAGAGTCTTCTAGGCTGGGCACAGTGGCACTCACCTGTAATCCCAGCTACTTGGAAGGATAAGGAGAAAGATTGCTTGAGCCCAGGAGTTCAAAACCAGCCTGGGCAACATAGTGAGACTTCACCTCAAAAATAAATAAAAATTAAAGTTATGAAATTTATTTTAAAAAGAAGAAAAAAATCTGAATTTGCATATTTTGGAGGGAAAAAGAAGCAGGAATCTTCTGAAGCAGTACAGGCTTAGGTTTAAACTGAGACAAAGCCATAATTCTGGGGACAGTCAGCTCAGAGAGTTGCATGTGTACCTCATGTTTAACTCCTCCTGCCCTAAGCAAATGCCTGGGCCTTCCAACTACAAACCCCAAGCAGATTCGCAGTTCCTGGAAGACAGAAAGGTTTGAAGCGGCAACCACTTCCAGAGCCAGACCTTCATGGACAAAGCAAGAGATGACTGAGGAAAGTTCTCATACGATGTATTTGTAATCACCACAAACTGGAAACAACCCTGATGTCCTCAGTGGGTGAATGTGTAAACAGTGGTGCATCCATACGTGTGCCATTGTTTAGAATACTGCTCAGCAATAAAGAGGAACCATTAATCCATGCAACAACTTGGATGGAAGTCAAAGGCACTATTCTGAGAAGAAAAAAAGCCAGTCTCAAAAGGTTACTGTATAAACCACATATATAACATTGACAAAATTATAGAGTGATGAAGAACAGATCTGTGGTGGCCAGGAGTTAGGGTTGGGGAGGGCACAGCTATAAAGGGGAAGCATGAGGGAGTTTCTTTGAGATTATAGAACAGGTCTGTATTCTGGTAGGGTAGTGATTACATGAATCCATGCATGTGATAAAATTTCATGGAGTACATGCCAGAAAAAGAGCGCATGTAAAAACTGATGAAATCCAAATAAGGTTTGTAGTTTACTTAAAAATGTGCCAGTGTGGATTTCCTGGTTTTGATAGTTGCTATGTACCATGTTACTGGGGGAAGCTGGATGAGGAGACATGAAATACATGGGAATTATTTGTTCTGTTTTGTAACTATGAATCTAAAATCATTTCAAAGTAAAAAGTTTACAGAAAATTGGAGGGACTCCCTTGGGAATCTCTTCAGTTTTTACTAGAAAAGATTATATAAAAGAAAGCCTTTGCAGAATTATAAATTAATGCAGTTTCTAAGCACTGTAATTTCATTTGTTATAATTTTGATTTGGAAATTATTTTAACTATAGTATTAGCAACATTTTGTATTGTTGACCAAAATACTGTATACCTGAAAAGAAAATCCTTTGATGAGTTTCCCTTCCAGATAAAATAACTCCTTAACCATGGTGTACAGAGCTCCTGGTGATATGGCTTCTGTCTGCCTTTTTTTTTTTTTTTTTTTTTTTTTGAGACGGAGTTGCACTCTGTCACCAGGCTGGAGTACAGTGGCACAATCTTGGCTCACTGCAACCTCCACCTCCTGGGTTCAAGCAATTCTCCTGCCTCAGCCTCCCGCATAGCTAGATTACAGGTGTGCACCACTACACCCAGCTAATTTTTGTATTTTTAGTAGAGATAGGATTTCACCATATTGGCCACGATGGTCTCGATCTCTTAACCTCATGTTCCACTCACCTTGGCCTCCCAAAGTGCTGCGATTACAGGCGTGAGCCACTGTGCCCGGCCCCCATCTGCCTTTTTAACAGTCTCTCCTGCCCCAACATGACTCTTGGATGAACTACTTGCAGTCCTTTCCCTCCTCCCCATGCATTCCCCTTTCCTCTTGACTCTTATCTGCCCGTTGAGTTTCTCCTTCAAGACCCAGTTCAAACCATGCTTCCTTTACAAAGCTTTCCCTGACCCAGGAAGCAGATGCTCCAACAGCTCCTATATCTGGAGCTGGAGCATAATATGTTGTCCTTTGGTTATTTCATTCACTTGTCTAGCTCTCACCTAAGTTCAGGAATTTCTCGAGGGCCCAGAGTGGGTTTATTTCTTCCTATGGGTCCTGTGCTGGCACAGGGGCTGGCACACAGCATTGGGTACTGGAGCACACACTCCATAAATGGCGATGAGTGAGTGATTGAATCTGAGGCTCTGCAGTATCCTTAGAGAGCAATTTTGTCTATTCTTCCTGCCTTAAGGCAGTAATTTCCCACAAAGCCAAACATTAAAAAGGGCCCTGATTAACCACAGTTAAACAAAGTTAATCAATATGTACAACATTATTTTCTAAATATTCAACTTAGTTAAGACTTTATTATATAAACATATTTCCTATCTTGCTTTTCATTTGTGATACAGTGTTGTAAGTAGCTGGAGGAAGATCGTGAGTTGCACTCATGGGTGTTCTTGAACAGATAAGATCTAGAACTTGAGGGTAGGATATGGAATCTGAAGGGGGATGGGTGGGATGTTGAGACAGGGATTACAAGCCTACTTTTAACCTATATTTCATTTCAAATTTTAACTGAAAGAACCAAGATGCTCTCCATTCTGCAGGCAGTCACTCACTGTCTACCTGAAGTGCTATAGCAGACACGCATGGCTGTGATGACAAATGCCTGATACCCCTCTCCATCTTCCTCCTGGGCAAGTGGTTGAGGATTCCACAGTCATCTGCAGGTCTAGCTTCTGTCTCCACACTCCAACAAAATGACTCAGAGTTTAATCATTTCTTATTGCACAATCTAATGACCATATCCCCACCTCAGGTCTGATAGCTTCATTAAACAGGGCAGATGACCTCCTCTTTGAGACTGGGCCCTCCCTTGGCTCTGAGACATCACCTTCCTCCCCACCTCCTCTATTTTCATTGTGTCCCTAACATTCCTCCAGGATTGAGTCATTGGTCTTATGCTGTTTTTAAAAATGAAAAGTAATAATAAACATGTTTCCCATGTCCAGAATTTCCCATTTTCTCTTGGCTGCTTTCTGACATCCAGTCATCTTTAAAGGCCCAATTAGGTGCCACCTTCCTTGAGAAACTCTCTAACTGCTGATCCCCCTCTCATCTTTTTCATGTGCCCAGAGCACTTAAAAGCCAAATGTGCTTTCACTATTTAGCACTTCATATATTCTGCTTGGTGGCATCCCTTGTAATTTTATGAATTACTTTTACCTCTTCAGCCAAAAAAAGGCTCCTTAATAAAGATAAGACCCATGCCTTGAAATGATCCCATGTCCTCATGATGCCTCACTGAGTGTTTAGCACATTTCGTCAGTGGTCAGTAAGCATTTGCTGGTTGAGATTAAGGCAATGCTAGGCCAGGCCTGGTGGCTCAGGCCTATAATCCTAGCACTTTGTGAGGCTGAGGCAGGTGGATCACTTGAGGTCAGGAGTTCGAGACCAGCCTGACCAATATGGTGAAACCCCATCTCTACTAACAATACAAAAATTAGCTGGGTGTGGTGGTGCACACATGTAAGCCCGGCTACTCGGGAGGCTGAGGCAGGAGGATTGCTTGAACCAGGGAGGTGGAGGTTGCAGTGAGCTGAGATTGTGCCACTACACTCCAGCCTGGGCAACAGAGAGAGACTCTGCCTCAAAAAAAAAAAAAGAGAGAGAGGTTAAGGCAATGCTGCAATGTCTTGAAAAAATAAATATAAAGAAGAAAACCAGACCAGGCACGGTGGCTTACACCTGTAATCCCAGCACTTTCGGAGGCCAAGGCAAACAGATCACAAGGTCAAGAGTTTGAGACCAGCCTGGCCAACATGGTGAAACCCCATCTCTACTAAGAATACAAAATTTAGCCAAGCATGCTGGTGGGAACCTGTAATCCAGCTAGCTACTTGGGAGGCTGAGGCAGGAGAATTGCTTGAACCTGGGAGGCGGAGGTTGCAGTAAGCCAAGATTGCACCACTGCACTCCAGCCTGGGCAACAGAGCAAGACTCCATCTCAAAAGAAAAAAAAAAGGAAAAGCCTCTGAAATTCCCTTTCCCTCCTCCTAATTCTCAGGGGGCGAAATCTAAGCAAGTCATCCAGCTCTAGAGCTGTGTAAAATCAAGTTATCCTTCCTTCCCCAGTGTGGTGGTAAGGAAAGAGCATGGGATTTGGGTTCAGTTGGCTAGGTTCAGCTCTGATCTTGTCAGTGGTTGATCTTGAACTTGGAAAAGTCACTGGAATCCTCAACCGTCATTTCCTCATATACAATATTGAGGCAATAACTAAGGCTTTTTGGAGCGAGATGCTGTAATCTTCAAGAGTGGCATTTCTGGTGGGACTTTCAGGCACCATGGTAGGCCAGGAGAGAAGGTATCTGCAGACCTTCTGGAAGCTCTCCAGTGCATATCCCCTCTGGGGTGGGGGCTGACTGTCACTACGTGGGGTTAGTCCTGCAGGACAGGTAGGTAGGATAGAGTCTGAGGGCATGGGGAATGGCAGTCTCCTGGAGAGGGCACAGAGAGTTCAACACTGAATCTTAGTTTGTCCTGGACATCTTCAGGGCAACCTCTGGTGGAAAGGTTAAAGTATAAATGACTGTTCCCTGTCAAAAGGGCATAGAAGTAAAACTGGGAGGATTTTGAGAGGGAACTGGATGCAGGGTGGAAGGTAGGGTGAGAGCAGAGAAGAAGGGCCTGAGCCTGGGGGAAGGGGAAAGTAGGCTAAACAATTCACAGGATGAAGACATTTCGCAGAAGTGTGAGAACACATCACTTGGCCCTGGACAACAACCACAAGCCAGACAGTCCAAAGAGACGTAGTTCCAAAGGAACATAAAGTGACATGGCTTTTATGTGTCCCAGAGACATGGGTGTGCTTTTGGAGCTTGAAGGACCATTAAGAAAACATCAGATCCACCAGGGCTGCTGCAAACATGACAGTTCCCTTCCCAACACGTCATGGCAGCTGCTGCAGCTCCCTGCCCTCTCTATACTGAGGCTAGCCGCAGATGGACCAGCAGCCCACCCCCAGAGCATACCAGGCAGAGAGGTGCTCCCAGTCGTTACCAGGTTCCACTCTCAGAACCATCCTAAAACCATGGGAAGTCCAGCAGCACCATATTATATGCATCAGAAGAAGTTGGTTTAAATCCCTTGCCAAGATTTCTAAGGCTTCTTGCTGCATCTGTTTGCGTGTGGCTGGGAGTGCAGCTAGCAGTCTCCTCTCCTTCCTTCTCCATGTAGCCAATAGCACCTCCTCAGGGTCAACAAACAAGAAATGAGACCAGGCCGGGCACAGTGGTTCATGCCTGTAATCCCAGCACTTTGGGAGGCCAAGGAGGAGTTCAAGACCAGCCTGACTGACACAGTGAAACCCCGACTCTACTACAAATACAAAAATTAGCTGGGCATGATGGTGGGTGCCTGTAATCCCAGCTACCCAGGAGACTGAGGCAGGAGAATCGCTTGAGCCTGGGAGGTGGAAGTTGCAGTGAGCCAAGATCATGCTACTGTGCTCCAGCCTGGGTGACAGAGGGAGACTGTCTCAAAAAAAAAAAAAAAAAAAAGAAATGAGACCAGAAAACAATCCTTTCTGAGCCCACCTGCCATCTGAACCTCCCAAACCCTAGTTTAACCTCTCCCATTCATTCATTCAATATATAGGTACTGAGCAGGTATTGTGCACTGAGCCCTGAGCCAGTACTAATTGAGGAAAGAAATGAGCAACGTAGCTCCAAAAGCACAGCGCTTTCTGCCTGAGGCAGCAGAGAATGGATAATCAAACCTGTCCTTCCTCTCTCCCTGCCTAGTACCCTGACCAGAGGGTTTGTGGGAGTTCGGTCAGGGTGCAGGAAAGAAGACAGTGAGTCAGATACGTCGATGTCTGATCTTGCCTGTCAGTAAAGGTTGTGCAGCTCCAAAGGCAGGGTGATGGTGAACCTTTGGCTCCCACCAGCAGTTCTCTCATTATCCTTCCAACAGCCCCGTGCTCAATCATACCATCATTCTAATGCTTCACACATGAAAACTGAGGCTTGGATACCTTCGCCTACTTGCTAGTGTCTCACAGGCAGCGAATGGCAAAGCCTGCAGCCAAGCCACACTGTGTGCCCTCTGCTGGGAGCCTTGGATTGATTGGTGACTCCATGGACGTTTGTTGACCTAAACAGTAGGTGTTTGAGGAACTGAAAGATCTCTAACAAAAAACCTTTAGAAAGAAAGGATTGCTTTTCTGTCTGCCCACCTAGATGAACCCTACTAAAATGGATTGATTTTAGCAATGAGAAGTTCCGTTTACTACACTCCAGGGTTTCCATTAACCCTCAGAGTTATGGTCAGATAGAGTAACCTAGCCAGAACTGCCCCTAAGGACTCCTTCTCCTGGCCAGCAGCTACAGGAGTGTGGCACCATTATCCCATCCAGCCTGGGGAAACCCTTGGTAAGAGTTCAGATCATTACTCAGCAGAACATGTCCAGGACCCAGTGGCTGGAACTTCAGCAGGGCTCAGGATTTTAGAGTTGTGATCTAAAAGTGTTGTGAGAACAGAATCCTGGAGAAGCTTCAGTCCCTACCTGAACCCACAGCCATCTGGATCCCTGTCCTGGATTATTGAGAAGGGGTGCATGCTAGGCTCCTGGCCAACCCTGCGACTACTCCACTTGCCCCATCTCTGCATTGAGTAATCCAGCTTTGAGAGGCTGAGCCTCTGCATGAGTCAGGTCTTTGCTCAGCCATAATAAGAAGGTGATTGGCTGGGTCTGCCAGAGCTTTGTGACCCGCTGGCTGGCTCCCCAGCCCCTCAGAACCCCTCAGCCCCACCTGCACATACTGCCTCCATGCAAGCCCAGAATAACCTGGATGTGTGACTCACGGGGGTAGGGGTAGCAATTTTGCAGATTTTCCAAACAGGTGACTTCAGCCCCTTGGGCCTGGGCAGGAAGGGGTAGCCCAGTGACAGTGGGCATAGCCCCACTTCAGGAACAGGAAACGTGTTGGCTGGCTCTGCGGAGTTCTCTCTCCTCTGATCCCACAGCATCTGTTCCAGTTGTCTTGGCCGGTAGGATGGCATCTACAAAGCAGGATGTATGGGAAATCTGGAGCTTAGGAGGGATTGTGGTCAGAGCCCAGCTTTGGGAAACCTGGGTGGCTGTCTCTAGGCAAAGTGGCAGAGAAAAGTTCTGTGGTCTGTCTCCCTTCTGGGCTGGCCATTCCATGGTCTCAGAGACCAGAGGCTGGCTGTGTGTCAGGCACGTACTTCTCAAACAAATGCCCTTAGATTTTCACTGTCCCCGCGATGCTGACAGTACTTGCCAAATACGTACTGAATGTCAGGCTCCATGCTTAGCACGGTATACACATGGCGGCTCACTTAATCCTCATAACTGTTCTATGAGGTGGGAACTGTCACTGTTCCCATTTTATAGATGAGGAAACTGAGACCTAAAGTCAAGTCAGACAGCTCGGACATGGTACATCTAGGATTTGAACCCACATGATATGCCTGGAGATCCAGTGTTCTTAAGCACTACCTTTTTGGAGCTTGCTGGAGGCATGCTGGCCACCTCCTGTAGGACTGGTAGACCTGGTGTGTCTTTCTTACCCACATTGGGCAGAGGGTGGAGGCCTGGCAACTGCAGGAAGTTCTTCCAGGGACCAGCCAGAACAAGGCTAAACTTGGGGTAAAAGGAGCTCTAGATAATTAGAGAAGACCGAGTGCCCCTAAATTACCTTCAAGACATATTTGTGGAAGATAGATGTAAAAACAAAAAGCCAAAATTAGATTTAGGCTGGTGATAAGGTCATTATAGAATGTGAAATTTCAGTTGTACAGACTTATTAGCCATCTTTATGATTTAAGAATATAAGTGCCTAGATCTAAGTCCAGTCCTAATTACCTGAGAAGGAAGCAGATGGTCTCTAGAAACCCCTCTGACCATAGGTTAGTGGGATTTGGTCTTGATGACCATTTTTAAAGCCTTAGTCTGCAGAATGACCAGCAGCTTCCCCTCCGGCAATGAGAGTTGTAATTGCCTTTCCCAGTTGCCTGTAAATGCACCGTGAACCTGTGACTCAGCAAAATCACCAGATTAAACCTCCTCAACTTTTCTTTCCCTTGACTGTATTCCTGATAGCAGGAGTCAAGGCCCTACAGAACAGGCTTTTCCCAAGGCCACGTTGTCAGTCTGATCCTCGAATGGGGATCTGCCTGGATGGTGACATGCCACAATCCAGTCAGGGTCTGTTTCTCCTGACAGTCCCATGTGCCAAAGATCATGGCAGAAACATGTGGATGGGGTTGGAAGGCACTGCTCCTGCATCTCTTGGGACAGACAGAGCCTGCCCCCTCCTAGTGGTTACCTACCATTCTCTCCCAGGAGGTGAAGGAGCTCTTGGGAACGAGTGTGTTATAAGAGTTTCCTCAGGCTACATCTTTGCTATAATTGGAGGCAGCTGGTCCACTTAGAGCCCGATGCTTGGGCAAATATTTTATACACCTCTGCTTCCAGCAGCTGGTCTGGTGTGAGTCCAGGCCCAAGTCAACCCCCAATGCAAAAGGCAATCAGAAGTTGGACCTGTTTGGTGAGTTGAAACTGTGGTTTTGGGAGATAGAGAGGCTGGCTCAGTTTAGTCCTGGACCTTAGAACAGCCCCAGTGCTCCATGCCCCGCAGCCAGCCCAGCTCTTAGAGGCTCCCAATTTGAGCTCTAAATTGAACTCTGGAAAGCAGCGTTGGGGGATGGGAATTACATTTAAAGGAGTTTTTGCTCAAGACCTGGGTGCCACCTGCTGGCCATGTTTAGTCCTATTTACAGAGCCAAAGGTAGGAGAGGAAAATTAAAAGGGCATCCCGCCCTCCCCAGTGTGATGAGGCATAAGGAAACCAGGAGGCTGTTTCCTCATGCTGCTCTAGCAAATGCAGCAGAGGAATCCTGTAGAGACCCCTTGGTGCCTGGATGAGTCCTCCTGAGTGAAATGTACCCCCACTAGGGCAGAGTGTAGCACCAGTTGAGAGGACCTGAGTGAGTCCTGAGTGGGGACTGAGGCTCTGTTCCTGCTACTAACTACCCCCTTCCCCAGAAGCCCCATAGTGGGTAACAGCATGAGTCATTGCTGGGCTCCTGCAAGGAGCCATTTTTTCCAACTTCCTTCTCACAGGCGCTACTGCCACTCATGGGACCCTAGAATTAGACCAAAGGTGTAGAATATGCCCTTCCATCATCAGGCATTGACCACCCTGGGAATTTCTGGCCATGCTGAGAAGACCTGGGCACTTTTCAAGTAGCTATGTGGTCTTAGTGACTCTTGGGAGCCCTAAAAGCAAGGCCTTTAGTTGTGTTCTAAACTCCAGGGAAACTGGAGATTTTCCCTGCATACCAAGGACTGGCTAGCATTTTCCCCCCAGAGAAGTGGCAGAATGTCCCAACGTTCCAGCCTTTGCTATTGCAACAGAAGCCGGTAAATCCCAGCTAAGTATGCATATCAAATGAAGGCTGTGGTTCTCATACCTGGCAGTGCACCAGAGGTATTTTTTTTAATTTTTATATATATGTGTAAAATATTTGTGTGTAACTTATAATGTATATATATTATACAAACACACTTGGGCTGCACTCTAGCCTATTGAAGCCTCTGCAGGAGAAGCCAGTGGACTCTCCTAATAAAGAACCTCTGCAATGCATGGAGGAGGCCTGAACCAATAGCAGGTCCAATCCTGTGGAACCAGGAAAGCTGTCCCCAGGCTAGAAGACCCTTGAAGCTCAAATGATTTCAGTCAAAAACTGGAGGCTATGTTTGGACTAAGACCATTGCCTTTGCTTTTCTTCAGTAGTCAGCCCTTGAAACTCATATACTCTAAACAGAACAAAATCCCCAAAGTGGCTCAGGAACTCCCAGGGCCTGCCTACGGCTACTCCTTGCCCCCAGAACCACCCCAGACCAGACCAGCCCCTCTGAGGCCTGTCAGCCACAGCTGGCCCAGAATCACTCTGCCCCAGGGGCCTCATAGGGAAATGAGTCTCTGAGCCTGTGGAACACCTGCAGAGTCATTCTGGACAGTTCCCGGAATAGCTGGTGCTCTCTGCACCAGCTCCTGGCCGTCTTCTGCACCCTCCCTGGAGACCTGGCAGAGTCTGGCCACTGTGGCCTTGGGGGCACTCACATCCATCTCTCTAACTCTGCATGCCCTCTCCTTCCCGACTTCCCGTGGCACTTGCTGTTTCCACCACACTGTTGGGCATTTGGTTATACTGTTCTCATGTGTGCGTTACTCTCCCCAATAAGATTATGAACTTCTTGAGGACAGGGGCAAATCATTTCAATTTCTCGAAGTCTACAACAAAATGATACTCATCAAAATCAGATGCCCTTTCCTTGACCCTGCCCACTCTGCCCCTGTGGCAAGCTTAGCGTCCATCCAGGCATCCACTCCTCCTCCTGTTACTTTAGGTGTGTCCTGGGAACTCGTGTGTCCCCTAACTCTAGTCTGCAATTCCACTCCACCAATATGGTTAGGCAGTTATTATTCACCGAGAACTGGTGTGGAAGCTGAAAGTGAATGGAACACAGCTTGCCCATTGAAGAGCTTACAGTCAGGTGGAAGGGGCAGCCACATACATGATTTCTTTTTTTTGGAGACAGAGTCTAGCTCTGTCGCCCAGGCTGGAGTGCAGTGGCACAATCTTGGCCCACTGCAACCTCCACCTCCCAGGTTCAAGCAATTCTCCTGCCTCAGCCTCCCTAGTAGCCAGGATTACATGCCTGGCTAATTTTTGTATTTTTAGCAGAGACAGGGTTACACCATGTTGGCCAGGTTGGTCTCGAACTCCTGGCCTCAGGTAATTGGCCCACCTCAGCTTCCCAAAATGCTGGGATTACAGGTATGAGCCACCACACCTAGCTTCATACATGATTTTAAGAGACTGTGCAGGATGCCATGAAGAGCCGTGCCCAGTGTGCTGTAGGATAGTAGGCACATGCCTCCTGCAGAGGGGGCCAGAGAAAGTCTCCTGGAGCTAAAGCAAAGTCCTGAGGCTGAGTGCCAGTGGGGTGTTGGGGTGTGGGGGCGTGGAACGCAGGCTGGAAGATGATGAAACACGATTCAGAAAGAGGAGAGGACATGAGGCATCAGTCAATAGTTCGTTACTGAACGTCTTGCCTGTGACAGGCCTGGATACCCCACTCTTGGCTTATAAACAAGTCCAGTGGTGAGCGCAAGGGCCAAGATGCAGGGCCATGGGCGCAGAGCCGCTGTGTAGGAGGAGACTCAAAGTGCAGTCAACATTACCCTCGGAAATCTCTGAAACTGCCAGGTCCTGAGTCTTTAGAAGCTCCCAAGACAATAATTCATTTCTGTTTCTCTTGGCTTTTTGACCCCACCTGGCCTCCCTTTGCCTGGGCAAGGAAGGACAAGGTTTATTTTTCAAAGGAAGAAGAACTAGGAATAAAGAAGAGGGTTTTCTCTCATGATTTGTCTTCAAAGCATTCATTTAAGTTAAATATGCTCCATCCTATGTGCCTGGGGTCAGGGGTAGGAACGTGAGGGGTACACAGCTCTGCAGATGCCTTGCTGAGTCTCCCTCTGTAAAGTAGTGCTGCTCAAATGGGGCCGTGCCTGCAGATCCTCCGGGCATCTTGGTCAGAGGCAGTTTCTCATTCAGTAGGTCTCAGGGAAGGCGAGAGAATTGGAATTTCTAACCAGCTGATCCCCATATAGCCCCAGTGCTGCAGGTCCAGGGGCCACAGCTGAGAACCATGAAGCAGAGGATGAATAAACTTTGTGGGAGGGACAGCATTCCAGACAGGGTGAGTAGGAAGCTGCCTGTGGCTCCTAACTGGGGGAGCAAAGTGGGAGATAAGGCTGCAGAGGTGGGGTCCCATTATGATTTGATAAGTGGTCAGGAGGAGTCATGTGTTAACAGCAGATGCCTGCAACAGACAGGGGAATATTCTTCCTGTAAGAATATAAGGTACATAAGATGTATTCTTATTTCACAGAGACACTTTACTTGTTAAACCTGGAGAAATATTCTTCACTCACTCCAGAAACACATGTTCTCACAATTCGGAAAACACAGTTCTTTTGATCTGTCTTGTTTCTCCATTTCAGATAAAGACCTGGTTACAAGAAATATGTCCTCCTTTTCTTAACAGCGCAAATCAGCGATCAGCAGCAGCTGACCCTTGGCCTCTGTGGGGTGGGAAGGAGGCTCACTGCTGGCTCCACTCCAACTGCTGCTTTCAGTGCGGGAGCACAGGCTCAGAGTGGCCAAAAGAAGCCAGAAATCCCAAGTTATTAAACATCTCAACTTTAATATATTGGGCACTAATTCAAAAATGTTTCCAACACTATGAGTGCTAAACAGTTTAAGTCTGCAAGGCAAATTCAGCCAATGAGTGTCTCTTTTATGACTGCTGGCTGAAAGGACTTGAAGTGGGGGAGGGGGGTGGTCAGACCTGCTTTTAGGTAGATTCTAACAACACAGTGTCAAGGACAGATTAGGAGGAAGGAGAGACTGGAGGCTGGAAGACCTTTTAGGAGGTTCCTGCCAGCCTGTGCTAGAGAGAAAATACAGCCAGCCTCCACATCCATGGGTTCCAGATCTGTGGATTCAATCAAATATCGATAAAAAATATTCAGGAAAGAAAAATGGATCGTTGCATCTGTACTGAACACCTACAGACTTCGTTTTCATGTCATGATTCCCTAAACGATACCGTATAACAACTATTTACATCACAGTGACGTGGTAGTAGGTATTAGGAGTATGAGTAATCTAGAGATGATTTAAATCATACAGGAGGATATCCGTAAATACTACATCATTTTATATAAGGGACTTGACTATGCATTGATTTGGGTATGGGGGATGTTCTGGAACAAATTCCCTCATGAATACCAAGGGACAACGGTATGCCTAAATCCTGAGGGTAAGCAGAACAGGGTGGGTTGAGGAGGTGAGGTTGCAGGACTTGAGGAGTGACTTGGTAGGAGCATGAGGGAGAGGAGGCTGTCTAGGATGACCCCGCAGGCTTCTAAGGTGGTAACTGATAGCTGGTGGTGACGTTCACTGGGATGATGAATATAGGAGCCAGAAGCATGTTCTAAGGGAAGGTTGTGGACAAGCAGAATTTAGGTGCCTCTGCATCAGCCACAGGAATATGGAGTCGGAATTCAGAGCAGAGGCAAAGGTTAGCTGGCTTTCTAAAACACAAATCTGGTCAGGTTACTGTCTGCTTAAAACCCTCTAATGGCTTCCAAATAGAAAGTCCAGATTCCTCCTCCTAAGGCCCTGGCAACCTGTCCCTGCCAACCTCATTGTGCCACGCCCCAACAGAAAAATCTGCTCCCCGGGCCTGCTCCACAACTCAGAGTGCCCGGAATAAGCTCTGCCTTTGTTCTTGCTAGTCCCTGTGCCCGAATGCCTTCCACCCATTCCTTTTTATGTCTGGAAAATTCCTATTACTTTCAGGCTCCAACATCTCTGCTCTGAGCCCTTCGCTGACCCTGCCCAGCAGATGCGCTCACGCCCTTCTTTGTGCTGTCCCTGAACATTTATGTGCCTGTTTCACTGCCCCATCGCTCCCTACTGAGGGGATCTGCCTGTCTGTAAATGCCTCAAGGCAGAGGCCATATCTTTTTTTTTTTTTTGAGACAGTCTTGCTCTGTCACCAGGCTGCAGGCTGGAGTGCAGTGGCACAGTCTTGGCTCACTGCAACCTCTACCTCCTCGGTTCCAGCAATTCTCCTGCCTCAGCCTCACAAGTAGCTGGGACTACAGGTGAGCACCACTACACCCAGCTAATTTTTACATTTTTAGTAGAGACAAGATTTCACCATGATGGCCAGGTTAGTCTTGATCTCCTGACCTCATGATCTGCCCACTTCAGCTTCCCAAAGTGCTGGGATTATAGGCGTGAGCGATAAGATATGGCCAGCCAGCAGAGGCCATATCTCAATTAACTTCGAATTGCTAGCTCCTGGCACATGTCTAGCATTATAGTAGATGCTCATTAAATGTCTAAAGACCCCTCCTCTGGGGGTAAACTGCAAGGCCAATCTGGAGGGAACATTTCTTACTTCCCAGTATCATATACCCCCTCTCTCCTGACAGCTAAGGAGCTGCATGAGGCCCTAGTGCTTACCTCACCTTTCTTCTTACTTTTCAGCTGGGGTATGGCCGTCAATGTGTACTCCACATCTGTGACCAGTGAAAATCTGAGTCGCCATGATATGCTTGCGTGGGTCAACGACTCCCTGCACCTCAACTACACCAAGATAGAACAGCTATGCTCAGGTAGGAGGCTGGAAATACGGGAAGTGGCCCTGCTGGAAGGAAAGAAAGGCCAGAAGGCAGAGCAGACACAGCAGGGAATATACAGCAGTCACGCGTGGCCGAATGATGGGGATGTGCCCAGAGAAATGCATCCTCAGGCGATGTTGTGTGAACATCACATAGTGTGTTTACACAAACCTGGATGGCGTAGCCTACTACACACCTCAGCTATGTGGTATACCTACTGCTCCTAGGCTAAAAACCTGGACAGCATGTTTCTGTACTAAATACTGCAAACAGTTTTAACACATGCTAAGTATTTGCACATCTAAACATATCTAAACATAGAAAAGGTACAATAAAAATATGGTGTTATAATCCTATGGGACCACCATCATATATGTGGTCCATCATTGACCACACCATTGTTAGGCAGCCCACCCATGACTGTAGCTTGTGATTAGACTAAGGCGGAGAGCTGGAGGCACTGAACTAGTCAGACTGGCTGGAGCTGAAGTCAGGAAATGTGAGCAAGGAAAGAGAAGAGCAGGAGAGGCACTGAGAAGGACTGCAGGGAGAGGAGGAGCGGGGAGCTGAGCGCCAGGACGGCAAGAGAGCCAGAGGTCTGACCTCTCCTCTCTGGGTCCAACTCTCAGCTCTTCTTCTGGTGGGCAAGTCACTATATACTGCCCTAGGCCTCGGTTTTCCCATCCATAAGATGGAGATAATGTCACCAACTAACTAGAGTTGCCGTTGGGATTGCCCTATCTACATGCAGTGTTTGGTGTGGTGCTGGTTCGTAATATGCATCAATAAATAGTCATTGCTGCTATTCTTAGAAAGCTGGGGGGATTCTGGCCATGTCTATCCTGAAAGTAGGAATGGCCCCAGCCCCAGAACAAGGAGAGAGAAGAGGAGACAGGGTTTGGGGAAGTGAGAGAGAGCAGCCCACAGGAGATCAGTGAGCCCCCTCAGCCAGCGCCCTTCTCCACAGGGGCAGCCTACTGCCAGTTCATGGACATGCTCTTCCCCGGCTGTGTGCACTTGAGGAAAGTGAAGTTTCAGGCCAAGCTAGAGCATGAATACATCCACAACTTCAAGGTGCTGCAAGCAGCTTTCAAGAAGATGGGTGTCGACAAAGTAGGTGCCTGCGCTCCGGGGGGGCCCCGAGCAGCTGTGTGACCCTGGGGAAGAAGATGGCCCACCAGCCTGGGCAACAGGGGGTGCTGGGGTCATTCCAGTGCTCCCGCCTCCCTCCACCTCCCGACTCTCCAGAAGCAATTTTTCCCCTGCTCAAGGCACAATGGAAAAGCCCACAACACTTGCCATTCCATCATGACAACATTCCTTTCCCTTCCTCCTCTCTGGACCCTGCCCATTCCCAACACTGAGTTCTGTGTGCGCTCCTGTGAAGTTCCACTTCTTTCTCTCTCTGTAGGGCCCAAGAAAGTGTCTTTGCTCACTCTCCTGCCTCGGTGGCTGCAGACCCCCAGCCCACATGCAGGCAGTAGAGCCCAGGGACGCCTCCCCTCACAGTTCTTCCACACAGTGCCTGTAGAGAAGGGATGTCTCTGGATCCGAGACCGGGGCCTGCCAGCCTACCTGTCTGCTCTGGTGCCGTGGGAGGGGGGCAGGTGGAGAAGGTGGAGGACGCTGCAGCCCAGGGGCTGGCTTTCCTGACAGCAGTGGCCCTCGGCGGAGGAAGGCAGCCCTACAGCAGCAGGTGGCTAAAGTACTCTGCTTATGTGGTCTATTTCAGATCATTCCTGTAGAGAAATTAGTGAAAGGAAAATTCCAAGATAATTTTGAGTTTATTCAGTGGTTTAAGAAATTCTTTGACGCAAACTATGATGGAAAGGATTACAACCCTCTGCTGGCGCGGCAGGGCCAGGACGTAGCGCCACCTCCTAACCCAGGTGATCAGATCTTCAACAAATCCAAGAAACTCATTGGCACAGCAGGTAACGTGCCCGAGCCGGGGGAGGGAGTGTGGGGGGCCGGGCCGGCAGGCCTCCACAGCCAGGAGTGCCCCCTGGGCCACGGCCCGGCCCTGCCAGCCTGGAGGAGACTGTTATCACGGAGTTCAGATGACGCCGCCTGCTGGCCACTTAGACCAGGGGGAGTGAAAGTAGTGGGTGAGAGAGCTCCAAAAATTGCTCTAAGAGAAGAGCCACCAGCACCAGCCATGGTGGCAGCTGGCGGTATGAGGCTGAAGGCAGGCACCTTGTTTTGTAGCATGAGCTAACTTGTTTGCCTCAGGATGATGGGGCAGCAAGGTGGCTTGGTTTCTCCATCCAGGTGCTTCCAGGCCAAGAGCCTGGTGCCAGCACACAGCCCCTTCTTGCCCCCTGCCCACTGGCTGGCCAGGAGCAGGAGTTGCCAAGCTGATCACACCTTACCCCATTCCAAAGGCCCAACAGTCCTAAGTCCTCAAAAGATGAGTCTCTAGAAACAAGGCTTTGTCTGGGTCCTGGAGGGGAAGGGAGAGAATCAGGAGGGCCTTTGAGAAACAGCAGCATTGGGAGGGGAAGGGAGAGGAGCAGCCCCAGCCCGCGTCGGACCCCGTCATAGCAGAGCCACCTCCTCCGTCTGCGCTGCTGTTCCGCCTGGGCCTGCCCCACTTGCCCGCCTGCTTGCTTTGCACTAGAAGCAGCCTGCTGTCTAGCTGTCTAGGGAGGTGCAGTTGCTAGTGAGCAAGTGGCCACGGCATGCTGGCTGTGCTGGGGAGGAGCTGGAGTCCCTGATTTTTCCACCGCTGTGCAGATACCCAGTCCCGCCCAGCAGAGGGCAACAGAGCCCATCCTGACACAGGGCCCCAGGAGGGGCAGCCACCCAGGGATGATGGCTTTGGGCTGGGGCTTCTGTTAGGCAAGACCCTGTGCCAGCTGCCTTTCCTCTAGCTGTCAGTACTAGAGGGCCCTGAACCCTTCCAGCTCCACTTCCCCAAATTCGCTGTCCCAGTTTATCTCCTCTCTCCCTCAGGCCAGCTCTCTTCTCACCCCAACACCTTACACCGTCTTTTAGTTCCCTATAGTTTCTGCTCTCCTGGCCTTGCCAAAGGGCAGCCCAGCTGCTGGAGTATCCATGTGGCCAAGGCTCGGGGCCTAGCTGTAGATGCCTATCTGGGGGTGGGGGCAGGGGGTTGAGAGTGCCTGCCTGTCGCATGGGCCTGCCCCGCAGTCCTCACACCAGGCTGTCTCCTGCCATGTGCACTGTGGGCTCACGTGGCCTCACCTGACTCTTTCTCTGGGCAGTTCCACAGAGGACATCCCCCACAGGCCCAAAAAACATGCAGACCTCCGGCCGGCTGAGCAACGTGGCCCCACCCTGCATCCTCCGGAAGAATCCTCCATCAGCCCGAAATGGTGGCCATGAGACTGATGCCCAAATTCTTGAACTCAACCAGCAGGTGAGTCGGATGGGTAAGGGTAGCTGAGAAAGCCCTGTCACCAAAGCCAGGCCCTTGGGGTGTCTGAGGGACAAGAGGAGGGCAGGCAGGGGAGCCTGAGGCGGGGACTTCTGGCTTGAACATTTCCTTGTCCCCAAGCAGCTGGTGGACTTGAAGCTGACAGTGGATGGGCTGGAGAAGGAGCGTGACTTCTACTTCAGCAAACTTCGTGACATCGAGCTCATCTGCCAGGAGCATGAAAGTGAAAACAGCCCTGTCATCTCAGGCATCATCAGCATCCTCTATGCCACGGAGGTGAGCACTCCCAGGCCCATTGGGCCCTCCCCAGTCTGGCCTGACCCTAAGACCAGAAGCGTGATGGACCAGAAAGGACTGTGGAGAACATTTACTAATGAGAGAGAGGTGAAGTCACTAGCCCAGGGCCACCTGTTAACAGGGCTCCCGGACTCTTGACCCCTTGCTCCTCAGCTACCTATAGACCTGAGAAGCCCTGCCTGGCCCACCACTTTCCCCCCCCTCCCACCCCGCAGGAAGGATTCGCACCCCCTGAGGACGATGAGATTGAAGAGCATCAACAAGAAGACCAGGACGAGTACTGAGGGCGGCCGCAGCCCTGGCTGACTGCACAGCTTCCCCGTGCCTCCCTCCCCGCTCCACCCCCACATTACAGTCCTTTCCTAACACAGTCAGCCGGGTGCTTTGTGTCAGTGCCGCAGCACTGGGAGCCAGGCGAGCGGAGCTTGGGGACATGGGGCCGGGAAGCAGGCAGAAGCCCGTCCTGGGTAGCACTGGCCCAGTTGGCGGGACCCCTGTCCACACCCACCCTATTTATTTCCGTTGTCTCTCTGCTGTGTTGCCCAACACTTCCCAGGGTGCTGCTGCCACCCGCCCCAGCCAGCCACCTGCTCCTGACAGCCAGCAGCTGTGTATTTGACAAAGTCATTGGTATATTTTTACTTACTGGATTTTCCTTGCACTTTACCTGTTCTTTTCCAGGGCTGACAGCACGGGCTCCGGGGCAGTGTGCCTTGCTTGGCTTCCCTTCCCCAAGGCTGGGGGCTGGGGCAGGACTCACCCATTCTAATTTATTTTGTCTTTTGGCTTCTCAGTAGTTGAAGGGAAGGCTGATGTCAGGAGAGGGAGAGGGGGCTGAGGAGGTAGTGCTGTAGGCTCAGGGGGGTAAGGGAGAGGGAGGGGAGCATGTGAGGGATGGAAGTGACCTCCTGGCACCAGGCTCACCCACCCAAGGCCCCCTGCCCCAGCACCGAAGCCCAGCATTGCCCAGAGGCCCCCAGCCACTGCCTCTTGCCACCTGGCTCACCACACAGACTCTGCCTGGACCCCACTGTCCGTCTGCTTCCCACCTGCCCTCCCCACCCCCTGCCCCTCGGGCACCAGCCTGCATATGTGTTCACTTTTATTTAAATAAACTTGTGTGGTAAAAGTCCATGCCATGTGTCCCTCAACTGAGCCACAGCCCAGGTCCAGGGCTTTCCACCTCCCATGCGCCCCTTTCTCCGGAGGTGATGGCTGTAGCACAGCCTCACCATCACCCTCCCACAGGCCCGGAAAACACCACCAATGCCCAACACTGATGATAGGGCTCTGAAGGCAGGCAGAGGCCCCAACCCCCCGTCCCTGGGGAGGAAATTTCTGGGCCCTTGGCCATGATGAGGGGCAGCCAGTGAAGCGGCCATAGGGCAGCGTGGTGGCCTGGCCAAGAGGTGCTTAGCTTCAGTCCCCTTTGGGCCAGGGGAACTACATGTTGTCCCCCACCTGTTGTCAAAGCTCACACACCTCACCATAGTGATTCAGCTGGGGACAGGCACTCACATGACAGAGAGAGCTGGGATGGCTACAAAGAGCAAGCAGTTCTGAGTGCTGAAGCCCAGGACAGCAACATCCAAGTGGTTCCTTCTTAGAGCTGGCTCCAGTGGGAACAGAGAGTCAGGAACCCTTCCATGCCATCTGCACAGCCCCACTCCTGGCATGTGCCTGACAAAGGGCCATACCCATGTCCTCGAAGCCCAGCAGAGACCAAGAGTGTGGAAATGAATGTGAGCATCTTGGGGTAATCTAGACCAGCCCCCCCGTTTACTGCTAAGGGGTCAGAGGCCCACATGCATGACCCACTTACTATGGTAGAAACCTGGACTAGAACTCATACCTCTTGACTTGAGGTTCAGGGCTCATCCCCACAGACCACAGAGGTGTGACCTCCAGGGTGTTCCTCCAGCCGCAGCCTAGCGCTGCTTTCCTCACCACCCTGAGTATGGCCAACATGCAGCTGTGTCTCTTCTGTGGCCCCACCCCATGGCCTCTTCCAAGACCACCACCATTTCTCTCATGACACCAGATTCAAGCCTTGAATAAGCAATTCATATCTGTTTGTTCCTCGATCACCTCCACCTCCCCTGTTGACTCCCACTCCCACCTACAGAGACACTTCTGGCCTTATTTTCTCTGTCTCTTTTTCTCCTCCAAGTTCCTTGCCTGCTTTTACTTATCTTGATGACTTTTCATTCCCTTACCTAGTTTTAAAAGGCTTTTCCCCATGATTACAGGTAGATACCAGGAAAGGTTAAGGCCATTGTTCTGCATTGCCCCATGTTCATCTTCAGCCTGAGACCTCACCCTGAAGGTAAAGTGGGTGTGGAAGGCAGAACAGTGCCTCCCCCACCCATGTCCACACAAGCTGTGAATATATGGGTTACATGGCAAAGGGGAATTAAGGCTGCAGATGGGCCGGGTATGGTAGTTCATGCCTGTAATCCCAGTACTTTGGGAGGCCAAGGAGGGAGGATCACTTGAGCCCAGGAGTTCAAGACCTTTCTGAGCAACATAGGGAAATACCGTCTCTATAAAAAATAAAATTTGAAGGGCACTGTGGCACGTGTTTGTAGTCCCAGCTACTCAGGAGGCTGAAGGAAGAGGATCGCTTGATCCCAGTTGTTGTTAAGGCTGCAGTGAGCCATGATTGCTCCACTGCACTCCAGCCTGGGCAACAGAGTAAAACCCTGTCTCAAAAAAAAAAAAAAAGTTGCAGATGGAATTCAGGTAGCTAATCTGCTGATCTTAAAATAGGGGGAGTGTCCTGGATTACCCAGGTGGGTCCAGTCAAATATTTTTTTTTTGTTTTTTTTGTTTTTGTTTTTTTTTTTTTTTTGAGACGGAGTTTCGCTCTTGTTACCCAGGCTGGAGTGCAATGGCGCGATCTCGGCTCACCGCAACCTCCGCCTCCTGGGTTCAGGCAATTCTCCTGCCTCAGCCTCCTGAGTAGCTGGGACTACAGGCACGCGCCACCATGCCCAGCTAATTTTTTGTATTTTTAGTAGAGACGGGGTTTCACCATGTTGACCAGGATGGTCTCGATCTGTTGACCTCGTGATCCACCCGCCTCGGCCTCCCAAAGTGCTGGGATTACAGGCTTGAGCCACCGCGCCCGGCCATCACAAATGTTTTTAAGAATGGAAGCAGGAGGCAGAAAGGGTCAGAGTGGGCAGGGTGTGGTGGTTCATGTCTTTAATCCCAGCATTTTGGGAAGCCAAGGGAGGAGGATCACTTGATCTCCATCTCCTGTGCTCACAGCCTAGACAACAGCAAGACCCCATCTCTACAAAAAAATAGAAAAATTAGCCAGGTATGGTGGCACATGCCTGTAGACCCAACAACTTGGGAGGCTAAGATGGAAGGTCCACTTGAGCCCTGGAGGTCGAGGCTGCAGTGAGCTATAATCGCGCCACTGAACTCCAGCCTGGGCAGCAGAGCAAGATCCTGTCTCAAACAAAATAAAATAAAAAAGGCTCTAAAGGCAGAAGGGAGCCATGAGCCAGGGAATGCAGGTGGCCTCTAGAAGCTGGGCAAGGCAAGGAAATGGATCTCCCCCAGAGCCACCAGACAGGAGCCCACTACTGCTGACACCTCAATTCTAGCCCAGAGATACCTGTGTTAGACTCCTGCCCTCCAGAACTAGAAGATAACACATTTGTGTTGCTTTAAGCCACTAAGTGTGTGGCAGTTTGTTTTAGCAGCAATAGAAACGTAGTCCAGTGGGTAAAACAGTGCTTCAGAGAGCTCACCCTTCTGCTTGCCCCCACACTAGACACCCATGTCCTCCTTGACCCAACATCTTTTGGGTCTTTAAACCCCATGGGGGGGCCTACCCAAGCCCACCTCCATGGCTAGTGTCTAAGGCTGCTGTTTAATACCGAGAGCTTAAGGATGTAAAGCCACTCCCTTCTCCTCCACCTCTTCCTGGTACCTCATACTGTTTCTTTCCTCTGAATTGGTCTCCCACACAGCCTTCAAGCTCCTTACAAGCAAGTGAGCCTATCTCCCAGCTCCACCTAGTGCAGGGCCTGACACAGAGAAGATGCTTAGGAAAGGTTGCTGGATAAGTAAATGAATGATTTCTATGTCCTACATGCCAAGTTGTAACTGGTAACTTGCCAGACTATCCCAATGAAAGAGCCCCTCTCCCACCATTCTGTGCGACTCTACCATGGGGGCAGCCCCCTCATTTGCCTCAATGGAAAGCTAGTTCTGTTTCCCTTCCAAAAACAAGGTCTCTTCTGTGATCATACATGTGACACAGGAGGGGTCAAACAAAGAGAAGATATTGTTGGTCTCCTGAGTTGATCAATGATCAGCTCAAATGATCTGAAAAATAAGTTGATTATCAGCTCATATATGGTCCTTGGCAAAAGCACTGCATCTCAGAGCTACCTGATGCAAAGCTCAGCCATGGTCAGGCCTAAAGGGGCTGGAGGACAGGTAGAAGGAGGCAGCAAGACATGCTCATCCCCCACCCCCTACTTTCCCCTACCAACACTTCACACAGCCCCATTTACCCTTCCAAAAGAGTGGATCATACCACCTTCTCACTGGTCTCCCAGGGCCTGAAGGATAAAGTCTAGATTTGGCAGGCAAGTTCCTTGGCATATGGGCTCAGATCCCTTTCCAACCTCATATGAGGCTATTGTTGCATTGCTATAAGGAAACATCTAGACTGGGTAATTTATAAGAAAAGAAGTTTAATTGGCTCGCAGTTCTGCAGGCTGTATAGGAAGCATAATGCTGGCATCTGCTTCTGGGGAAGCCTCAGAAAGCTTACAGTCATGGAGGAAGGCAAAGGGGGAGCAGGCACATCACATGGTAAAAGCAGGAGCAAGTGAGAGAGAGAGAGAGAGAGTGAGTGAGTGAGTGATAGAGGTGGTGGGGAGTGCCACACATATTTAAATGACCAGATCTCATGAGAACTGGGATCCACCATGAGGGATCCACCATCATGATCCAAACACTTCCCACCAGGTCCCACTGCCAGCACTGGGGATTACAATTCAACATGAGATTTGGGCATGGACAAAAATCCAAACTATATCACACCTCATCACCTGCAAAGTCCCACTAAGCACTGTCCCATTGAACTGCTTTCAGTTTACCACCCTCTAGGTCTTTGTTTACATGAACAGATTCACACAACCGATATGTTCTCTCCACCCACCCTAACCCTTGACCAATGAAAATCCTTTTTTTAGGTTTTTGTTTTTGTTTGAGATGGAGTTTTGCTCTTGTTGCCCAGGCTGCAGTGCAAAGATGCAATCTCGGCTCACTGCAACCTCCACCTCCTGGGTTCATGCGATTCTCCTGCCTCATCCTCCAAAGTAGCTGGGATTATAGGCATGTGCCATCACGCCCGGGGAAATTTTCTGTATTTAGTAGAGACGGGGTTTCACTATGTTGGCCAGGTTGGTCGAACTCCTGACCTCAGGTGATCCACCCACCTCGGCCTCCCAAAGTGCTGGGATTACAACTGTGAGCCACCACGCCCAGCCAACCAATGAAAATTCTTTCTCAAAACCCATCAGCTGCCATCTTCTTCGGGAAGCTAATCTCCTTCCTAAGGAATTAATTGCTCCCTCAGCTGTTCACCCTGTAGGAATTAAGACCCTCATATTTCTTACCATAATACCTCAGTATAGCAGGTAGGAATCTCATCCTCACATACAGTTGTACACGAAATAGCACATTTCCTTAATTGTGATGAGTCACTTTGATTTTATCTTCCCTCATTCTCCTCTGCTGGGATGCTTCAAGGTTCTGAAGGCTCCCAGGATACTAACACCCTCCATGTGGATGTCTGAGCAGGAACCTGTCTGCTGATGCCTCAGGTCTGGGGCTCTCCATCACTTCCCTGACACATCTGGAACTTGGGATTGACTCTTGTGGTGGGAGCCAGAGCCTGTTCTTTCCCATTGGGGAAACCCAGCCCTGGCTGTCTGAGACCCCAGACTTTTCTCAGCCTCCCATCAGAAGAACTCTCAGGCTGGGAGCAGTAGCTCAATTCCATAATCCCAGCACTTTGGGAGGCTGAGGAGGGTGGATCACTTGAGCCCAGGAGTTTGAGAGGAGCCAGGGCAACACAGCAAAACCTCGTGTCTACAAAAATACTAAAAATCAGCCGGGCATGATGGTGGGTCAGGTGATCCGTGGTGGTGGATCACCTGAGCCCTGGAAGTTGAGGCTGCAGTGAGTCGTGATGGAGCCACTGAACTCCAGCCTGGGCGACAGGGCAAGATCCTGTCTCAAAAAAAAAAAAAAAAAAGTATTCTCCATTCTCCACCTCCTACCCTAGCTCCCCAACACTCTGCCCTTTCCTCAAAAGCCCACATCCTCTTCCTTATTTGCCAATAGATTTGTATAGCCCATTAAACCCGAAGTTTAATCACTAGCAACAGTAAAGCCAGCACTTTTCTAGAAGGAAGGAAGCATTTAGTCTTCAAACTCACCCCAGAGGCGAGGAGCACTACTTCCATTCCATCAGAAAGGAAAGAAAAACGGTGGCCAGGAGCCGCGGCTCACGCCTGTAATCCCAGCACTTTGGGAGGCCGAGGCCGGCTGATCACTTGAGGTCAGGAGTTCGAGACCAGCCTAGCCAACATGGCGAAACTCAGTTAACTAAAATTACAAAAATTATCCGGGAGTGGTGGCGGGCTCCTGTAATCCCAGCTACTTGGGAGGCTGAGGCACAAGAATCGCTTGAACCTGGAGGCGGAGGTTACGGTGAGCTGAGATCGCGCTACTGCATTCCAGCCTGGGCGACGGAGCGAGACCCTGTCAATGAATCAATCAATTGATCAATAAAGGAAAGAAAAACAGAAACAGTTCTACCAAGTCGTTCAGTGCCGTGGCCTTCACATCGGCACTCAATGAGCGTTCTCAGAAGCGAATTGCCTCTCCTCTCGGCCTCCTCGCCTGGACTGGGGCTGCAGGGTGCCGCGGAAGCGTCTTTCGCGAGCGCCCGGCCCAGGAGCGCCCGGCCCAGGAGCGCCCGGCCCAGGAGCGCCCGGCCCAGGAGCGCCCGGCCCAGGAGCGCCCGGCCCAGGAGCGCCCGGCCCAGGAGAGGGACTACAAGTCCCAGGCTGCCTTGCGGCGGGCGCCAGGCGCGCCGCTCTGCGAGGAGACGTGGCAGAGCGCTGCGCGCCCGCTCGGGACCGGAAAGCCGGGGAAGTGGCAGAGGCGGGAGGGCTCCGACCCATGGCGGCCAAGACGGCGGGTGTGGGGCGCTGGGAGGTAGTGAAGAAGGGCCGTCGGCCTGGGGCCAGTGCTGGCGGCCGAGGCGGTGGCGGGGACCGCCGGGCACTCGGGGAGGCAAATGGAGTGTGGAAATACGACCTGACGCGTGAGTACCTGCCCCGCGCCGCCGCCTACCCCGGGCCTGTCCGGCAGGGTCGCAGCGAGCGGTTCCCAGAATCTGGGCGCGAGCTCGCAGGCACATCCCCTAGCGCCACCCATGCGTTGTCTCTTTGGAGCCTCACGGGAGGCAGCTCCAGGGAAGGTTGCGGTCCTCACCTCCCAGATGAGTAAACTGAGGCCCAGTGAAGTTGTACACCTTGTCCAGGGTCATATGTCAGAGGGGCTAGGATTCTGATCTTCAGACGCTCAGTTCACTGCACACCCTCCCAGCTGTCCCGGGCGCTAGCTGGCCTCTCTGGGCAGGTGTCTGAGCTGGGAAGAGGCACTCGGGATCATTATACACGGTGCCTTCTCTTTAAGTAACCAGCAGGTCTTGGAGGGAGGGACAGGAAGCCCAGCAGTGGGAGAAATGACGGCCACACACTCAACACTCACCAAGAATTGCAGGTGACACCTGGTTCTTCCACTGAGGAGCGGAGAGAGCTTGCCACTTGTTGATGATAGAGTTGTCATGTCAGAACCAAGAGGCGTTGGGGTAGGACCAAGATAGGAAAAGCCTGTCTTTCCAGACTAGTAGCCACTCACTGAAAAAGGCAAACCTCTATATCCGATCTCTCTGCTTCTTCCCACATACTCTGATTTGTCTAATAACTGCCCCATCTTTATGAAAGAGTCCACGGACTGTAATCAAAGACGCTACCCTGCCCTGCTCCTTAAGCAGTCAGAGAGGAAGGGACAGGCTCTTTGCTGCAGATGAATTAGGTGGCTGTGTGGGGAAAGGGACCACTGATAGGTGAGGCCTTGGGGACTTAAGGGTGGCTCCCCTTTCTCTACCTATCTTCACCCCAGCTCCAATCCAGACCACAAGCACCCTTTATGAGCGGGGCTTTGAAAATATCATGAAGCGGCAGAATAAGGAGCAGGTCCCACCCCCTGCTGTGGAGCCTAAGAAACCAGGGAACAAGAAGCAGCCAAAGAAGGGGGCAACTCCTCCCAACCAAAACCAGAAGCAGGGCCGCTTCCGCAGCCTGGAGGAAGCACTGAAAGCTGTGAGTGTGCCTAGACTTGAGATGCAGAAAGAATGGGGGCTTGAGATGTAGAGAAGATGAAAGTTGGGGAAGGCGGATGGGCAGCCGAGAACCTGTGGGATTTGGGACACTTAAGGGTTAAGAGGAGGAGTTCAGGAAAAGGTGGAAACCCAGGGGAACAGAATGCTGCACTTAGAATATAAAGGAAATGGAACATCTGTAGGAAAACATGGATTGGTAAGAGGAGAGCATTGAAGACCCAGAAACACCAGAGAGGAGCTAGAGAAACTGGTTATGATTCCCTTTCCTATGGAAATAGTGATCTGGTTATCATTCCCTGTCCTATGGAAATAGTGATCTTTCATTTTCTACCTTGTCCTCTGTTTTCCTCTTTTTTGAGACAGAGTCTCCCAGGCTGGAGTGCAGTGGCATGATCTCAGCTCACTGCAACCTCTGCCTCCCAGGTTCGAGTCATTCTCATGTCTCAGTCTCCTGAGTAGCTGGGATTACAGGTGTGTGCTACCACGCCAGGCTACTTTTTGTATTTTTAGTAGAGACAGGGTTTCACTATGTTGGCCAGGCTGGTCTCGAACTCCTGACCTCAGATGATCCTCCTGTCTTGGCCTCACAAAGTGCTGGTATTATAGGCATAAGCCACTGTGCCCAGCCCTCTGTTTTCCTCTTGAACATGTGGAGGGCCTGAGAGGCTAGGGCCTTGAGATCAGCATTTTCAGCTGTTCTGTTTCATACTTAAAGATGTGGGTGCAGCAGAATTGCAGCATTCCACGTTCTTATGTTTAAAAACGGAAACCCTTCTTCCCACTGCCACCTAGGTCAACCATCTTCCCACCCCTACCCCATTTCTCTACTCCCTCACTCACAGCTCGCCATGGTGGGGGGTTTGGGGGGGTTGTCCCTGGCAGCTGGATGTGACAGCCCTGCAGAAGGAACTGGACAAGAGCCAGAGCGTGTTCTCTGGAAACCCATCCATATGGTTGAAGGACCTGGCCAGCTATCTCAACTACAAACTCCAAGCTCCTCCAAGTGAACCCACGCTGAGCCAGCATACTCATGGTAAGTCTTAACTCCCTCAAGCTCAGACAAGTTCAAAGAAATTAAAAAAGGGTGGTGGGTTAGTAACAGATCCCAGTGACTCCCATTGTCCTGATTTCCATTGGTGATTTGAGCTGTTCTCAAATCATCGTGACTGTGAATGTTTCTGGGCCTCAATCTGTGATCCTCCCTCTGGGCCTCCTCAGAGAAGGATCCTAGCCTCAGTGCAGGGCCTTTGCCTCCACTCACCATTCTCAGGGAGAGCACCAGAGTTCTCAGAGCTGATGGCTGTGTGGTCTTAGCACTCACATTGAGGTCTATGGGCCTTAGATTATCCCTACAGCCTGGTGAGCCGGGAGCTGCGTGGGATCATCCGGGGGCTGCTGGCGAAGGCAGCAGGGTCTCTGGAGCTCTTTTTTGACCACTGTCTGTTCACCATGCTGCAAGAGCTGGATAAGACACCAGGTGAGAGGGGCATGTGAGGGATGACCATCTTGGGAGCTGCCTCCTTTTTTTCCTGCTTTCAGTACTGCTCAATAGTTCTTTTTCCAATAGAAAAATGTGCTAATCTTGACGCTGTTTTTGGAAAGGGAGGAGGAAGTTAGGAGTCAGTGGACCTGGGGCCCCGGGCTCACCTCTGAAAAATGGGGGATTTCAGGTTTGGGATGCCAAGTAATGTAAGCAGATGTGAGAATGTGTATCTCTCCAGGGGATTCACTGCATGGTTACCGCATATGTATCCAGGCCATCCTGCAAGACAAGCCCAAGATTGCCACTGCAAACCTAGGCAAGGTGAGCTCTCAGTGGTGGTGGGGACACCAGGAAGCTAGGACTTGGGAGCCTGGGCAGAATCTATGTTGTTGGACTCAGGTTTGGGATAGTGGAAGGCCTGTAAGCCTAGTAATAATAAGTAATACTATCAGCACCTACTGTGTATCTGCTTTGGAAACATTGGAGGCAGGTACTGCTATTGTTTCCCATTTTTATAGATGAAAAGATTGCACCACACAGGAGTTCAGTAACTTTCCTAGGGTCAGTCATCCAATAAATGGCAGATATGGGCAGAGCCCACAACCTGAATCCCTATACCACACGGCCATAGTGCTCCACCCTTGCTTGGCCTGTCTCCCTCTTCCAGTTGACATCTCCCTTCCCGCCTGGCTTTGAGGGTGTTCCTGGTATTTTGTCCTATCCCAATCTGACTTCCCCAACGGTCTCTTCAGTTCCTGGAACTGCTGAGGTCCCACCAGAGCCGACCAGCAAAGTGTCTGACCATCATGTGGGCCCTGGGTCAAGCAGGTTTTGCCAACCTCACCGAGGGACTGAAAGGTAACAGGGAAGTAGGGAAGAAAGAGGGAGGGCCTTGGAGCTGGAAAACTCCTCTTTAATGCCCCCAGTAGGTACAAGCCTGAGGCTTCCCTCCTGACCTTCACCTCTACAGTGTGGCTGGGGATCATGCTGCCTGTGCTGGGCATCAAGTCTCTGTCTCCTTTTGCCATCGCATATCTGGATCGGCTGCTTGTGTAAGTAAGGCGAGGGCAGCAAGGGGAAGGCTCAGGGTGTCACAAGTGGCTGTTAGAGCAAAACGGCAGGCTATGATCTTGGTCTCCATGGACATGAGGAAAATCAGGACCAGCTCCTCCCACCACCTTAGAATGTGATGGTGAGGAAGGAAGAAGAGGGAGCTATTAAGGGCTGGCGGATGGGGTAGAGTTTACACCCTTTTGCCTAGATGTTGGCTTAGCTGGGGTCATGGCCAAAACAGCTGGCATGGGTGGTAGTCTCCAGCGAGCCTGTTTCTTTATCCCCACAGCATGCATCCCAACCTGACCAAGGGCTTTGGCATGATCGGCCCCAAGGACTTCTTTCCACTCCTGGACTTTGCGTACATGCCTAACAACTCCCTGACACCCAGGTAGGACTGCTGTGGGGCACACCTGCTGTGCAGGGACCCCGGCACCAGAACCAGGCTACATATTCCCGTCCCTTCTTTCCCAGCCATCCTAGATCTGAGATTTGCAACCTGGAAGTTCAAGAGTGGGTTTCAAGGGAACAGTGATCCCTTGAAATTATATGGACCCTGGCCGGGCGCGGTGGCTCACGCCTGTAATCCCAGCACTTTGGGAGGCCGAGGCGGGTGGATCACGAGGTCAAGAGATCGAGACCATCCTGGTCAACATGGTGAAACCCCGTCTCTACTAAAAATACACAAAATTAGCTGGGCATGGTGGTGTGTGCCTGTAATCCCAGCTACTCAGGAGGCTGAGGCAGGAGAATTGCCTGAACCCAGGAGGCGGAGGTTGTGGTGAGCCGAGATCGCGCCATTGCACTCCAGCCTGGGTAACATGAGTGAAACTCCGTCTCAAAAAAAAAAAAAAAAAAAAAAAATTATATGGACCCTTTAGTGTGATTGGCATATGGACATCTTCTTAGGGAGAGGGTCGATGGCTTTCAACAGATTTCCAAGGGGTCTCAGTAAAAAGATTCAGAACGATTGCAATGTCCTCAGTGACTATTCCCCCAAGACAGGCACGGGCTCTGAAACAAGCAAAAGGTTCACATCACACAGATCCATTTATAGCTTAGGCCTGGCTTTCCTCCCCACCCCACTCAGCCTGCAGGAGCAGCTGTGTCAGCTCTACCCTCGACTGAAGGTGCTGGCATTTGGAGCAAAGCCGGATTCCACCCTGCACACCTACTTCCCTTCTTTCCTGTCCAGAGCCACACCTAGCTGTCCCCCTGAAATGAAGAAAGAGGTGAGGACATGGTGGGAGGCTTCTTTTCCTTCCCCAGGGGTCAGCTGCAGCAGTCCCTGTCTGCGGACAAAGGCCTTGCCTTCACAGAGCCCATTCTGAGGCTTTTCCTTAGCTCCCTGCCCCGCTCACTCGAGCTCACCCTCGGAAGATGAATCCCAAGGGACAGCACATTCAGGTCTGGGTGGTTTCCGATGCCCGTCACTTGCAGATGAGTGCTCTTTAAGCTCAAAGCTCTAGCTCAGGAGCCCCAGCCTCCTGCTTTACAGCCTCTCAGAGAGCTTTCTGGAGTCTTGACACTTTCTCCGCCCTTTAGGGTGGATGTGCCGCCTGGGTGGCCTCGCCTAGGGGAGGGGGATCACCTCTTAGCACTTTCCCCCTCCACCAGCCCCATGCCACCAGCAGCCTCTCCATCTGTGCCCCATGCAGCTCCTGAGCAACCTGACGGAGTGCCTGACGGTGGACCCCCTCAGCGCCAGCGTCTGGAGGCAGCTGTACCCTAAGCATCTGTCACAGTCCAGGCAGGTGGGGTGGGGGGCAGGCCTGTCCTTGTGCTAGAAGCAGAAGGGAAGCATGGGTCACTTTTCCAAGGGCTGACACCTCTCAGACTAAGTGGGAACATTGCTGGGGCTACCTCTAGGAAGCTGCTCCTCTGTGGGTGGGGGTGGAGCCTGAAGGAGCCAGGGCGGATGGGAGGATGGGAGGATGGGCGAGGCTGAGTGAGCCACCTGACCAGGGAGTTGTGCTTTTCCCACAGTCTGCTGCTGGAGCACTTGCTCAACTCCTGGGCGCAGATTCCCAAGAAGGTGAGGAGCTGGGAGGACGTAGCAGGTTGAGCCCTATCTGGATTCTGGATTCTGAATGGAGGCTCCTCAGCCACTGTCCCTTCCCTGAGAAGGGACACTGCTGATACACTTGGCATGGAAAATGAAGCAGGATGGAAGCTCTGGATTCCCTCACAGGCCAGACCTTTCTTGCCTATAGGTACAGAAGTCTTTGCAAGAAACCATTCAGTCCTTTAAGCTTACCAACCAGGAGCTGCTGAGGAAGGGCAGCGGTAACAACCAGGATGTCGTCACCTGTGACACAGCCTGTAAGGTGCTGGCACCCGGCCCTCTCCAGCCCACACGCTATCTTACCTCTGTCTCGGCACACCCGGGTTGGGCCTGTGTCACATTCCTACCCCACCTGTCTATGGAGCCCCTCACTGCCCCGGGGTAATGTGAAGACGTGACATTGGGACGGCCTGGCTTGAGGTCTGCCCTTGGAGGCAAAGCCCAGCCCCTCTCGCTTCTGACAACTGTCTCCTGCTCCCCTCCCCCCAGGGCCTGTTGCAGCAGGTTCAGGGTCCTCCACTGCCCTGGATGCGGCTCCTCCTTTTGCTGCTGGTCTTTGCTGTAGGCTTTATGTGCCATGACCTCCGGTCACACAGCTCCTTCCAGGGTAAGCAGCAATTGTCAAGCAAGGAGGATGGCATGGGCGGGGCACAGAGCTTTGTAGCACACCCCCCACAACACACATCTTTGTCCTGACGAGTTCGCAATCCTGCTGAGTAACACTACCATTTCAGACTGGACTAGGACTTTGCAGTATAGAAGTGTATACATATTCATGATATCATTTAAGTAGGTGTTACCTCCTTTTAACTTCCAAGGAAATGGTCTCAGAAAGATGTAGCAATTAGCTTTAGGTCATGGCTAGTAAGTAGAAAGGCAGACCCTCAACCTGAGGCTTCCTGATGCCTGAACCGGGCTCCACCTGGCAGCCGCGTTCCTGCTCACCTGGCCCAGCAGGAGAAGGGGCAGCTCTGCATGCCTCCCTCCACAGCAGCCTGGAGCCGGCTCTGTGGCCCTCCGAGCGCACAAAGCTCTGCCCAGTGCCTCGCTTTGCCTGCTCTGGGCCCTGTAGTGTCTGTCTCCGCAGTCCCTGCCCCTCTCACCTCCCAGCTCACCAGAGGCCCCCTTTACTCAGCCTCCCTTACTGGCCGGTTGCTTCGATCATCTGGTTTCTTGCCTGCTAGCCAACAAGCGTGTGCCAGGCTCTACTCCTACAGTCTGCAAGGCTACAGGTAAGCTCCTCCCAGGGAGGGGAGAGGAGAGGTGGAAGAGGGAAGGCCTGGTGTCAGGGAGGTGACAGCCAGTGGGAAGTGCTTGTGATTCTCCTTTCCCATGGCCTCCCTTTCCCGAGCTGTTTCTTGGGAGCTGAGCAGGCCTAAGGAGACTCAGAGTCTTCTACCCCCACCTCTATCTTCCACAGCTGGCTGGAGGAGACACTGCCGATCTGGGGCTCCCACCTGCTCACTGTAGTGCGGCCCAGCTTGCAGCTGGCCTGGGCTCACACCAATGCCACAGTTAGCTTCCTTTCTGCCCACTGTGCCTCTCACCTTGCCTGGTTTGGTGACAGCCTCACCAGTCTCTCTCAGAGGGTAAGCCAGAGACAGGGAGTCAAAGAAGGGGCTGGTTGGCTGGGCACAGTGGCTCACGCCTGTAATCTCAGCACTTTGGGAGGCTGAGGCATGCAGATCACCTGAGGTCAAGAGTTCGAGATCAGCCTGGCCAACATGGTGAAACCCTGTCTCTACTAAAGATACAAAAATTAGCTGGGCATGGTGGCGCATGCCTGTAATCCCAGATACTCAAGAGGCTGGGACAGGAGAATCACTCGAACCCAGGAGGCAGAGGTTGCAGTAAGCCGAAATCACGCCATTGCACTCCAGCCTGGGCCACAGGGCAAGACTCCATCTCAAGAAAAAAGGAGGAGGATGCAGGGCTGGTCTTCCCAGGAGCAGAATTCTGGGCAAAGGGCAGCACTGTGTGGCCTGAGTCCTTAGGGCCAGGATGCAGTTCCCCGGGTACTCTGACCCCATCCATTCTCCATGGTCCAGCTACAGATCCAGCTCCCTGATCCCCTGAATCAGCTGCTCCACTATCTGAGAGAGCTGCCCCTGCTTTTCTACCAGAATGTGCTGCTGCCATTGTGGCACCTCTTGCTTGAGGCCCTGGCCTGGGCCCAGGAGCACTGCCATGAGGCATGCAGGTGAGACCTTCGCCCAGGGCTCCAGCAGGATCCCCAGCAGCCCCATCCCTGGGCCCCAGGGACAAGCCATCTCTGTCCAGTCTCCCACACTGTCCTGCCCCTCGCTGCCAACCCTGGCCACCCTGGGATGAGGATTATGGGTCTAAGCTTTCAAACCCAAGATTGACACAGCTACACACATGCATAGTCAAAAATGTTCCACTTTCCTTCCAGAGGTGAGGTGACCTGGGACTGCATGAAGACACAGCTAAGTGAGGCTGTCCACTGGACCTGGCTCTTCCTCCAGGACATCACAGTGGCTTTCTTAGACTGGGCACTTGCCCTGATATCCCAGCAGTAGGCTCTCTGGCCATTGGTTTCTGCGTGGACAGACAGACCATCCAAGATTGCAACGGGGAGAAGGCGGCAGTTCTGCATGGGATCCGGTTTGACTTGGTGCCTGAGTTCTCTCCTGGACAAGTGGCCAGTTGCCTCCACCTCAGTTCTTCCATCTTTGGTGGGGACAGGGCCCAGCGGCATCTCCTCCTGCCCACAGTTTTACTGGACACTTCTCTGGCCCTACTGCACATGGCCCCCAGCCTCCGTCCTTGTGCTGATGGCCTCTCACAGCTCTGCTCTTGCCCTCTGCCTTCCACTGCCTTCCGTCTCATTTCTAAACCCCAAACAGCTTGTCTCTAAAAAGATGGAACTCCCAGCAATTAGCTTCTGTGTTCTTCTGACAAATAATTCCTGCTTCTCCAGACTTCAGCAGCCTTCTGTTCCCATTCTTGGTCACAGCTCTAGCCAGCCACAGCAGAAGGAACGGGACTTCCAGAAGAATATAGCACCACATTGGGAAACAGCAGCCTCACCTCCACCGGAAGCCTGGGTGTGGCTGTCAGTGGACATGGGGGGCTGGATGAAAATGCCTCTCACCTCAAAAGGGTCCTCACTTTAAAATGCCCGACTTGTCCCAAATGCCTCCTTAAGCCCCTCGCTCATAGTCCTGCTTCTTCCAACTTTCCATTCACCATCATGCTTGGGGGCTCTGCAACAAGGCTCAGCTTCTCTCCACTGTCTGCCCTGCCTATCGTCTGTCTGGAGAGCAGAGCCCAGGTAGTTGTGTGCCTTGGGCCCAGGGAACCTTCCATCTGCCTGTTGAGACAGGACTCGGCATATGTTCTTGGGGATGCCTGCCAGGTGGAATAAAGGACACATTTGATTTCTAGCATTCTTGTCTGCATCCTCATAGAGATTCCCCTAGTTATGGTTCAGAATAACAAACTCTTGGGCCCTTGCCATCCTGAAGACTGTAGCCAGGGCTGTAATTAAGCTCCTAGTGGGGGAAGTCCACACCCATGGTTCTAAAGTTTGACCTGGTGGGTGTTCTAGACACTTCTCTTGCTCCCCTAATTACACTGCCTAACTTGTCACTTGATTCATGTCCCAGATTTGTCTTAATAAGAAAAGCAGGGGGCCATCTTCTAGAAAAATTCTTGGCCAGTGACCAGGAGGTGTAATTTCCTTGCCAGGACCTTTTTATTTTTGACTTGAGACTATAAGAAGTTAGATAATTCTTCCTTCTGAACCACAGTTTAAAAAAAAAAAAAAAAAAGATAATTCTGCTGGTTTTTTAGTTCTTGTTTGTTTCCTTGAATGCTTCAGATCAGTAGTATTAGAGATGTGCTGTACATTCCAACTCTCAAGGGAGGGCTGATTCAGCTTCCCTCACAAACCCCCATGGTGATCAGCAGGTATGATGGCCAGTTACCACCTTCACATGGTTCCCTGAGACACTCTGCTTTCTCAGTGGTTTGTATATAAAGTAGCAGGTGTAGGAAAATACCGACCCAAAGTGAGGTCATGAATACAACAGCATCTCATGTTTTTGCTACCTTTCCCCTGGAATTAGCCCACACTTAGACCCCTTCCTCTCCTAGTGGCAAGTAACCATGACCATCTCAGAGAAGGGCCAAGGTCTTAGGACTGCTGGGCAGGAAAACACCTGTTGTCAAGGTGAGTTGGAAAGGTGGCAGGTGTGAAAATGGGTTGGCAATGGCACAGGAAGGACAAGTTAGGTGATAACTTCTCCAAGTCCAAGGCTGCATCCAGCGAATCGAGGATGCCATGAGTGCTGTGACGGCTTCTAATATGTGACTACATGTACCTTGCTGGGTTCGTTTAGCTTCTGACACTATAGTCCTGGGAGCAACATTTTTCATCAACTTAGATGAATTGCAGTCTCCACCTCTTACAGGAACACTGACAGCTTAATTGACTTTATTTGATAGACACAGTTTTTTGACCCAATGTTGAAATTGTCTAAAGTTTCCTGTGTGGTGGACTAGTCCAATACTGTGCCTGCTTTGCATTAAAACAGAACCAGAAAACCAGAGGTTTCATTTTGCAGAGCTGTCAACAAACAGGAGTCCAAGTGGGGCCAGTAAACTGAACCAGTGTGGGCTGACAGAGTACACAACTTGGGGCCAGTAAATTTTTTTTTTTTTTTTGAGACAGAGTCTCTGTCGCCAGGCTAGAGTACAGTGGCACAATCTCGGCTCACTGCAACCTTCACCTCCTAGGTTCGAGTGAGTCTCCTGCCTCAGCCTGCCGAGTAGCTGGGACTACAGGCATGCGCCACCAAGCTCAGTAATTTTTGTATTTTTATTAAAGATGGGGTTTCACCATGTTGGCCAGTATGGTCTCGATCTCTTGACCCTTGATCTGCCTGCCTCAGCCTCCCAAAGTGCTAGGATTACAGGTGTCAGCCACTGCATCCGGCCTGCGGCCAGTAAGTTAAACCAGTGCAGGCTAGCAGAGTACACAACAGTGATGCTGATGGGTGGGATAGTCACTCTGTAACTATTGCTGTTATTGGAAAAATACAGGAGCTGACACCTCAGAGTGTCACATCTGGACAGTAACTCTTCACACAGCTGAAGTCAACCAATAACATGCCATATAACTGAAGGGCAGTTTTGAGTATGGTTATCTCTTACTAACTTTAATTATTACCAGTTCTTTTATGGACCTGAAAAATAATATGTGTGACTCACTTTGAAACTTCCTTTTGTTTTCCTAAGTCTTCAGCAGATTTCTGGATTCCTCTTGTTATTTGTATACAGTCCACACTTCAGTTTCTGAGCAGGGCCGCTGGATGGGTAGCCTGACTGACTGCGATGGATAATATCACTAGGCAGATAATGTTGCTGAGCTCATGCCTGCTACGTTGCCAGTCCATTCACAAAACACCACCATAGATAAGGTGGGTTGTTTCCCACAGAGGCAGGCACGCCTGCCCTGCCCTATTACAAAATGACCCAGTGTCAATTACACAGGCATTTGTGTTTTGTTTTTAAAGAGACAGGGTCTTGCCCTGTTGCCCAGGCAGGAGTGAAGTGGTTCATGATCATAGCTCACTGCAGCCTCGAACTCCTGGGCTCAACGATCCTCACACCACAGCCTCCTAAGTAGCTGGGACTACAGGTGCACACCACCATGCCCAGCTACATTTTTTGTTTTATTTTTTGTAGAGATGGCTTCTCACTATGTTGTCTGGGCTGGTACCATTGATTATAGGTTCATTGATTCGTATAATCAATAAACTCAAGGACTCTAGCGATCCTCCACCCTGGCTTCCCAAAGTGTCTTTGGAAAGTGTCTTTGGCTGTACCTCTCCTAAAGGAGTTTGAAGTTAAGTGAACACTTAGAATGATATATGTTTTTACTACATGCTCTTCACAGTTATGCTTCTAAAAGGGCTTGAGGGGAGAAAGGGCCTTGCTTTTCCCTATGTATATTCCCTTTATATTAAACAGTTTTGGCGCCCTACTTGAGGTATAAGAAGGAATTTGGAGGGAGGGTCCACTGTTCAGGGTATGAGTGAATATTTGTTAAATATTGACTATTCTGCCTGTTACTATAAATACTGACTTCGAATGTGTTGTTGGATGTGCTTTGATATAACTTTTTACTGTGCTTGGGTTTTTTGAATATAGAACTTGTTCTCTGCAACTTTGCTGAATTTTCTCTAATAGTTTTTTTCTAATAGTTTTTTGGTAGATTCGTTGGTATTTTCTATATATAAGATAATATAATCTGCAAATAGGGATAGTTTTATTTCTTCTTTTCCAGTTTGGATGCCTTTTATTTCTTTTTCTTGCTGAGTTGTTCTGGCCAGAAATTCTAGTACAATGTTGAGTAGCAGTGGTGAAAGCAGGCATCTTTGTCTTGTTCCTGATCTTAGCGGCTGTTCCTAACTTTCACCATTGAGTTTGATGTTAGCTGTGGGTTTTTCATAAATGTTCTTTATCAGGCTGAGGATAAGAAAACTATTTCTAGTTTTCTGAGTTTCTAGTTTCATGAAAGGGTGATGAACTCTGTCAAGTACCTTTTCTGCATCAATTGAGATAATGTGTTTTTTCGTTTATTAATGTATTATATTACATTGATTAATTTTTTTTTTTTTTTGAGATCTTGCTCTGTCTCAGAGGCTGGAGTGCAGTGGCCAGCTCACTGCAACCTCTGCCTCCGGGGTTCAAGCGATTCTCCTGTCTCAGCCTCCCAAGTAGCTGGGATTACAGGAGTGCACCACATCTGGCTAATTTATATATTTTTAGTAGAGATGGTGTTTCACCATGTTGGCCAGGCTGGTCTCGAACTCCTGGCCTCAGGTGATTCACCCACCTCAGCCTCCCAAAAATGCTGGAATTACAGACATGAGGCCCAGCCTACATTGATTTATTTTCCTATGTTGAACACTCTTACATTCCTTCAATAAATGTAACTCGGTCATGGTATTCTCCTTTTAATATGCTGTTGGATTTAGTTTGCTCATACTTTGTTGAGGATTTTTGCATCAATATTCATAAGAAATGTTGCTCTGTAGTTTTCTTGTGGTTTTTTTTGTCTGGCCGTGCCATCAGGATGCTGCTGGCCTCATATAATCAATTAGAAAGTGTTGCCTTCTCAGGCCAGGCACAATGGCTCACACTGGTAATCCCAGCACTTTGGGAGGCCGAGGTGGGTGGATCACAAGGTTAAGAGTTCAAGACCAGCCTGGCCAAGATGGTAAAATCCCGTCTCTACTAAAAATACAAAAATTAGCTGAGCGTGGTGGCATGCCCCTGTAATCCCAGCTACTTGGGAGGCGGAGGCAGAGAATTGCTTGAACTGGGGTGGCAGAGGTTGCAGTGAGCTGAGATTGCACCCCTTGCCCTTCAGCCTGAATGATAGAACGAGACTCCATCTCAAAAAAAAAAAAAAAAGAAAAGAAAAGAAAGTATTCCCTTCTTTGGCCAGTCATGGTGGCTCACTCCTGTAACCCCAACTCTTTGGGAGGCCGAGGCAGGCAGATCACAAGGTCAGGAGTTCAAGAGCAGCTTGGGCCGGGTGCGGTGGCTCAAGCCTGTAATCCCAGCACTTTGGGAGGCCGAGGCGGGTGGATCACGAGGTCAGACATCGAGACCATCCTGGTCAACATGGTGACACCTCGTCTCTACTAAAAATACAAAAAATTAGCTCGGCATGGTGGCACGTGCCTGTAATCCCAGCGACTCAGGAGGCTGAGGCAGGAGAATTGCCTGAACCCAGGAGGCGGAGGTTGCGGTGAGCCAAGATCGCGCCATTGCACTCCAGCCTGGGTAACAAGAGCGAAACTCCGTCTCCAAAAAAAAAAAAAAAATACAAAAATTAGCCAGGTGTGGTGGCAGGCACCTGTAATCCCAGCTACTCGGGAAGCTGAGGCAGGAGAATCACTTGAACCCGAGAGATGGAGTTTGTAGTGAGCCGAATTTGCAGTGAGCCAAGACCACACCATTGCATTCCAGCCTGGTCAACAAAGCAAGACTCTGTCTCCAGAAAAAAAAAGTGTTCCTTTCTTTTCTATTTTTTTGAATGGTTTTAAAGGATTGGCGTTACCTTCATTTAGTGATCTAAGAAAAAAAGGATTGGTATTAATTCTTGTTGTAGGGCTGTTGGGTCCCACAGGGACGTGGGGTGTCCCTTATGCTGTGTTGAGGTGCAGGACCTGGGAAGTAAAGAGACAGGACACTGAAGAACTGCTGAAGAGCAGCTAGACTCAGGGGGCCTCGAAACCTGTGAGCAGAGATCAGCGAGAGCCCTAAATGTCCAGAAGCATCTGTATTTATTAGGTACAAGCAGGGGGCAGGGCTGTGAGTGAGGTCATCATCTATAGGCCTAGTAATAGGGCATACATAATCATGTGAGTCACAAGTGAGGGGGCCACCCCATTACGTCACTTGGGCAGAGAGGTGGGCCATGCACAGTAGGGGGCCATGCGTGTGCAGTAGTGGAGGGTCGTGTACAGAAAAGGGGTCCACCCCCATTAGGTCACCGAGGCAAGGAGGTGGGCTGTGTGCAACAGGTGTCGTGCACAAAACTTCTTATCTGGGGGCTGGAGACTTCAAAGGATTTCTAATAGAAGGATACTGTAAGCCAATGCAGTGGGAGCTGACAGACTTGTACTATTCTCTTATGATATTTATGGGAGGATGATTTGAGCTAGCACAGAAGAGAGAAAAGACTGACAAGGTATACAGCCTCTGTGACTGGTCACACCAGAGGGGTTCTTCTCCTTCGGTTATTTCCAGGATCTCAGGCCTGAGGCCTGCTTTCCACAGGAACTGGATGCAAGGTACTACAACTCCTTTATCAGGAGCAGAGGCTCTTGCTCCAAGCCTGCCATACAGTGCATGCCCTTTCAGGCAGGGACGCCACCGCCTGGGTCTTTGGTTCTTGTCCTGGTCTGGCTGTTTTCCCATGTACTGCTGCTGTTCTGTGACTGCTGTAGGCATTCCTCCTACTATAAACTACTATTTGGTTATATGGAAGGATTCTGTAAATCAGCACTAAATGTGTCAGTACAGCTCCAACTACAATACCTATATGATTATATAGAAAGATTATATAGAACTAAGTATACTAGATATAAGTATTAAGTATGATTATATAAGCTAGATATATGTAAGCAGTAAGTTATACTTCAGGCACTAATTCTATAAACTAATATATGATTATATACAAAGGATTATATGAGGAAATAGCTGAGTAATAACACTATAAACTAAGATATTCTTCAGGCACTAATTGTGCCTGAGGTCTGGACAGTTCTCCTTCCTCGGTGCCCATAGCGGGTGTTACCCACATTTGTTAAATGTTTGGTAATATTCACTTTGAAGCCTTCTGATCCTGGACTTCTTTCTGTCAAGAAGTTTGTTTGTTGTTGTTGTTGTCTGAGACAAAGTCTCACTCTTGTTGCCTAGGCTGGAGTACCATGTTGCGATCTCAGCTCACTGCAGCTTCCACCTCCCAGGTTCAAGCGATTCTCCTGCCTCAGCCTCCCGAGTAGCTGGGAGTACAGGCTCGTGCCACCACGCCCAGCCAATTTTTGTATATTCAGTAGAGACGGGGTTTTACCAGTTGGCCAGGATGGTCTCAATCTCTTGACCTCATGATCTGCCTACCTTGGCCTCCCAAAGTGCTAGGATTACAGGTATGAGCCGCCACACCCAGCCAACTCCACTCTAATCTTATTATTTCCTTGCTACTGCTTGCTTTGGGTTTAGTTTGCTCTTCTTTTCCTAGTTCCATAAGGCATAAACTTAGGTTATCGATTTTAAACCTTTTCTTCTTTTTTTATGTAGGCATCCACAGTTCTATATTTCCCTCTGGGCACTGCTTTCACTGCATCCCCTAAGTTTTGCTGTGTTGTGCTTTTGTTTTCATTCATAAATCTCTTAAGTATTTTAAAATTTTCCTCGCAGTTTTTTTTCTTTAATCCATTGGTTGCTTGAGTGTCCTAGATAATTTTTACATACCTGTGAATTGTCAATTTTTCCATATGTTACTGATTTCAAGCTTCATTCTATGTGGTCAGAGAAGATACTTTGTATGATTTCAATCCTTTTAAATTTCTTGAGACTTGCTTTGTTGCCTAATATGTGGTCTATCCTGAAGAATGCTCCATTTGCACCTGAGTAGAATGTATATTCTGCTGTTGTTAGGTGGAGTGTTCTTTGTATGTCTATTAGGTCTAGCTGTTTTACAATGTTGATTGACTCCTCCATTTCCTTATTGACCTTCTGTCTAGGTGTTCTATCTATTGCAAAGTGGAATACTGAAAACTCTATTATTGTAGAACTCTTTTCTTTTTTTTTTTTTTTTTTTGAGACGGAGTTTCGCTCTTGTTACCCAGGCTGGAGTGCAATGGCGCGATCTCGGCTCACCGCAACCTCCGCCTCCTGGGTTCAGGCAATTCTCCTGCCTCAGCCTCCTTAGTAGCTGGGATTACAGGCATGTGCCACCATGCCCAGCTAATTTTTTGTATTTTTTTAGTAGAGACGGGGTTTCACCATGTTGACCAGGATGGTCTCGATCTCTTGACCTCGTGATCCACCCGCCTCGGTCTCCCAAAGTGCTGGGATTACAGGCTTGAGCCACCGCGCCCAGCCTCTTTTTTTTTTTTGAGATGAAATCTCGCTCTGTCAACTAGGCTGAACTGTAGTGGTGTAATCTCGGCTCACTGCAACCTCCGCCTCCTGGGTTCAAGAGATTCTTCTGCCTCAGCCTCCCAAGTAGCTGGGACTACAGGTAGGTGCCACCACACCCAGCTAATTTTTGTATTTTTAGTGGAGACGGGGTTTTACCATATTGACCAGGTTGGTCTCAAACTCCTGACCGCTTGTTCCGCCCACCTCGGCCTCCCAAAGTGCTGGGATTACAGGCGTGAGCCACCTTGCCCAGCTTCTTTCTCTTTTTAATTCTGCCAATGTTTGTTTCTTATTTATATGGCTCTATTGTTTCATGCACATATGTTTATGTCTTCTTGATAAATCGGCCCTTTTATCAATATATAATGTCTCGAAACAGTATTTTTAATTGAAAAGACAACTGACAAATTATGATTATTTAGTGTGTATTTGATAGATTTTTTTCTTAAAGTGAACAACGTAAGTCCTTTCACTAGGAAAACAATTGACATTATTTGTTCCCAATAATAGAATTTGAGCTTTCAAATAAAACTTGTACCTTCCTCTATTAGCTTGGCAGCTTCCTAATACTTAAGCTTTTTCTGGTGAGATTGGTGGTAATATTCATGAATGTTTTCTTTTTTCTTTTTTTTTTTTTTTTTTGATACGGAGTTTCATTCTTGTTACCCAGGCTGGAGTGCAATGGCGCGATCTCGGCTCACCGCAACCTCCGCCTCCTGGGTTCAGGCAATTCTCCTGCCTCAACCTCCTCAGTAGCTGGGATTACAGGCACGCGCCACCATGCCCAGCTAATGTTTTTGTATTTTTAGTAGAGACGGGGTTTCACCATGTTGACCAGGATGGTCTCGATCTCTTGACCTCGTGATCCACCCGCCTCGGCCTCCCAAAGTGCTGGGATTACAGGTTTGAGCCACCGCGCCCGGCCTGAATGTTTTCTTTTTTCTTTTGAGACAGTTTTGCCCTTGTTGCCCAGGCTGGAGTGCAATGGCCCGATCTCGGCTTATTGCAACCTCCACCTCCCGGGTTCAAACGATTCTTCTGCCTCAGCCTCCTGAGTAGCTGGGACTACAGGCACACACCACCACGTCTGGCTAATTTTTGTATTTTTGGTAGAGACAGGGGTTTCTCCATGTTGGCCAGGCTGGTCTCGAACTCCTTACCTCAGGTGATCCGCCTGCCTCGGCCTCCCAAAGTGCTGGGATTACACGGGTAAACCACTGCACCCAGCCTTTTTTTTTTTTTCGAGACAGAGCCTTGCTCTGTCACCCAGGCTGGAGTGCAGTGGCACAATCTAGGTTTACTGCAACCTCTGCCTCCCATGTTCAAGTGATTCTCCTGCCTCAGGCTCCGGAGTAGCTGGGATTACAGGCACCTGCCACCACTCCTGGCTAATTTTATTTATTTATTTATTTATTTTTGAGACGGAGTTTCACTCTTGTTGCCCAGGCTGGGGTGCAATGGCACAGTCTTGGCTCACCGTAACCTCTGCCTCATGGGTTCAACCGATTCTCCCGCCTCAGCCTCCCGAGTAGCTGAGATTACAGGCGAGCGCCACCACGCCTGGCTAATTTTTTTTGTATTTTAGTAGAGAGGAGGTTTCACCGTGTTGCCCAGGCTGGTCTTGAACTTTTGAACTAAGGTGATCTGCCCGCCTCGGCCTTATAAAGTGCTGGGATTACAGGTGTGAGCCACAGCGCCTGGATATAAATGTCATTTTTTGATGCTGAATAAAAAAAGTTATGCAGATCTTCTATCTTCTATCTAAATGTCGACACACCTTTGTATCTATAAACCTCGGATTTAAAGCTCAGCCCTAGAGAACCCATCAAATCTTGGAGCTGCAAGGGGCTAGAAGCATCACCCGACCTGTATTTGCCGGCGATGTTGGCTCTAGGTAGCACAGGACGTTGGCCCAGAGCTGGAAACGGAGGCCAGGTCTCACGCCACACCCACCTCGCAGGGCGACCAAGCAGGGCTTCACAGAGGAGTTGGGGTTTAGGTTTATTTCTTCGTTGCAAAAACCCGGTGAGCAAAAGATTGTAGAAAAGACACATGGAAGGTGTTAGCTGGATAGGGACAGGAATGGGGGAACCCGTGGGATCAGTTCCTGACTCCACCCAGGACACCTAGACATCCACAGTGCCAGGGGAGGGGCCCCAGACGAGGCAGAGGACCCTTTCCCGGCCCTGGGGAACCCACGATTTTCGAGAGTAACCCGACTTGCGCAAAAACCAACAAAGGAGACCAGTGGCCTGAGCCCGGCACTACAGGGCCTCCCGACCCCGACTTCGAGTGGGTCTCGGGGGCTGCAGGGACTCACCAGGCCGCGCCTCCCCGCTCCCCAGGCCTGCCGCAGGGGGAATCCTCCAGGCTTGCGAGCGCTTCCGAGGGCAGGAAAGCCTGTGCCGCAGCCCCGCCCGCTCTCCTGGCGCGTAGCCCCTCCCCGAGTCCTCGGACCACGCCGCCAAGCCAGCGATCCCAGGGCAGCCCTGGGGATCGGCGCCGCGCGATTCCGCGCCGTCCCGAAGCCTGCAGCGCCTCGCGATCGCAGTCTGTCTTGCACTGGTCAAGACGAATAGAGCCTGACAAAACCTAAGTAAATTGGCCGAGCGACGCGGGGAGGGGCCGAGGGAAATGTGGAGCAGGAGCAGCCAAAGTGGCCCATCGGCTCTCGAGCAGGGTTTGCGCGTCGCGGTCGCAAAGGCCCGTTGCGTGCAGGCACCGCGGCACAAGCGCTGCCCCGGAGCTCCAAGAGGCGGCGGCGGGCTCGGCGTTTGCAGTCCTGGAGAAACCACCGCGCGCGTTGGGAGCGTTTTGTTAAAAAGCCGAGAAGCGTAGGGCCTGTGTGGTCTTCGTTCTGGGCTAGGAATCCGGACTTTGGGCAGCGTCTTTTCCTTGCCTTTGAGTCTCCGGTTTCCTCCGCTCTGTGAGGCTCCCAGGGGCTGCCGCCGTGGCAGGGTCCCTCAGCTGGAGAGAGCTGGGGTTCTGGCCGGATGAGATTGTAGTAAGCATTAGAGGGCTATCAGCAGCTCGGTGTATCAGCGGAGCCTTCGATAGCTCAGTTGGTAGAGCGGAGGACTGTAGTGGAGGCAATACGGTAATCCTTAGGTCGCTGGTTCGATTCCGGCTCGAAGGACTTCGTACATTTTTAGCCTCAATTTAATTCAACTACTCCATAAGAAGACCAGCTTTAGAGGTCTCTTGTGACTTAGCAGGAGTATTGCCGTTATTCCATAGGACACGTAGTACGTAGTGTACAGTAACGCTCTCTTGTGCGTTCCATGTAGACTTGTTAACACGTGTTTCCGAGCAAGGCTTTCTGCTTAAGCGTATGATTATATGCCTGATTTTTAGAATCTTGCACATGAATGCCACTGTACTGTATTCTGCTAAATAAATATCCTGAACTGTGTTGATCCACGGGTTGGTGAACAGTGCGGTGAACCTATAAGGCAAAGGGAAGGAAGGCAGCGGCAGGCGGGGGATTAGCTCAAATGGTAGAGCGCTCGCTTAGCATGCGAGAGGTAGCGGGATCGATGCCCGCATCCTCCACTTGGCTTTTTGCGTCCCTCACACTAGAGAACACAAAGTGAGAGGGAGCCCCGGCCCACTGGGCTGTGTATCATTTTGGAGGCAGAAGCCCGTTAAGCGATGAAGAGCTTCGCATGATATCTTTTTGTTTTGCAGGTGAGTCTCAGTTTCTGTCACTTTATCTTTCCCGCCTCCCGGCAGGCAGGACGTTAACCGTCTTACGGGAAGACCCTGCTAGAACCCTCCGGCCGCGCCTGCCAGCCAGAGAACCCCCAGACGGCTCTCGCTCAGGTACCCACTAACGTGCGAGGAACCCTACGAGCTGACCAATGATAGCGAGCTTTACTGGGCGAGTCGCCAGCTGCAGTTGCGGCCAATAGGCGAGAGACTTCTTGTTTCCTGGCAGAGCGGGGTCCCGGCACCGCGGCGCTCGGGTTTTTTTGGGGACCCGGGTGGAGGGCCCAGGTGCCGGGGCCCGAGGTGCGGCCTCGCTAGCGGGAGAGGGAGCGGGATCACCGGCCCGGAGAGAGGTGAGGGGCTCTGCGCGGACTGCGGGCCTCGCCAGCTCCGGCCCCGCCCCCTTCTCTCAGCCCCTTCAGCCCGAGCCCCTCGAAGGCCACCCCGCCCCTCCCCGCCCCCGGCCCGGCTTTCGCGGCCCCGCCCCTGCCCCGCTCCTCAGCCAACCCCCTGACCCCCTAGGCCCTGCCTGCCTAAACCCCTGCCGCGGTAGTCCGTCTCGACCCCCCTCCCATGCCTCCCAGTCCCACCCTGCCCATGGCAAGCCCGCTTGGTGTGACCGCCCTTCGGGAGTCGAAGGTAGAGAAGCCAGCCTCCTGCCCCTGAGTGGGACTCTAGCAGCCCACTGCTTTTAGGGGTGCTCAGAACACCCGTTACTCACCCACAACTACTAGAGTAGCTTTCGCAGGGTGCAGTGCTTACGGGACGGAGGGGGGTGGAAACAGACCCGTGTCCTGGCTGGAATGGAGCTCCAGTCGCTAGGTGAGCCCAGTTGCCTTTGGCTTGGCAGAGGCCACGCTTTTATAGTTTTCCTCCATACTAGGCATAAGGTAGGAACAAAAAAGCAAGAACCAATCCTTCCAGGGCTCAGGGGAGCAACACCAGAATGTCCGTTCAGTACTTGTGAGGGCCGAGGCTGGAGAGAGGACTACCCGTTTACACTCAGAACCTCGGTTCCTCTCTGCTCTGTGCTGGAGAGTGCAGAGCCAGAGATCCAGAACGGCCCATCTCTAAAGGTGGCCATGTATGGTGGTGAGTGTATCTTGGCTAGGTCTGCGAAATCTGACCTCTCTGATTATATTCTCTAATCTTCGGGCTGCGAAGCAGCTGAGAGTCTAGCGTTTTTCAACATAGTTAAGCCATTGAGTATTTTATTTGGGAACAGCCAAGCTAAAGTAAAATGGGGTCCCTTTAGGTCATTTGCAATCCTCAGTGTGGGGGTACAGAGTGCTGCTTTCTCTTGGCCTTTACTGGAAGACCACTTCTGTGTTTTCTAAAGTGGAGTCTTTTGTTTCGTAGGGCACTCCCTAAGAATAGCTCTTACTTATCCAGAGATACCCCAAAAACGCTTCCATTTGTCTTCCCTTTCCTTCTTAACCCAACCCTTGTTTTTCCCCAGCTCTCAGGGCCAGAGTGGGGCAGAAGGATGCTTTCCCAGCCCCACCATGGAGCTGCGCTGTGGGGGATTGCTGTTCAGTTCTCGCTTTGATTCGGGGAATCTAGCCCACGTGGAGAAGGTGGAATCTTTGTCCAGTGATGGGGAAGGGGTAGGAGGTGGGGCGTCAGCCCCGACCAGTGGCATTGCCTCTTCACCTGACTATGAATTCAATGTGTGGACCCGACCAGACTGTGCTGAAACCGAATTTGAGAATGGGAACAGGTATGTGGAAAGAAACGGAGGGTGGAAGAAGGCTGAGAGAGAGAATGTCCGGGTCTCCAAACCCATGCTTCAGTTAGTCCTTTGACTTACCTGTTCATACCAGCATACTGCCCATCCTCTTCTGACCCGTCTTCCCTCCTTTCTCCTTGCCAAATAGCCCTTTCCCGTTTGGCTGGCTCCAGCTCTCCCACAGATCCTATCTCCAACCCTTCCATATATAATGACATCTTGCTTACTCTGGCCCTCAGGTCATGGTTCTACTTTAGCGTACGGGGAGGAACTCCAGGAAAACTCATCAAGATCAACATTATGAACATGAACAAGCAGAGCAAGCTGTATTCCCAAGGCATGGCCCCCTTTGTGCGCACACTGCCCACACGGCCACGCTGGGAACGCATTCGAGACCGGCCCACCTTTGAGGTAAATTCTCCATGAGGAGGAAAGAAAGACTTCAGCGCTGAAAACAGAGAGGAAAGTAAAGCATTTTTTTCCTTGATAAATGTATGAGGCAGGTGGGACAGCAGGTATAAGTATCAGCTTTTCCTCCAGTGTTAGCTGGAGTCTAAGATGAGCCCCTGCCTCAGGAAGCCTAGAAGGAGCCACTTGTCATATAGAAAGTGTCAGAGGGAGGGAAGCTGGTAAAGGCAGTAAGGGTGTGAGGTCAGTTCCTGGTGGTCCCAGTAGGAACTCAGTTTTGATGACGATGGCATGTTGCCCCTCCCTTTTCCTCCTCTGCTCCTCAGATGACAGAGACGCAGTTTGTGTTATCCTTTGTTCACCGTTTCGTAGAGGGCCGTGGGGCCACCACCTTCTTCGCCTTCTGCTACCCCTTCTCCTACAGTGACTGCCAGGATTTGCTAAACCAGCTAGACCAGCGCTTTCCAGAGAATCACCCTACCCATAGCAGGTGCCAACCCCATTCTTACTCCTGCCACAGTCCCGGATCAGACAGCACCCCCAATACTTCTAGAATTTGCCCTTAGAGCTCTGAAGCAAAATTTTATGTCTTTTTTTCTGTACAGAAAAAATGGGGCTTTGAGGACCTTTGATAACTCTGTTTCTGTATGACCATGATCTCAGCATATCAACACCTACCCTCCACTCTTTCACCTGCCCAGACCTCTAAGTAGCCCAGCTCTCATCAGTTATCCATAGTTTAGCCACCACTGTGTCACTCAGCACACCTTTTTTATCTGCCCTGCACAGAGAACAGCTCCAACTACATCATCTATGCTAGGAAGCCATAACCTGGGGAAAAACAAATTCACCCTTTCCTGTACTCTGCATTCTGGCAACGTAAACCCACTCAAATCCTTAGCCTCCTTTAGCATCATGAGGAACTATAAGGCACCCCTGGGCTGTGACAAGGCCTACCTCTTGCTAGGACTTTAGGGACTTTTCCTGGTTTAATGATTTTTTTTCCCTGTAGCCCCCTGGATACCATCTATTATCATCGGGAGCTCCTTTGCTATTCTCTGGATGGACTTCGTGTAGATCTGTTGACGATTACTTCCTGCCATGGGCTTCGAGAAGATCGAGAGCCCCGTCTAGAGCAGCTATTTCCTGATACCAGCACCCCTCGACCATTCCGTTTCGCAGGCAAGAAGGTGAGTGGAAATAGCATAAAGGTAGTTCTTTGGCCTTTCTCTAGCACAAGATACTGTTGATAAAGACTATGTTGTCCCTAGGCATCTTGAACACAGCTTCTCCCTGCAACCTGTGGCAACGGTGATGGCCCCTGCTCCACTGGCAGACTCAGCCAACTGGAAATCCAGCGGCTATTCCTGCCTCATCCATGCCACCGCCCATATACTGTCAAAGTAGAACTATAGGGTAACTGACTTAATGTCTGCTCTTCTCTCTACCTCAGATATTCTTCTTAAGCAGCAGAGTACACCCAGGGGAGACTCCATCTAGCTTTGTCTTCAATGGCTTTCTGGACTTCATTCTCCGACCTGATGACCCCCGGGCCCAAACCCTACGTCGCCTCTTTGTCTTTAAGCTGATTCCCATGTTGAACCCCGATGGTGTGGTCCGGGGACACTACCGGTAAGTGGCTTCCCCAGCCTGTCTGGACTGTTCCCATTCCCCCTCATGCCCTGCATCTCAGTGAAATGCTGTCAGCCTTCTGGCTTCTGCTGTGTTCCCAATCCTCTTGCACCCTAATAAAGGCAAGCCCATCTCATCTTCCTGAGAAAGCATGAGATCACATCTAGTGGCACTTCCAGAAAGGAGCCAAACTAGGATGACTGCAGGCCCATCTGGGTGGAGGCAGCTACCCTGAGGAAGCTCCTTAGGTTTCTATGGTAAGGGTGACAGCAGATCAAAGAGAGGCCCTGTCTTCAATTCTTTCTTTCCTAATGCAGCTTCAGCCTCTCATTTGATAAGTCAGTCTACAGTCTACTTTTCCTCTACTCTAGTGTCTCCTTCAGTGGCCCAGTCTTCTAGACCCTGCTTCAGTCCTTGTTTTCCTATAGCACAGACTCACGTGGAGTGAATCTGAACCGTCAGTACCTGAAGCCTGATGCCGTCCTGCACCCGGCCATCTATGGGGCCAAAGCTGTGCTTCTCTACCACCACGTGCACTCTCGTCTGAACTCCCAGAGTTCCTCTGAGCACCAGCCCAGTCCCCGTCTCCCTCCTGATGCTCCTCTTTCTGACCTGGAGAAAGCCAACAATCTCCAAAATGAAGCTCACCGTGGGCACTCAGCCGATGGGGATAACGCTGAAGGCTGGAAACAAACAGAGCCAGCAGAACAGAAGCCCAACAGTGTGTGGATTATGCCACAACAGTCTGCAGGGCTTGAAGAGCCAGCCCCTGACACCATCCCCCCAAAAGAGAGTGGTGTTGCTTACTATGTGGACCTGCATGGACATGCTTCCAAAAGGGGCTGTTTCATGTACGGAAACAGCTTTAGTGATGAGAGCACCCAGGTGGGAGTCCTAAGAATGTCATGTGAGTGTGGGAAGTGTTGCTGGTTAGGAGATGGGGTTGGGCCATGAACAGATAGTCTTAGGTAGCCTTCTAGCAGGAAGGCCTGTGGAGACTACCTCTGAAAAAGCTTTGAAGGGCCAAAAAAGATGGCACAGGGGCCTTATGTCTCAATCATTATATCATGACATTTTATTAAGGGTCAAGCTAACGAACAGCATTATAGTATTTGCTAGAGTCTGGGAATCCAGAGAAGGAAAATTTTGCATTGTTGGAGGGAAGAAGCTAAAAGCTAAAAAAAAAAAAAAAAAATAGAATTGCTTCCCAACACCTAGAAATAATATCAACCTGAGAATTCAAGCAGCACTGATTACTGTTGATGGTTGTGATGATATCTGCTGTGTATTAAGTCACATGGTCCCACACTTGCCATCTCTTCCTTGCCCCTTGTCCCTTCTTTGTCTCTGTCTCTCCTTCTGAGTTGACTCTTTTTCTTCCCCAAACAGGTGGAAAACATGCTGTATCCAAAGCTCATCTCCTTGAACTCGGCCCACTTCGACTTCCAGGGTTGCAATTTCTCAGAGAAGAATATGTATGCCCGAGACCGCAGAGATGGCCAGTCCAAAGAGGGAAGCGGCCGAGTCGCAATCCACAAAGCCTCAGGGATAATCCACAGGTTGGATGGAAGCTGGGATATAGTTCATGAAATAGCTTCCCTAAAGAAAACAAAACCCAGTCCAGGGTGTTTGAGAGAGAGGGGACCACCTAAGTCTTCTTAAAAAAGAGCCTCACAATTAGCATTATTGTCTTTAGTCTAGGACTCTAGTTTGGGGGGATTCCCTGGGTATATGGTAGAATACCAAGGTCAGCTGCTGCTAGTTGCTATGGATCATTAGCACTTCCATGGTGTTCACTTTTTTTCCAAGTGATTGCCTCCTTAGACCATCTAACCTGTCCTTTATGGTTCTGTCCTGATATCTGTTCAGGCAGGACACTCATAAAGGTCTTTATGTCTTAGCTACACACTTGAATGCAACTACAACACTGGACGCTCAGTAAACAGCATCCCTGCTGCCTGCCATGACAATGGGCGCGCCAGCCCCCCTCCCCCACCGGCTTTCCCCTCCAGATACACTGTGGAACTATTTGAGCAGGTATGAATACATGGTGTAAGTGGGAAAAGGGGGAACCTTAAAGTCTGGAAAGGCCTTCACTCCTAATGCCTGACTCTAAGGTCCTTTGAAGAGATATTCATCACTATGGCCCTCTCGCCACTATGGTTATTTTCTTCCATTAACAGGAGCATAACTATAACTATAATAGTATAGAAAGGATGAACGGGCACTATATCTGACCCCACATCACAGAGAATGCCCTAGCACATCTGAGTCAGATTCTTTGCCCCTGGGTTTATCTTTCTCATTCTACTGGGTTTATTAATTCCTGGGCTCAAACGCACCCTGACTGCAGTGGTCTTGATGATTCCCATTATCCTAGGACACATAAGAGTACAAACAGCTGCAGGTTACAGAAGGAATTCAAAACCCTTTCCTGCTGGGAGAATTCCTTCATGGTGCTAGCCAGAAAGGACACACCCCTGCCCCCATAATGGATGAGGGCTCCCAAATGGGCTTAGGGAACAGCTCCAAATCCATTTACAGTAAACAGCCTGGGAACAAAGGTTAGGACATCCAATGAGCAAATTATAGGTCTGGCCCCTCCTTCCCTTCCATTGTGCTGTGTACCACCCCAAGATAGCAGCCTGCATGGGAGGACTAGCATGCTGAGCCAAACTGGACTCCCCTACAGGTGGGAAGAGCTATGGCCATCGCAGCTCTGGACATGGCAGAATGTAATCCGTGGCCCCGAATTGTGCTGTCAGAGCACAGCAGCCTTACTAATCTACGGGCCTGGATGCTGAAACATGTACGCAACAGCCGAGGCCTAAGCAGCACTCTGAATGTGGGTGTCAACAAGAAGAGGGGCCCACGAACTCCACTCAAAAGTCACAAGTAAGGCCAGCAAAATAGGAGGGAGAAAGGATAGGAGAGTGGGACAGGGCTCTGGAGCTAGGAGTTCCAAGGGATTTATATATCTTCCCTCCTCCTCAAAGTGCCAAATGGCAAATATTTTTAGGGTAAATTAAAATTAGTAAGATTAGTTTATTTTTTGAGAATGGGATCCTCTTCCTTTTTACTCTGAGCTACATACATCTACGAGATCTGAGTGTCAGGCTAGGGATTCCCTGCTCCAGAGTCTTACACAAAATCAAATATAATTGCAGTGGGGCAGGCCACAACTTCCAAGGGTTGTGAATGACTGACTGAAGGGAGTTGAAGGGTCAGTGCCAAGGCAGTAGGGGGGAAATTCATTGGGAGATAAAGCTGCTCAGGGATGGCCCTTATGACATTTTGAGATTAGCTGGTATAACCCAGGTTGGATACTTCATCCATGGACATGAATTCCTCACTTCTCTCTTGGAACGGGTCCCTGTGCCTTTTTACCCCATAGGTGAAGCTTTACTTAGCATCAAATCCTAGGGAAAGCCTTAGGACACAACCTTCCTGGCCCAGGGTTAACTGGCATCTGCTTCTTTGCAGTGGGTTGCCTGTTTCCTGCTCCAAAAACACCTTGAGCCGGGCACGAAGTTTTAGCACTGGCACAAGTGCTGGTGGTAGCAGCAGCAGCCAACAAAATTCTCCACAGATGAAGAATTCCCCCAGCTTTCCTTTTCATGGCAGTCGGCCTGCAGGGCTGCCAGGCCTGGGCTCTAGCACCCAAAAGGTCACCCACCAGGTGCTGGGCCCCGTCAGAGGTAAGCCAGTCTGGAAGCCCCTGCAACATGTGTTTGGTTGTTTGGGGCATTGCTGGGGGAAGTAAAAATTTGAAGATATACTCTTGGCCCAGGACCAAGGGGTGAATCAATAAAATTAGTTTGTAGCAGAACCTGTGGCCTCTCCTATGACCTTGGTGTTCCCTGCGGCATGATTCCAGAGCGGTATTGTGTATGGCCACAGGGGGACATCTGAGTATCTGGGCTTGAGTGCATGCTAGGAACCAGGGGATTTTCCAAGGATGAAATATTAGCTGAAGCAGTGCCAAACAGGACATGAAGCTTCCATGTCAAGGACAGCGTCAATCTGTCTTCATGGAGGCAGTTAAAGGAATGTCCTCAGAATCCAAATTGCAGCACTGTAGAATGATGGGGACTTTTATCTGTGGTCTTTATGGGCTGAAATTGTTCCTGACTTCAGAGCTCACTACGAAAGTGGTATCAGGCTGGAACTGACATGACATGGAATTCCTTCATCAGCATCGTAAGTTCTCCTTTCCTGACTACAAAGGGAAATAGTAAAGAGCCTTTTCTAGGTTATCACTGGAATATTCTAGGCCGCCCCCCTTTTTTTTTTTGAGACAGAGTTTCACTCTTGTTGCCCAGGATGCAGTGCAATGGTGCCGTCTCGGCTCACTGCAACCTCCGCCTCCTAGGTTCAAGTGATTCTCCCACCTCAGCCTCCCAAGTAGCTGAGATTACAGATGCCTACCACCACACCCAGTTAATTTTCTGTATTTTTAGTAGAGATGGGGTTTCACTATGTTGGCCAGGCTGGTCTTGAACTCCTGACCTCAGGTGCCCCTCCCAAAGTGCTGGGATTATAGGCATGAGTCACCGCGCCCGTCTAGGCACTATTTAATCACTATTTTATTGACATCCTCCCTGCCCCACTTCCATTGCACAACACTGTACTGAGCTCCTTGAGGCGAAGGACATGTATTCTATTTCTCTGTTACTTCCCCCTACTGATAGAAAATATGCACAGTCAGTACTAAGTAATTCCTGGTTGATTGGCTTGAAGCTTAATAGGGGTAACAGGACAGTAAATACAACATGAGGGTGCACACAGACTGTAAACATCCTAGGGGTTTGGGGAACAACTGTGGTAGATTAAACACAAGAGTAATTAACCAAAGAATGTTCAGTTAAGAAATAGTTTCAAGAATGGGTAGCACATAGTTTAACAGAAACATTCCCAAAGTGAGAAATGACAGCCAGGAGCAGGAACAGACCTAGAAACAGAGCTGGTGGGTGGAGAGGACAAAAAGCATGTATACTAGGTGGTATGCCAAAGGCCATGCCCATCACCAAGGAAATTAGGTAAAGAGAGTAGTTGAAATATCTTGGGAACAAGGATTATGAGCTTAACTGAGACAATGGCAACAATTGTGTTTCTAAGAATGGGAATAAATGTAAGAGACTGAACTGTGTAAGACACTGTCTGTGAACTGTACATATTGGACAGAAAAACAGGAGGTGAGATCACCAGAGCCAGTACCAGGGTCTGAGGAGAGATAAATGTAAGTATTAGAAAGAGAAGTGGCGGGATTCAGTGATGGTAGAAGACAGAAGAACTAAGAGGGCTTTAAGGCTACTTTTTCCACTGCAAACAAAAGCTTCAGGAAGTGTCTCCTAACACATCGAATTATGCCCTTAGCACCTAGTCCTGTGCCTGGCACTAAGTAAGTGATCAGCAAGTATTTGTTGAATGAATAAAAAGCAAGAAGTTGGGAACCAGATGAATGTTTGTCTCACCTTTCTACCCCTCAGAGGGCATAAATCAGGTCTGTGATTGTCCCAGGGATTCAGTAAGATCTGGAGTGCTACATGTAAGGACAGTTCCAAAGATGTTCGGATGACACACAGGACCTTGGTGCAAGTCAAATAACTGCTGCTCTAAATTGTGAGACCTTAGAACACCCATTCTGACTCATTCAAGGGGGGGGGGTCAGTCTCCCCTCAGACCTCTGCCCAGTACTATCCTACCACCCCCAAAATGGAACCTCTAGCTGGTTACCATAAGATACCATTTCATAACCTCTGGAGGCAAAGCTGATCACATCACTCTTGGTTGTTCTTTCTCCCTTGCATTTACCCTTTCCTGTGGTAGGGTGAAACTTTGTCCCTTAACATGGTTTCAACATGCCTCTGTGTGTAGATATTTCTCAAATTAACTCACTATTTCCTCTGTCAAGTCCATGATTTCTGCCTACTGTGTACTGTCAGCTGGACATCATCCTGACATCCATTTTAATCACAGAATTACTCAGATCTGGGCCCTAGACTATCTCTAAGTCATTGGGGGTGGCTAATGTTTTAGGTTATTTGACTGTGGCCGGTCTCTGACTTCTGTTATCCTATTGGCAACCTGTGCCATCTCTCAGTAGCCCCCTAACGTCTGGTTGTTTTTGACTCTTTGAGAGTCTCGTTCTGTCACCCAGGCTGGAGTGCAGTGGCGTGATCACAGCTGACTGCAACCTTCATGTCCCTGGCTCAAGTGATCCTCTAGCCTCAGCCTCCCTAGTAGCTGGGCCTACAGATGCACACCACCACACCTGGCTAATTTTTCTATTTTTTTTTTTTAGTAAACATGGGGTTTTGCCAAGTTGCCCAGGCTGGTCTCAAACTCCCAGACGCCAAGAGATCCAGCCGCTTCAGCCTCCCAAGGCATGTGAGCCACCATGGCTGGCATTTTTGACTCTTCACCATCTTAAATCTATAATTAGTACCCAGCACCTAAGCACATCTCATCATAGCTACAGTAGCTTCCATTTTGAGATCGCTTCCTTTTTTCTTTATTTATACAAGTATCCGTTTTTGTTTTTTTTTTTTCTCACTTTGGGACTTTTCTCTTTTTTTTTTTTTGAAACCATGTCACTTTGTCACCCAGGCTGGAGTGTAGTAGCCAGTCTTGGCTCACTGCGACCTCCATCTCCTGAGTTCAAGTGATTCTCGTGCTTCAGCCTCTGGAGTAGCTAGGATTACAGGCACTCGCCACCATGCCCAGCTAATTTTTGTATTTTTAGTAGAGACCAGGTTTCTCTATGTTGGCCAGGCTGGTCTCGAACTCCTGACCTCAAGTGATCCACCTGCCTCAGCCTCCCAAAGTGCTGAGATTACAGGCATGAGCCACCATGCCCCGCCTGGTTTGGGACCTTTCAAAAGTATTCTTGTCACTGCCTGCTAATTCCCAGTGTGACTGGGAAGATGAAGTTACTGTCACTTTTTAAGTTAGAGGATTTTTGCATCCAACACGTTTATTAGGGGTCAGTTGGCATGTTGGCATCTCCAGTGAATTCAGTTCTATGAAGTTAACAGCCCATTCAGTTTGAGAGTATTTGGCACCTGCTGTTCCTCTGTGATGAGGAAGGACACGCCAAAGCTGCAAGCCTCCCTACCGCACACATTCACCATTTGCCCTCTGGACCCCACTCTTCAGAACTTGGAAGGCTCTAGACATGAGTGATCCAGAGACAGCTGCCCCAAAGAATATAATTATATACCTTTAGACTCTGCGAGATGATCGATCTAGCTCATGGTGTACAGCAGGTATCTGCTGTTCAAGTAAACAACACATTGATTAAGGTCTCTGATTTTTCAGGCAGTATTTTACAGGCACTGGGTTATATAGTGTTTGAGGCAACAAAGTCCCTACTCCCAAGAAACTCAAGTTCCACTTAGAAAGAATACTAGCTTATGTTTATTGAGTACTATGTGCCCATAAGTACTTTACACATTCTAACTTAAACAGAAACCATAAACTACTAGCCACTCAAACGAAGGATGAAGGTAATGAGGAGAGGACAATTAATTCTGCCCGTAATGGTCAAGTAAGCTTCAGAGAGGTAACATTTGAGATGGGAAACCAAAGATGGTCATGGTTTCACTAGAAAAGGAAACAGTTCCAGAGGAACCACACACAACTAGTAGCCACATGGGCTATAGCAGAGGGTATGAAGGATCAAATCAGCATCCTACTAAGCACGTGTAGACTGGAACTACAGTAGGCAAAGCTTTGAATATGTGGCATTCAAAGATTTAGACTTTAGAAGATCTTCAAGCACAGTGCAATGGCTCCTACCTATAATCCCAGCACTTTGGGAACTGAGGTAGGAGGATTGCCTGAGCCCAAGAGTTCCAGACCAGCCTGGGCAACATGGCAAGACTCCACCTCTAAAAAAATTAAAAATTAGCTGGGCTTGGTAGCGTTACCTGTTGTCCCAGCTACTTGGGATGCAGGAGGTCAAGTCTGCAGTGAACCATGTTCATGCCACCATACTACAGCCTAGGTGACAGAAAATGCAGAGATAGAATTGCAGGATTTAATTACACAAATGCAAATCTAAGGGAGGAGTATAAAGATGAAACAAGGTTTTCCACCAAGACAAGGAGAATGAAAGAAAGGGAATGAGTTTTGTTTTGTCAAGGGGACTTTTGGGAAGAAATTTCCAGTGGACAGTTAGAACTGGATTTCAGGAGAAAAGGGGTAGAGAGTGATTTCAGAGTTTAAGATTAAGTAGAGCAAGAGACGCCCAAGGACAGAATGGTGGGGAAGACTTGACATTTAAGGGGCAGGAAGAACAGCTGGAAGGGAAGCAATTAGTGGTAGGAGGGGAACCAAGGAAAGCTGTGTTAGCCAAGCTCAGTAGCTTCTTTGCCAAAAGAATGAACTGGGCCAGGTATGCTGGCTCACACCTGCAATCCCAACACTTTGGGAGGCCAAGGTGGGTGGATCTCTTGAGCCTAGGAGTTCAAGACCAGCCTGGGCAAAACCCCATCTCTACTAAAAATACAAAAAATTAGTTGGGCATGGTGGCAGGCACCTATAGTGCCAGCTACTCAGGAGGCTGAAGTGGAAGGATCACCTAAGCTGGTAGGTTGAGGCTGCAGTGAGCCATGATTGTGCCATTGTACACTTCTTCAGCCTGGGTGACAGAGTGGAAACCTTGTCTCAAAAAATAAAACAGAAAAAAAACTGGCAGGATGAAGGCTGATGGAGAACTGGATAATTGCAATAAATAGTAGAATAGTTACTGTAGGAGAGGGATGTGGGTCTGACGACAAGCTTGAAAAACAGGCATCTTTTGACCACGGGAGCCAGCAAGTCGGTGAAGGCTGCCTCATAGTGCCCCACTTACTTGCCCTTTTATCTGCTTGTATCTCTTCCACTCAGAGCCCCGAAGCCAGGACAGGAGACGGCGGCAGCAGCCACTGAACCATCGTCCTCCTGCAGGCAGCCTGGCTCCATCCCCAGCTCCTGCTAGTTTTGGCCCAGCCTCCTCACACAAGCTGGGCTCCTGTCTACTGCCCGATTCACTCAACATACCAGGTCTGTACCTGTTGCCACTGAAATCTGGGCTGGCCAGCCTCCTCCATAACCAGCCCAGGTTCTTTAGTTGGGAGACCAGGGACATCAGTTATCTTCTTGGTATCCTAAACCTCTAACACTGGTGCCTTTGAATAGGCAGGTGGAATTTACTAATGTCTTTGTGTAATACAACAATAGTTCACATTTAATATGTGCCAGGCACTGCTCTACACACTTAATCTCATTTAATCCTCATTTTCCTCATTTGAGGAACCTGAGGACTTTGTCTACCTGCAAAGTGATACTTATGCAAGTTCCCTGACTTCAGGAGCTGGGCAACATTAGACAAGACAGGAGAATGAAAAAAACATAGATCTTTCACCTGTCAACACTGCCAAATGTTGTGTGTAGCCGTATCACTCACACAAAACTTAAGCCATCTCTTCTCCTTTTAAATTATAGACCCAGCTATCTAAAGGACTGGATGGGAATGATTCTAAGACTCTAGTCCAGCATGTTCTACTTACTCAGAGGCCCCTACTTCCAACCTGTCAATTCTCCTCAATGGGTAGCACTGAATCCACCAGTCCTAGATAGAGCTGACTTGATCCTCAAATGCTAAACATATGATTGGGGTAGGCCCTGCAGCGTATAAATTGACACAGGAGTTAAGCTTGGGTGCGTTCTGAGTCTAGCCTGGAGTTGCTGCTCCACCCCTTGGACGAGACTAGAGCCTCAACCAGGGGCAATTTTGCTGCCCAGGTGGCATCGGGCAACATCTGGAGACATTTTTGGTTGTTACATTGAGGAGGAGGGAGGTGAGGAAACCGAATATATTAGTTAGAGGCTAGGGATGCTGCTAAACATCCTACAATGCACAAGACCACTCCCCACAAAAAAGAATTATCCAGCCCAAAATGTCAACGTGCCAAGGTTGAGAAACCCTGATCGAAAGTAAGTTACCTCCTCTTGTCTGTGGCCCCAACCCTGATCAGTTTCCTCTGTTCCCTAGGGAGCAGCTGTTCACTCTTGTCCTCTGGGGACAAACCAGAACCTGTCATGGTAATTGGGAAAGGTCTGCTAGGGACTGGAGCTCAGATGCCCTGCATCAAGACTCGACTGCAGGTAATATTTTTGGTTCCTCCCCAGTCTCCAGCACAACTACTCTAGCAGAACCCAGCAATGCACTGTTCCTCTGGGTAGTGGGAGGGAAAATGCTCAGTACTGCTTTACTGCCTCTACCCCTGGCCACATCAGAGGGCTGCTCGGATGCCTGAGTGCTTGTCTGTCCAGTCCCCTTCCTGCCCTCCACCATCCCCATCAGCCAGGTCCCTTGCTTGCTTTTAGCCTGTGTCCCTGCCAGATATACCCCAACCTCAGCCTGCTAGCTTTGGCTTTCCCTGCCCCTCCCCTTAGCTTCTCCTCTCTTTCTGCCCAGACCTGCCCGAGGAGAGTTTCCGCCAGGAGGGGTCCCGGATTCCCCAGGTAACACATTTGGTTGCTGCTGCTAGGAACAGCCCTGCCACCAACTCCGATTCAGTCCAGATCCCCATGCTAGGTAAAGTTGAGTGTAGGCAGAAGCTGACTGGATGGGTGAAATGTATGCTGCTCTGGCAGGGGCTGAGGCACAGAAGGCTCTGAGAGAGGTCTACCAGCCCTCCACTATCTTTCTAGAGTATTTCTCTACTCAACCAGACCTTAGCCGTGGTGTTGCCATGGTGGGTAAATGCTGGATCCTTTTGCCACCCCTAGTTATGTAGACTTGGAGTGCAGTCATGGACTGAATCCAGGACTTCTCTGGCTATTATCTTGTCTCACTCTTTCAGCTAGAATTCAATGTCCCAGTACCTCTGTTGATCCCCGTAACACTCTTATGCATGGAAATTCTAGGTGCAAACTAAAGCAAAAAAACTCATGGAAGAATCCAGTCTCTTAGCACACTCCCTGTCCACACAGGCTAGGCCCAGGTTGGGCCGGAGCTCACCGCCGACTCGCAGAGGGATGAAAGACTCTTCAGGTCCCACATCCCCTGTCCCCCGGACCAGGGAGAGCAGTGAGCTGGAGCCGGGACCCTGCTCTGCTACACCAGGGTGAGCACTGGGGTCCAATCCCTCACCCCACTCCTCACTTCTGTCACCTCATTCCCATTTCTGTCATTCAGAATAATTTTCTGCCTTCCCTACTCCTTGTGAGCACAAAGACTAAATGTACTTTAATTAAGAATCTAGTCCCTGATATCTTTTTTTCCCCCCACCATGGCCACAGTCTTCACTCCACAGGAAAAGAAAACAACTTTTAGTTAGGGCCTAAGGCCTAAGAGCATCAGACCACCGTGCAGTCACAATTTGTCCATCCTTACCCAGCATCATTTTGCTCCACTTCTTTTACCTCCCATCCCCTGGTTAGCAGAACAGAAGAGGAGCAGAGTTTTCACAACCCTGATTCCTCTCTCTTCTCTGTTGCAGGCTGCCTCGGGCCAGGCCCCCACGGCCCCGCTCTGCCCCTGCCTTTTCTCCTATATCCTGTAGTCTATCTGACTCCCCGTCCTGGAATTGTTACAGCGGGGGTCCCTTGGGCCAACCTGAGGTTTGTTTTGTCCCTAAATCTCCCCCACTCACTGTTTCTCCCCGGGTCTGATAATGCCTTTATGTTTAAGCCCACGATATAGCCCCAAGATGGGGTAACACAGTGGGAAATATGCTAGTTTGCCTCCAGGCTGCTGATTCCACGATAGCCGTTAAGTCCTTGGAATGCCAGCCACACTGTCCAAGGCATTACAGAGCATCACCTTGAAACAAGACAAAACAGGGACCTGCCACCCCTTCCCTCCCTCCGAAGCACAAGATTTTGGGACCACAAAAAAATATATCTATATTTTTATATTGGGGGGAGGGAGAAGGAAAGAAAGCAACCCCTAAACTGGGCCCTATTGAGTGGCAGCTTCTTGTTCCATAGGGTTAAGGAAGACTGAGGAAATAAAAGTTGTTTGGAAAAATCCAGGTGTAGTTGCTTTGTATGTTGTGATGGGTAGAAGGGATGAACTGAAGTGTGAAGGCCCCTCATACCCTCCATCTTGCCTCAGACTATGTCCTGGAATCCTAGAAAAAAGGGGGAAAGACCTGAGGTAAGGAAAATGCTGCAGCTTTCCTCCGGGGAATCCTTCAGGAAGTAACGCCCATCCATGTTCCCTTTACACTTGTGACCCATTACTTACGGCTGGCTCCCAACCCCCCCCAACCCCCCCCTTCCTTCTCTATAGTTTGGGTCTACAGCAGCCAACTCCTGGCCTCAGAACATGGAAACAGAATATTCTGTGTAAATAAGGCCTAAACAACCTGGAGAAAGTGAGGGCTATTTAACAGCCCAAATCCTCATACTTGGACGGTATCCTTGGTCCCTTCGTTCCTATTGGTGTTAATGCCTCCTTAACAACTGTACTCTCAACTTGGGCATCTACCTACTGGGGACCACAAGATGGGGTCTGTTAGGGTTAGGAAACTCTCTCCCATTCTAGCCGGGAACAGTTTAGGGGGAGGGGACAGCGCGCTCTCTACTCTGCAGATAAAGGGGCCCAGTTCTGGACTGTATCATGCTTGGCCCGACACTTGCTGATTGGAAGCTTCGAACCCTGCTGGCCCTGGCGCGGCCTCACCACTCCTCTCTGGGGGCTGGGCGCTACAGCCCCGGGCCGTTACCTGGGGCAGAGAAAGCGCCACTTTCATTCCTGCTTCTTGGGATTGTTGACGGCCACGTAGTGATAGAGAACGACAAGCAAGAAGAGCGACACGCCCAGCATGTTGGCGAAGATGGCGAGCTGCACGTCCGTGATCATCCTGCGGAGGAAAGAAGGACTGAGCCGCTGGCTGGCGCACTTCTCGCCCTCGCAAGGACCCGTCCTCAACCCACGGGCCAACCCTGCCGTGGGCGCCTGCGTGCCTCTCACCTGACCAGTCCGACTCGGCTCCGACGCCGCCTGCGAACAAGCCCGAGGTAGGAGACCTGGACCGGAACTTCGTAGCGCCAGCTCAGGCCCGAACCAGCCGCTTCCGGCGGGGGGCGCGGTCGGGACGGCCTCTCTAGCCCAGCCGTCTCGTCGGCTCCGCGTATTGCGCTCGCTCCCGGCCGCGATCAGCTGCGGTGGGAGGTCCAGCCCTAGGGGATGGGGCGGGGCCGCGGACGCGCGCCTGGGCCAGGCACCGCACAGCTGGCCGCAGCTGGCGTGGCCTGGGAGGCGGCTAGAGAAGCCGTGGGAGCCGCCTCCCCGGGGCCGAAGAGTGGGCTGGGGCGATGGTGCAGCGGCGGGGCGGCGAGCTACTCCAACCCCCTTCCGGCCCCGGCCCTCCGTACTGCTGCCCACCCTTCGCTTCCCGGCCCGGCCCAACCAGGTGCTTCCTTTGGGTCCTGCCCTCAGTGTCCTCTCCCTGGCTCGGGCAGCAGGGACGGGGGTGGGAGGCGGTGTAGAATGGGGACAGGGCTGGGGCTGCCGGGTGCTTCTTTCTCCGGCGCTAGCCTTCGTGACCCACATGCAACCTAGTAGAAAGATCCTGTCTGTGATCTGACCAGGGTCCGTCTTAGCCGGGCTCCCTCCCTCCACCCCACTCCCTGAAGTGGGCGTCGGAAATAGGGCGGACCCACCCGGAATCAAAACCCAAGCCTTGGGACTTCGGCCAAGTGGGAAATCACCCCCCGGATGTGAGGGAGTGAGAAGAGGAGGAATGGAGAAGGGGAGGAAGGGTTGGAACAAGCAAGAGGGGTCCTGGGTTCAGGACAGATTGGGTCGCAGAAGAGTAGGAAGAGCGGTGGCTGCGGGTACCCGAGGGTCTCTGGCGAGGGCAGAGGCACCCTGGAACTCTCCAAGCCTCTGCCCAGCCATAACTTTCTCCCCCCTCACTCCATGCTTTCTCAGCTTCACCATAAAAGGTAACGGCACCGAGCCAGGCCGGGGCCGGGGGCTGGGCTGTTGCTCTGGAGCTGTCAGGGGTAATGGAAGCCAGTTGCTTTGCGGTAGAGGGGGGCCAGGGCTCAGGGGAGGCCTCTGCTTCTCGGAGCCAAAGAAAACTCTACAGGATCTGCTATGGGTTTGGGACAGAGGACCAGTTTGCCGCCAGTGTTCACTGAGCTGGGGATGCACTAGCCCAAAGTGGCCTTCCCTGGCCTGAGACCATCAACACTTTGTCCCCAGTTTCAGCCCCGTGGCTCCTAAACATAATCCCTGCCTTTGGTAGTCTGTAGTTACCCTGGGCTCCCCTCACCTCACCACTGGCCCCCACTCAATATATTTCCCAGAAGCTTCATATTTAGAAAGCCGAGTCCCCTCCACATAACATTGGTGAAACCCCAGACAGGTACTCCCGTATGTGTCCCTCAGTGAGCAGTCTGTTTCCAGCTCCTCACTGGGAGAGTAAGGGTCTGGGTGGTAAGGATTACACATCATTATGCTTCATGTCTCCTGGAAATTTGAAGCAGATCCAAGTCCAACCAAACGTTTAGGTCTACTGTTGAATCAGAACTAGCCCTCTTTTTTAAAAATAAGCTCTACCTCTAGGCAAGTCCTGGAAGTTAAACTTTATATACTGCAAATGATATGAAAGAAAGCCTATGAAGTGCTTAAAACCAATTGACCTTGTGCATAGTATCCTAGACTATCAGAGCCGAAAGGGGCCTTCAAAATCATTTTATAAAGAAGGAAATATCCAGACATGGTGTCTTATACCTGCAATCCAAATGGTAACTTACACCTGCAATCCAACACTTTGGGAAGCCAAGACGGGTGGATCACCTGAGATCAGGACTTCGAGACCAGCCTAGCCAACATAGTGAAACCCTGTCTCTACTAAAAATACAAAAATTAGCTGGTGGTGCATGCCTGTAATTCCAGCTACTAAGGAGGCTGTGGCAGGAGAATTGCATGAACCCAGGAGGCAGAGGCTGCAGTGAGCTGAGATTGCACCATAGCACTCCAGCCTGGGTGACAGAGAGAGACCCTGTCTCGAAAACTTAAAAACAAAAAAAAAAAGAAGGAAGCTGAGGCCCAGAAGATAATTGATTTCACCAAGTTTCTACAAACTGGTGAAAGAGTAGTGTCACCTATTCCTCCTACCTCCATGACATGTTCCAGGTCAGACTGTGGACTCAGTAGGTTGTTCTAGGGTTAGGCACAAGAGGGAAAGGATTTATTTTAGGACCACCCAGAAATTCATTCACCTCCCAGAACTTCCTGTGCCTAGGTCAGTGAGTTTTTATCAGCCTTGAATGGGTCATTTGGCCCAGTGCCTGGAAGAACTGAAACAAAAAACGGCCTATGAGACTGAACTAGACTTAACTAAGAACTGACAAATCTTGAACCAAGCTTGGATGAAAAACTGTGGGAAGTGAAACAGGCGCAGCCTCATCCTGGAGGGATTTGGGAGGATGTGGAGGGAGATGATGGGGGCACTTGCGGAGCTCAATCTCTGTGATTAATGTGACATTTTCAAGGAAAGGACGTGAGATCAGGATTAGGCTCAGAAGTGAGAAAGCAACAAGACCTGGGAAAAGGGGAACTGGGTTCAGGGAGGTTGGCTACTAAAGTATTATAGCTAGAGGAAGAGCTGGAAGGAAAAGTAAAGTGTATCTGTTTGGAGAAGAGTGGGCTTTTGCTCAAGACTCCCCACAAGCTTGAATTCCCATGTGGATTGGCATGACTCAAGGCCCAAATCACTTTATTTATTTATTTATTTATTTTTGAGCTGGACTCTCGCTCTGTTGCTGAGGCTGGAGTACAGTGATGCAATCTTGGCTCACTGCATCCTCTGCTTCCCAAGTTCAAGTGATTCTCCTGCCTCAGCCTCCTGGGTAGCTGGGATTATAGGGGTATGCCACCACACCCGGCTAATTTTTGCATTTTTAGTAGAAATGAGGTTTCACCATGTTGGCCAGTCTGGTCTCGAACTCCTGACCTCAAGTGATCTGCACGCCTCAACCTCCCAAAGTGTTGGGATTATAGGTGTGAGCCACCGTGCCAGACCCCAAATCACATTATACCCCCTTTTTCCCTCCCAATATTCAGTCCTCTGACAGAGAAGCTAGACATAACATGCTCCTTATTGCTAGTGTCCACAGCTGTCCTGACCCTGGTCATGAACTCATTGCTCAGTCAGTGAAGCTGAATGAATTAGTTAATTGCCTAGTAGGGCCAGTTGGCACTAGATCCTTGGAAATTACCCATCTTGGAGAGGTTGTAAAATAGTTCATGTCCTAGTGCCACCAGAAACTTTGCTTTTTTGGGGGTCAGGAACTCTTACCAATTACTTTGGAAATCTATGGCTGCCTGCCAGTACCACCACCAGCATGTCACTGCCACCATCACCACTGCCACTTCACTCTAACCTTAGTCTCCATTGCAGCCTGCTTGCCCACTCAAGCCAGCAAGGGGACGTGTCCTCCCTGGTGAACCCAGAGCCACTGATTTATTTGTGATCTCACAAACATTCATGACAGCTCCTAGGTCTTGTCTCCTAATTACAAGAAAGGCAAATGAAATGCGCCTTACTGCAACTGTATTTCAAAGCCAACATTTTTTACTTGACACATGGAAATTATACACCGAAGTTTTGAACTTCAGAGGGTAGGAGAGGGCATGGGTAACAATTGGGCAGTGACAAGATGGCTGGAGTGACTTTTCAGGTTGTCAGAGGCCCCCTAAAGGGAGAGGAGAAGGAAAAGAGCAGAGAAGGAAAACCCACAGCAGCAGCTGGGGCAATCTGGAGGGGAAGTGGATTGGCTTCCTGCCAGGGCCAGAGCCAGATCCTGGAGACCAGGGACAAAGCTGCAGCCTTCCAGCGACAACTTCTTTGAAATTGGGATCTCCTGTGAACATTTCCTTCAACTCTCCCTGTGTGCTGATCCCCAGGGGTCTAAGGGGCACCTACAAATTTCCATTTCTGTTGGTTTCAGCATTTACTTTCACCACCCCCCTTTTATTTTTTCTGAGACAGTCTCGCTCTGTTGCACAGGCTGGAGTGCAGTGGCGCGATCTTGGCTCACTGCACCCTCCGCTTCCTGGGCTTAAGCAATTCTTGTGCCTCAGCCTCCTAAGTAGCTGGAATTGCAGGCACACACCACCACATATGGCTAATTTTTGTATTTTGAGTAGAGACAGGGTTTTGCCATGTTGGCCAGGATGGTCTCGAACTCCTGACCTTATGTGATCCACCTGCCTTGGCCTCCCAAAGTGCTGGGATTACAGGCGTGAACCATCGCGCCCAGCCTAATTTTTGTATTTTTAGTAGAGATGGGATTTCACCATGTTGGCCAGGCTGGTCTCAAACTCTTAACCTCAAGTGATCTTCCCACCTGGGCTACCCAAAGTGATAGGATTACAGGCATGAGGCACTGAACCCAACCTGAGCCTGTCTTTTCACAGACTTTTCTCTTAGCCATCAAGGTCACATTCTGGGTCATAGGACATCAGAGGCAAGATGATCTGATGGCATTCATTCTCATGGCTTCCAACTGTTGTCCTGCACATGCTGGAAGAATCCATGGTCCACCACTGCTAACCATCCTGGACATTGGTTTCCACTAGGATGTGTTGCTGTCATCTTAAATTCACCATGTCCAAACTACAGTCACTTTTCTTTCCTCCAAACCTGCTCTCTTCCCAACTTCTTCATCCTGGCTCAAATGAATGCTGGAATCTTCTCTCGTGTCTCCCTTCATCTGGTCCCTCATTACCTAGGCAGTCACCAAGCAGTCACAGCTTTCCCTGCCTATCCATGGTCACTGTCACCACCACAGCCCAAGTCTGTACCACTTTGCAATGTAGAATTTGGAAGGGACTTTAGAGGACACATAGACTCCTAGTGGTGTCATGGGATTTGCTCGTTCATAGCCCGAGGAGGAGCTGGGGCTAGATTCCCTGTGCTCTGACACCTATTCAGCCTTCTCACCCACAATATCTTCTTTTGTGTATATGTATATGCTTCTACTCAAAAACCTGCAATACAACCTCATAACCAGTCATTTGAGCCTCTCCCTGATTTGTCCACAATCTACCTCTTGGAATTTCTGTCCCATTTTTTCCTGTGACAAAAAAAGAGCTAACGTTGATTTAGCATTTACCATTTGCCAGGCCCTGTTCTAGAATGCTTTACATCTCTTAACTTAATCCTCACAAAGTGGGATGGAGAGTCCTGTTACTCCTGTGTTACAGCTGAGAAGACTGAGGCAGATCACTCTCCCTGAGCCTGAATCTCTCTCTTCTCACCTTGTCTCTGTTCTTGACTCCTGCCCCCCGCCCCCACCCCAGTGCTGTTCAGCTTCTGTCTTTTCCAACCTCTCCTCTGACTGTCCCCCTCAGCCAGCTGTCTTTTGCCTCGTCCTAGCTGGAACATGCATCATCCCTCTGCCCTGCCCCCTTGGCACTTGTTCTGTCCTGGCTGTGGCAGTTCTCTAGGGGCTTGTGTCCCATTCTCCAACAGCATCATTTGCCAGTTCGTGGACAGAGCCTGGGTCTTACCTGTGCCTTTGCTACCTGGGCGCCTCCACAGTGCCTGGCACACAGCTTTCTCCTGTCTCCTTTCTGTCTAGTGCTTGTTTCTCTCTCCCAAGCATCCCACCTCCTGGAGACTCTGGTCCAGCGCTGAGGGCCAGATGGTGATGGGGACCAAGCTTTCAGATCCAGATGGTGCAGGTGGAACTTTCAGGTCAGGCTGATGGCTCTTTGCCATCCATAGCTATCAGACTTGCCTATGGTCTAGGGAGTGACTTCCTTTGGTGCACTAAAGATAGGTCCCGATTTACCTCCCCCCACCCCCATCCAGTTATGGCCTGACCATCACCAAAACAAGCCCAGGACACATTTTCATTTATCCCTTTAAGAAAGGATTTCTCTCCCTGCTTACGTGCCCTCCACTGCTTGACAGAAGCCTGCCTCCATTGCCAGATGCCTTTCTTCCTCTTCTATCATCTCTGGATTTCCTGTCTGCCTCAGTGGAGTCTTTGACCTTTTCCTCCCTGGCCCAACAGCCCACTCTCCTCTCTTCCTTTCTCCCAAGTCACTGACCTGGTATTTAGTGTGTACTCAGCCTTACCACTAGCTTGCTGTGTTACCTTGGACAAGTTACGCTCCCACTCTGACCTCAATTTTCACATCCCTAAAAGGAGACTGCTGGACTAGACGGCGCGTGAAGTCTTGCAGAGCCCTCCAAGCTCATTCTCCCTGTCCAGTCCTCCCGTCCTGCCCTCCCCTCTGGGCGCCCTCTCTGGGGCCCTCCCTCTCCCCCAGGGGAGGTCTGCTCCAGCCCCAGGAGAGCTGAGGCTCTGGCTCTTGTTCCCGTCAGAGTGACCAGCCCTGGGCCTCCTCCCCAGCTTTGGCCCGGGCTCCATGTGGCCCGTCAGAGAGGCTGGCCTCAAGCCCGGCGGCAACTCCACATTTCTGTTTTTCCTTTTTTTCTCCTCTTTCCCGGAGTTAACAAGAAGCAGATGTGGCGCACGATGGTTGGAGAGGTTGGGGGAGGAAGGGGGAGGCCAGACCGCCAGCCAGACAGGGGGGAGGGGAGGGGACCCAGCAGGGAGGGAGGAGGCCAGGGCCCGCCCCACGGTCATTCTCGCGCCTCTGAACAGCCGCAGGGGCAAAGCCCTGTCACCCCCAGGATCCGGTCATCAGGGAAAGAGGACAGGGAGACCAAAAGAGGGCCAGCTGGGACAAGGGGGCGGTCGCGCAGGACGCAGCTTCAGAGAGCAGCTCCTGAGAGGGGCAGGGACTGGGCGCGGGAGCCCAGAGCGGGCACAGAGAACAAACCCCCTCAGAAGTGAAGAGGACAGCGGAAGGAACCGAGCGGGACGGACAGGAGCTGAGGAGAAAAGAGGAGGGGAGAAGGGTCAAGCCAGGCAGCCAAGAAGAAGGCGTGGGCCAGGGGGCTGCCGGCAGGAAGCCGGGTCGGACGGGACGGGCTCGCGCCCTCCTGCAGAGCAGCGGCATCCCCGGGCCAGCAGAGGCGCCAGCAGCCGGACAGGATGAGTCTCTGAGGGCCACTGCGGAGCGCCCCGCCATGGCCCCCCGCGCCCTCTGGAGCTGCTACCTCTGCTGCCTGCTGACCGCAGCCGCGGGGGCCGCCAGCTACCCTCCTCGAGGCTACAGCCTCTACACTGGGGTCGGTGGGGCCCTCAGCCCCGGGGGACCCCAGGCCCAGAGCGCCCCCCGGCCTGCCAGCCGCCACAGGTAAGAGTCTGGGTCCCAGCCCGAGGCTCCGGTGGTGAGAAGGGGGTCAGAATGCCTCCCCCGCCGGGCTCCCTAACCTGGGCTGTGTCCGCTAATGCAGGGCAGAGGGGGAGTGAGGAAGCCCATCCGTCAGGTGGCTCCTCATATGCCCACCTTCCAACGAGGCCTTTTCCAGGACCCCCTGAGCACATGCACTCCCTTGGTAACCTAGGGGGTCTGCTCCCACATCCCCCTGTGGAGCACCAGAGCCCTGCAGTTACATGCCCAGGGAAGCTGCCCTAAGGGGCATGAGCCAGGCCTTCCTGCCAGATGCCTTGTGTCTCCCAGCCCCAGAGCCTCAGGGAGACCTTCTGTCCCTCTCCGGGGCTCCCTTGGCCCCATCCAGTAATCCATAATTCTGACACCACTCCCGCTCTGTTCCTTCCAGCCCTCCAGCCAGACACAGATCAGAGGCTGGCATGAATGGGGCCAGGAGTGTAGAACTGCAGGCCCCAAGAGGGGCAGGCTCATCAATGGCTTATTCTCTACTTAACCTGGAGCTGGCCTACCCGGCCTCTCCTGGAGGGGTGGGGTGGAAGCCACTGTCCAGGAGATCACCCACAGGGCCCTGGCTGGCGTGCTCACACAGCATGCCGAGCTGGGGACTCAGACACGGCCAGAAAGGGACACACATGATCGGGTACCTTCAGAGGTTCCCCAGGACTCCACTGCCATGGGGACTGACTGCTCTGTGGTTGTGGTTTTCCATTCTGTGCCTCTCCCCATCTTGAAAAGTCTTCATCTGCTCCTGCTACACAGGAAAGCGTGGGGGATAGGGAGGGTGCCCCTGCCAAAGCCCTTGCTCTCATGGATCCCCAAGGGCCCTGCATCTTTTGAACCATTCTCAGCCCCTCTGGTAGCCCCTGGGCCCTCCCCCAGGGCATGTGTCTTTGGTCGTTGGACCCAGAGGGGGTTGTACCTGCAGGAACTGGTGTGCCTATGTGGTGACCCGGACAGTGAGCTGTGTCCTTGAGGATGGAGTGGAGACATATGTCAAGTACCAGCCCTGTGCCTGGGGCCAGCCCCAGTGTCCCCAAAGCATCATGTGAGTCCCAGGGCTGGGGAATGGACCCTTGGTGGGAAGTGGGTGAGGGCAGATGGTGGGTGGCCAACTCAGGGAATCCGTACAAAGCAGAGATGGAGGGCAGGGTAGGGCTTGGATCACAGCCATTTTGAGGAGATACTGAGGCAGCAGTTTGGCTGGTGGGATACTGAGGGCAAACCTGCCTCGTCCACCAGCCCCAGATGCCTTATCTGGGGTGGCTCAGGCTCAAGCAGAGGAGCTCAAGGATCCAGCGCAGGGCAAGGGAAGGAAGAGCAGGGACTTAGCCCTTGGTTAAAAAGCTGACAGCTAGACTGGGCTTGGTGGCTCACCCGTGTAGTCCCAGCACTTTGGGAGGCTGAGGAGGGTGGATCACCTGAAGTCAGGAGTTACAGACCAGCCTGACCAACATGGAGAAAGCTGTCTCTACTAAAAATATAAAATTAGCTGGGCGTGATGGCACATGCCTGTAATCCCAGCTACTCAGGAGGCCGAGGCAGGAGAATCCCTTGAACCCAGGAGGTGGAGGTTACAGTGAGCTGAGATTTTGCCACTGTACTCCAGCCTCGGCAACAGAGCAGACTCTGTCTCAAAAAAAAAAAAAAAGCTGACAGCTGTCAGCTGAGCAGGGCCACATGTTGGACAGTAAGAGGGACCCAACCTGAAGGACAGGTCGTGCCCACCAGCAGCTGCCCAATCCTGAGGACAGGGACCAGGGTCACATGACTGACAGTACAGGGAGGAATAAAGAGGCCTCCTGCCTCTGCCAGGTACCGCCGCTTCCTCCGCCCTCGCTACCGTGTGGCCTACAAGACAGTGACGGACATGGAATGGAGGTGCTGTCAGGGTTACGGGGGCGACGACTGTGCGGAGAGTCCCGCTCCAGCACTGGGGCCTGCATCTTCCACACCAAGGCCCTTGACCCAGCTTGCCCACCCCAACCTCTCTGGCTCCAGTGCAGGCAGCCCCCTCAGTGGGCTGGGGGGAGAAGGTGAGTGTGGGAGCTGCTGTGGGGGTGGGAAGTGCCAAATAGGGATCTGATGAATTGGGGAAATGTGGGCCAGGCTGCAGGGGAATCCCCCGTGCTCTATGCCAGGGAGAAGGGGAGCAGAAGGGAGTTAATGAGATTGCAGAAATTCCCTGCCTGTGTGTGTGTACGTGTGTGTATTTGTGTGTGTCTGTATGTGAGAGTGAGAGAGAGAGAGAGACAGAGAGAGAGAGCACCCAAAAGATGGAGAGACTGAGAAAAAGAAGGCTGAGAAAGAGAATGTGCTCACATATGCCCACATGTGGCCAAGATCCTTCAAACAGCTGCGGGAGAAATGGGGCATTCCTTTGAGAAGCTTGGTCCATGGGGACAGACAGTTGAGACTACAAATCCTAGCATGCATTGCACCTGACTACAGGTCCCAGACCCTTCCGTGGCCTCTGGAGACTGCAGGTCCCAGCATGCAGCAGTTCCTGTGGCTTGCCTTCCCTCCTGCGTGCTGCACACCGGATGTGCTGTTTCCCTGCCCTGCGATAGTAGTACTAGAATTAGGCAAACAGGAACTTCTGGCTATCTCTCACAGTCCACAGAGCCTCTTCTTTGTCCCTGTTGTGTTGCAGGGAAGTGCCGCCCAGTTGTAGCTACTGCTGTGGCATTCAGAGTGACTCCCCAGCACTCCCATTTTGCCCCTCTTGACAGCCCCATGACAGAAGAGTGTCATTATATTTTCACAGATAAGAAAAGAGTTTCCAAGAAGTTAAGAATCACTGGGCTGGGTGCGGTGGCTCAGGGCTGAGCGCGGTGGCTCACGCCTGTAATCTTAGCATTTTGGGAGGTCAGGAGTTCAAGACCAGCCTGGCCAACATGGTGAAACCCCATCTTAAAAAAAAAAAAAAAAAAAAAGAGTTACTGTGGGCAGATGGAAAGGACATGGTCCTGGGGGCCAGATATATGGTCTGAGTTGGAAACTTAGCACGGCCACTTAGGAAACCTGAGCTCCATGGCCAGGAACCTAATGTCTCTGGTCCTGTTTCCTAGTCTCTAAGATGGGAAAGATCCTCCCCCAGGGCAGTTGGTGAAGAACAGAGCCATGGTTCAAATTTGGCCTAGAAGCATTCAGTGAATGGAGTTTCCTTTCTTTTCCTCTTGCCAATATCACCCAAAGGAGAGGCAGAGCCAGCCTGGGCCTCTGAGCCTTACTGGAGCTAGGGTGAGCAGGGGCCCTGAGCTCTGGGGTCCAGCCCCTCTGCCTTCTGCCTTCCCCTCTCCTCAGGTCCTGGGGAGTCAGAGAAGATGCAGCAGCTGGAGGAGCAGGTGCAGAGCCTGTCCAAGGAGCTGCAAAGCCTGCAGGGTATCCTGCAGGGACTGAGTGGGCGCCTGGCAGAGGATGTGCAGAGGGCTGTGGAGACCGCCTTCAACGGGAGGCAGCAGCCAGCCGATGCGGCTGCCCGCCCTGGCGTGCATGAAACCCTCAATGAGATCCAGCACCAACTGCAGCTCCTGGACACCCGCGTCTCCACCCACGACCAGGAGCTGGGTCACCTCAACAACCATCATAGCAGTGGCAGCGGCAGTGTGGGCAACAGGGCACCAGCCCTGGCCTCGGCCCCTCCGGGTCCCAGTGAGGAGCTGCTGCAGCAGCTGGAGCAGCGGTTGCAGGAGTCCTGCTCCGTGTGCCTGACGGGTGTAGATGGCTTCCGCCAGCAGCAGCAGGAGGACCGGGAGCGGCTGCGGGCACTGGAGAAGCTGCTGGCCTCCATGGAGGAGCGGCAACGGCAGCTCGCCGGCCTGGCCATGGGCCGCAGGCCCCCTCAGGAATGCTGCCCTCCAGAGCTGGGCCAGCGACTGGCAGAGCTGGAGCGCAGGCTGGATGTGGTAGCCGGCTCAGTGACAGTTCTGAGTGGGCGGCGAGGCACCGAGCTGGGAGGAGCAGCCGGGCAGGGGGGCCATCCCCCAGGCTACACCAGCTTGGCCTCCCGCCTGTCTCGCCTGGAGGACCGCTTCAACTCCACTCTGGGCCCCTCGGAGGAGCAGGAGGAGAGCTGGCCTGAGGCTCCTGGGGGACTGGGCCACTGGCTGCCTGCTGCCCGGGGCCGACTAGAGCAGCTGGGGGGGCTGCTGGCCAATGTGAGTGGGGAGCTGGGGGGGCGGCTGGATCTATTGGAGGAGCAGGTGGCAGGGGCTGTGCAGGCATGTGGGCAGCTCTGCTCTGGGGCCCCTGGGGAGCAGGACTCTCAAGTCAGCGAGATTCTCAGTGCCTTGGAGCGAAGGGTGCTGGACAGTGAGGGGCAGCTGCGGCTGGTGGGCTCAGGCCTGCACAAGGTGGAAGCAGCAGGGGAGACCCGGCAGGCCATGCTGGAGGGACTGCAGGGGGTTGTGGGCCGGCTCCAGGATCGTGTGGATGCACAGGATGAGACAGCTGCGGAGTTCACACTGCGGCTGAATCTCACTGTGGCCCGGCTCGGCCAACTGGAGGGGCTGCTGCAGGCCCATGGGGATGAGGGCTGTGGGGCCTGCGGGGGAGTCCAAGAGGAACTAGGCCGCCTTAGGGATGGTGTGGAGCGCTGCTCCTGCCCCCTGCTGCCTCCTCGGGGCCCTGGGGCTGGTCCAGGTGTTGGGGGACCAAGCCGTGGGCCCCTGGATGGCTTCAGCGTGTTTGGGGGCAGCTCAGGCTCAGCCCTGCAGGCCCTGCAAGGAGAGCTTTCTGAGGTGATTCTCACCTTCAGCTCCCTCAATGACTCACTGAATGAGCTCCAGACCACTGTGGAGGGCCAGGGCGCTGATCTGGCTGACCTGGGGGCCACCAAAGACCGCATCATTTCTGAGATTAACAGGCTGCAGCAGGAGGCCACAGAGCATGCTACGGAGAGTGAGGAGCGCTTCCGAGGCCTGGAGGAGGGACAGGCACAGGCCAGCCAGTGCCCCAGCCTAGAGGGGCGACTGGGCCGTCTCGAGGGAGTCTGTGAACGGTTGGACACCGTGACTGGGGGACTGCAGGGCCTGCGTGAGGGCCTTTCCAAACACATAGCTGGGCTCTGGGCCGGGCTACGGGAAACCAACACCACCAGCTGGACACAGGCAGCCCTGCTGGAGAAGCTGCTAGCGGGGCAGGCAGGCCTGGGCAGGCGGCTCAGTGCCCTTAACAGCTCCCTGGAGCACCTGAAGCACCGTCTGCACCAGCTCAGCATGAAGGACTTCACTGGTGAGTGAGCAAAAGGCATGAGGGCACCCCTTTCAGGCCTTTCTTCACCCTCTCCCAGCACAGCCTCCAACTCTGCTTTCTCCTTGCTTTTCCCAGCACGAATCGCAGCTCCAACCACTATTCCAGGTGTTATAGTATGCCTGCAAGAGATGATGCAAGGGCCTAGCTCCTCGCCCGCCCTCTGGCTGCTCACTAGGCCTGTGGGTGGAGAGGATGCTGCTCTGCCAGCCAGGGGTCCAGCACGTGCAGCCAGGGACCCCATTGCCCCCTCGGCCTGCAAAGCTCCACCTGTTCCATCCATCTTCTCCCTGTCCATGAAGCCACCACCCACCTTCCTTACCCATTGGAAGCTCCTGTTCTGGCTTTCCCTCAACTCAGTTTTGTCACTGTAGGGCCTGCAGGAGAGGCTGGGCCCCCAGGGCCTCCTGGGTTACAGGGACCCCCAGGCCCTGCTGGACCACCAGGATCTCCAGGCAAGGACGGGCAAGAGGGGCCCATTGGGCCACCAGGTATGTACACTGAGACCCTTACTGCAGTCAGGGTTGCCACCGCCCCCCAAGCCCCTAACCTGGACCCCTGCTGGCAATCCCAGGCTTGACATTCCACTCTAAACTTGACCAGGGGAATTGGGTCCTACCTGACAAAGGAAAGACAGAGGAAAGTGAGGAGGAACTGTGATAGTCACTGTGTTTGGTTAATGGGTATTAGGGGGCTAATGGATAATGCTGGCCCCACTGCAGTACTGGAGATGAAAGATGAGCCTATTATGGCTGTCTGGGTGTAAAAGGCTGGGATGGCCCAGCAATTGAACAGAATGGACCCTACCTATTCCTCTTTTTCTTGATATCCTAATTCCTGCTTTGAAGTCCCGGTAGCACCCAGCACAACAGGAGAGCCTAAGCAGATGCTTGCTGAGGGACTTGGTGAGAGCTGCCCTGCTTCTCACTGCTCCCTTTCCTCTTCTCACAGGTCCTCAAGGTGAACAGGGTGAGTGCCTTTCATTCGATTCTGGAGGGAGAAGTGACCAGGGGTTGGAGGGTGGAGGTCCTCAGGCAGCCCTGGGCTGGGGATCCAGCAGGGGGAGGAGGCTGGTGTTTTGCCCTGAGCATCCACTCTAACACTCGGCCTTCCCACCAGGAATGGAGGGGGCACCAGCAGCCCCTGTGCCTCGTGTGGCATTTTCAGCTGCCCTGAGTTTGCCCTGGTCTGAACCAGGCACAGTCCCCTTTGACAGAGTCCTGCTCAATGATGGAGGCGGTTATGATCCAAAGACAGGTAGGCCTGGGAGGGGCTGGGTTGAACAGTTGGGGAAGTGGGTCAGGTGTGCAGTGGTATCTTCCCATTCTTGCCTCTTCTGACAGTGTGAATCTTTTCATTCTCTGATTTGGGGAGACCCTGGCTCTTTCTTCATGTATTCATTCTCATCCAGTGGGGAGGAGGAGTAGTGATTCATTCATTCAGCAGATCTCTACTGGGGCCTGCTCTGCCAGGCACTGTTTGAAGTGCTGGGGATGCACAGTGAACAAAGCCCCCAATTCCCTGCCGCCTACATTCCAGCGAGCGGGTCCCTCCCCAGTACAGGAGCTCTGCTCCCCGGGCCTCCCTGGCTCCCCTGACTGACTCCCTGTCCCCAGGCAAGTTCACAGCGCCACTGGCCGGACGCTACTTGCTGAGCACGGTGCTGACTGGACACCGGAACGAGAAGGTGGAGGCCGTGCTGTCCCGCTCCAACCAGGGCGTGGCCCGCATAGACTCCGGCGGCTATGAGCCCGAGGGCCTGGAGAATAAGCCGGTGGCCGAGAGCCAGCCCAGCCCTGGCACCCTGGGCGTCCTCAGCCTCATCCTGCCGTTGCAGGCCGGGGACACGGTCTGCATCGACCTGGTCATGGGGCCGCTGGCGCACTCGCAGGAGCCGCTCACCGTCTTCAGCGGGGCCCTGCTCTATGAGGACGCGGAGCTTGAACACGCGTAGACTGGGGGCCCGGCCCGACGTGTCTACGTCGGCCAAAGAGACAGCAGGGGCAGCCGGCTCCCGGGGTCCCGCCTGGGACAGGGCACCCAGCCCTGGGCGAGCGTCGCACCCGGGCCCGCAGCCGCACCGCGCCCAGACCCGGGGGCGCGCCTGCTCAGGGAGGCCCGGGCCGCCAGTGCAGATTTTTGGCTAGGCGCGATCCCCGCTGAACCCTTCCAGGGCCGGCCTGCGGAGGAGCCGATCCTCGCACCCTCCGCTCCCTCCACCGGCCCTCCAGGCCGAGTCCCTGGGCGCCAGGCTCCCCCGCGCGGGCGCCGCCCACCGCCGTACTGAACGATCCGGGAATAAAGACACTTGGTTTTTCTAAAAAAATCTAAATGAGCCGTTCTGCTCCGGTACGGGATTGGGGACTGCCAGGCTTGCACAGGGCACGGGGCGGGAGAGAAGGCAGCCTCCAGAGGGGGCTCCGGCTTCCGCACTGCGCTCACCGCCTCCGCCCGGCTCGGAGCAGCTCAGGCAGCGAGCGGCGCTCGCCCCGCTCCAGTGACACCTCCCTCGAGTCACGCCCGTTACGCCGGGGTCCGCCAGGGGGCGCTCGGCGTTCCCGTCACAGGAGGCCGCCGCCCACCCTGCGAGTCTGGCTGCTCCGCGGCTGAGGCGTGGCCTCGGCTGGGACTAACCAGGGCGGGCGGGGCGGCCGCGATAGCGAGCTTCAGATACAAGGCCCAGCTCTACCCCGCGGGTCCAGGGTGGGGAGTCGGAGACGCAGGTGCAGCAGAGGGCAGGGCAAGTAGCGCATTTCCAGCCCATTTTCTTTTGCATTCTCGAGATCGCTTAGCTGCGCTTTAGAAACGTTTGCATCGGCTCCGAGTCCATCTGACAAGCAAGGGAACTGAGGCTGAGAAGTGGGAGGTGTTGCCATCTGCAGGCCCAGGCAACTGCTAAGGGAAGACCGGGGAACAAGACCTCGGGGGTAGCTTTCCCAGGCCACCTCTGGTCTTTGGGCGTCCGGAGCAAGGGCCCTGCTCCGTTCGTTCCCTGCACCCCGCGCTGCTGCAGGTGGCTCCCTGGAGGAGGAACTCCCACGTGGAGGAGGAGCCAGGGCAGCTCCTGGGAGCGGGGACACCATCCTCCTGGATAAGAGACAGAGGCCGGGAGGAACCCCTTCAGCCGGGCGGGCAAGAAGCTCTGGGAGCAGCCTCATGGAAGAGAAGCAGATCCTGTGCGTGGGGCTAGTGGTGCTGGACGTCATCAGCCTGGTGGACAAGTACCCTAAGGAGGACTCGGAGATAAGGTAGGGGCGCCCAGGTCCTCTCGGGACCACAGCGGCTGCTGCAGCCCAGTGTTTGTGCCCATAGAAACCCCGCAGTGAGGCCCTGATAGCCCAGCTTCAAGGCCGGACCTAGGCCCTCTGCCCGGGAATCCCCGGGGGCTCCCCACAGGAGAGAAGAGAGGAAGGAATTGAGGCTTTTCATAAGACGACCCAGGATTTGGATAGCATTGTGTTGACCAATTTCCATTTCAACTCGGGGATGGTGTCAGTCATCAGGATCCCCATTTTACTGATAAGCAAGTATAAATTCGGAGGTGAAGGGATTTATCCAGGAGCACACAGCTACTAAGGTGCAGGACCCGATTCCTGCTTTTGCTGCTGCTTTAAAAACTCCAAACCTATGCACTTGCCTCTCCAACTTCTAATTATTTACTTCTAATTATTTACCACATATATCTTGTCCCTATTTCTGAGAAAGATTTGAGGTAGCTTACGGTAAAAAGCATGCATAGTTAAACTGTTGGAGAACATTTAAGACCATGGCATTTGAGCTTTGACTATAGCTCAGGGCTTGCTGGCACTGGAGGCAAACATGAGATACCAGGGGTTATGGATAGAGCTGGTTCATGAGCCCCGCACTTTTTCCTGGTGCTAAATTCCAGGAGAAGTTTACCAGAAGTCCTTTCACAAAGGTCAATGAACAGCCTTTAGTAGTGGAAAACATCCTTCTCAGTTATCTGCCAGAAACTGAAAAGTCGGGGTGCGGTGGCTCACGCCTGTAATCCCAGCACTTTGGGAGGCTGAGGCAGGCAGATCACCTGAGGTTGGGAGTTCGAGACCAGCCTGACCAACGTGCAGAAACCCTGTCTCTACTAAAAATACAAAATTAGCCAGCCTTGACCTCCTAGACTCAAGTGATCCTCCCACTTCAGCCTCCTGAGTAGCTGGGTCCACACATCCATGCCACCATCCCAGCTGTATTTTGAATTTTGTGCAGGGACGAGGTCCCTCTGTGTTGATCAGGATGGTCTTGAGCTCCTGGGCTCAAGCAATCCTCCTGGCTCGGCTTCTCAAAGTGCCGGGAGCAGCCTCATGGAAGAGACGCAGATCCTGTGTGTGGGGCTAGTGAGCCACTGCACCCAGCTGATTTGTCACCCAGGCTGGAGTGCAGTGGTACGATCTCGGCTCACTGCAACCTCTGCCTTCTGGGGTCAAGCGATTCTCCTATCTCAGCCTCCTGAGTAGCTGGGATTACAGGTGTGCCACCACGCATGGCCAATTTTTGTATTTTTAGTACAGATGGGGATTTCACCATGCTGGCCAGGCTGGTCTCAAACTCCTGACCTTGTGATCCACCTGCTTCAGCCTCCCAAAGTGCTGGGATTATAGCTGTGAGTCACCATGCCTGGCTGGTTCTTTTTCTTTTTGAGACGGAATATTGCTCTGTCACCCAGGTTGGACTGCAGTGGCACGATCTTGGCTCACTGCAACCTCTGCCTCTTGGATTCAAGTGATTCTCCTGCCTCAACCTCCCGAGTAGCTGGGATTACAGGTGTATGCCACCATGCCCAGCTAATTTTTCATTTTTTTTGCAGAGACAGGGCTTTTTTTTTTTTTTTGTAGAGACATGTTGGCCAGGCTGGTCTTGAGCTCCTGACCTCAAGTCATCTGCCCACCTCAGCCTCCCGAAGTGCTGAGGTTACAGGGTGAGCCACCACACCCAGCCTGTTGGTTCTTGTATTTACTCTTGATAAGGGCTCCACCGTTACACTGTAATGCTGTGAAGGCATTTCTGTGGGGCAGGACACTAGCTTTCTCTTGGTGCCGTCAGCGAGTGCTTAGAATACTGAGAATTGCTCTTAGGCTACATCCGTTGTCCCAGCTAAGAACTGGATAAGAGGCAGTTCAAGACTGAACTCCAGCAAGACACGTGACACCGCTGATGGCCATGAGGCTGAGGTGAGACACAGGCACTCCTCAGGCTTTGGGGCCACAAAGCACTGTCACATATATTATTTCATATCCTCCTCCTAGCAGCCCATGAGAACTGTGTAAAAAGATCAGTGAAATCCTTTATATAGGCAAGGAAGCTGAAGATTTGGAGTTTTCTAAGGCCATGGAGTTAAATGGTGGCACTCGAGCTGCAGCTCGAGTCTCCCAGCGTGGAGTCCAGTACCCTTGCCCTGCGTTGTCTCCTGTACATCCTGTCCCTTTGCTGCTGACCGTCTCTTCGAGTTGACCCTTTGCTTTGGTTTGCCAGGGGTTAGAGCCCCTTGCCAGCGGTGCAGGGATGGGAGGAAGGGGCACGGGCATGCCACTGTGTAGACCTGACCCACTGTGCAAGGTCGAGGCAGCCTCAGGACATGGCACTTAGTGAGGAGTTGGGTTCATCTCAGGGGAACAGTGCAAATTCCAGGGCCACAGGCTCTCCGAGGACCATGGAGAGCCTGGGGAAAGACTCAGCACCTCGTTCTGTCAGAGCTGAAGTCTCATTTCTTCTCAGCTAAATTATGTCAGGAAGGTAGGAGAAGGAGGTCCTGCCAGCACCTGCACTGATGGGGCAGGTTCTGAAGGTGGGCACCAAATGAGGCACCTCTCTAAAGAGCCCCTTCCCGTGTCTGCCACGCTCCTGCCCCCCAGGCCATGCCCCTCCTCCAGCCCCGTGGCCCTGATTCCCTGCAGCCTGGCTTCTGGACTGTTTGCCTCCTAGAAGAGTACATTCCAGTGGGACCCAGCCCTTCCTGCGTGTCTCAGCCCCACCTATCCCAGGGTCTCCGTGCTTGACAGGCAGCTGGGGACTCTTGGGAGCTGCCTGGGATGTGACCTCTGCCTCCCAGAACCCATGCCAAGGAGAACCTTCCAGAAAGCATCCTCCTGCTCAGCTGAGCATTTCTGCACAGGAAATATCAGTGAGACTTTGAAGGGTTTCCCAAGAGTGAAATCCCTTCCTTTCCCTTGCCTTCCCTTCCTTTCCCTTCCCTTCCCTTCCCTTCCCTTCCCTCCCCTCCCCTCCCCCCTCCCTCCCCCTCTTCCCTTCCCTTTTCCCTTCCCTTCCCTCTTCCCTTCCCACTGAGTCTCACTCTGTCACCAGGCTGGAGTGCAGTGGCCTGATCTTAGCTTACTACAACCTCTGCCTCCCAGGTTCGAGCAAATCTCCTGCCTCAGCCTTCAGAGTAGCTGGGACTACAGATGTGCGCCACTACACCTAGCTAATTTTTTGTATTTTTAGTAGAGACAGGGTTTCACCATGTTGGCCAGGATGGTCTCGATCTCTTGACCTCATGATCTGCCTACTTAGCCTCCCAAAGTGCTAGGATTACAGGCGTGAGCCACCGTGTCTGGCCATATACCCTTGCTTAGAAACCTCATCAAAGCTTGGGCCTAACTACTTTTTGTTTAAAAACACAGAGTAAACCCTAACCCTAACCCTAACCCCTAACCCTAACCCTAACCCAGAAAAAAAAAAAATCACACACACACACAAAACACACACACACACACACACACACACACACACACACACACAGAGTAAACAGCAGTAGCTCTGGGGTCAGGAAACTTGGATTCCCACATCAGCTTTGTCCTTAACTATTGATCAATTCAGATCCCTCAAGATTCCTCCTTCTTTTCGTAAAAATTTCTGTAAAGCCTAGCTTGAAAATCTTTGACCAGCTGGGTGCAGTGGCTCATGCCTATAATCCCAGCACTTTGGGAGGCCCAAGCAAGAGGATTGCTTGAGCAGCGGAGTTCAAGACCAGTCTGGGCAACATAAAGAGATGCCATCTCTACAAAAAATTTTCAAAAATTAGTGGGGTATGGTGCTGCATATCTACCCAGCTACTCAGGAGACTGAGGTTGGGGGATCACTTGAGCCCAGGAGGCTGAGGCTACAGTAAACCATGATCATGCCACTGCACTGCGTCCTGGGTGACAGAGCGACTCTGTCTCAAAATAAATAAATAAATAAATTACTATCCTTTGTCGTTATTGTTGTTGTTGAGACAGGATCTCGCTCTCCCACCCAGGCTGGAGTGCAGTATCAGGGCTCACCACAGCCTAAACCTCCCGGGCTCATGTGCTACCCCAAATTCAGCCTCCTGAGTAGCTGGAACCACAGCTATGCACTACCATACCCAGCTAATTTTAAAAATTTTTATAGAGACAAGATCTCCCTTTGTTGCCCAGGCTGGTCTCGAACTTCTGGGCTCAAGCAATCCTCCTGCTTTGGCCTCTCAATGTGCTGGGATTATAGGCATGAGCCAGCGTGCCTGGCCTACGATTGTTTTTTTCAAATGACATCATGCTCCCTTTTTCCCAAAACTGAAGTTTTGTGTACACATATGCTTTAGCCTAAAAATTCTGGTTCGGTTTTTTTCTCTTAATTAGTGGTTCTTTGGTACTGCTCCTTTTATTGTAAGCTGCCACAATTACTATTATTAATACTATCGGAACTGGTACAATAGAAATAACACGGTTACCTCAAAGGTAATGACACTGATTAATGATTTCTCATTTGTGCTCTAGTAACACCGTGAGGTGATCAGTGCTTTGACTCTATGTGTGAAAGTTATCATTTTTGCTGCTGCTGATGATGAAGCTCTTCAGGTGTGTCTTGTTAGTTTCCTTTTGATTGGTTTTTAGTAAAGATGGAGAAGTGCTCCCTGCTGCCACTTTTTTTTTTTTTTGTTTTTGTTTTCTTTTGATGCGAGGTTGACTTGTTGTGGCATGAACTCGGCTCACTGCAACCTCTGCCTCCCAGGTTCAAATTATTCTCCTGCCTCAGGCTCCCGAGTAGCTGGGACTACAGATGCTCACTACCAAGCCCGGGTCTTATTTTTGTTTTTTTTTTTTTTTTTTTTTGAGATGGAGTTTCGCTTTTGTTACCCAGGCTGGAGTGCAATGGCGCGATCTCGGCTCACCGCAACCTCCGCCTCCCGGGTTCAGGCAATTCTCCTGCCCCAGCCTCCTGAGTCGCTGGGATTACAGGCACACGCCACCATGCCCAGCTAATTTTTTGTATTTTTAGTAGAGACGGGGTTTCACCATGTTGACCAGGATGGTCTCGATCTCTCAACCTCGTGATCCACCCGCCTCGGCCTCCCACAGTGCTGGGATTACAGGCTTGAGCCACCGCGCCCGGCCTTAATTTTTGTATTTTTAATAGAGACAGGGTTTCACCATATTGGCCAGGATGGTCTCGATGTCTTGACCTCATGATCCGCCTACTTCAGCCTCCCAAAGTGTTGGGATTACAGGTGTGAGCCACTGCACCCGGCCAGTTCTGCAGTTTCTATTGAAGTAGGCACTCCTAAGACAGTGGTAGGTATAAATATGATACCTTTGGGAAGAGGCACTTAGTTCCCGAGGTCCTTGGAGTTGCTGCAGCTCTCAAGGAGGAGGCCAAAGGTACAGCCTCCGTGAGCAGCTCTGACCAGGGGAAAAGGTGAAGAGGAGATGATCTGGAGTGAGTAGGGCTCTCAAATTGTGATGGACCCAAGAGAGGTTTCCTGGTGCCCTAGGAACAGATGGAAACATGGAAAGGAATGCTGTGGCTCGAATTTAGCCTGAGCTGGGGAGGTAGACACCCTCTCTGCCAAGCTCCTTCCCTTGGCCAGCCTCGGCTGCCCCAGGTAGAACATGAGACAGCAGCCTAGATGCCATCTGAGACAAGTCCTCAGCTGTCACACTCTGTAGGTCCCTATACGGGGGACTGTGGTTGGGACCAGCCTGCTGGGACTGCAGGGACCCTCCCTGTGCTTTGCAGGTGCTTGTCACAGAGATGGCAGCGCGGAGGCAACGCGTCCAACTCCTGCACCGTTCTCTCCTTGCTCGGAGCCCCCTGCGCCTTCATGGGCTCCATGGCCCCTGGCCATGTTGCTGAGTAAGTCCAGGAGGGAGCGCCCACTGGGGAAGGCCTGCCTGCATCGTGGGGGGAAAAGAAGAATGTATCCACCCTGGGCGGGTGGGGGGTTAGAAATGGGTTGTGGCCGGCAGAAACGTGGGGAGCGGGGACGGTGGAGCACCAGCCTCAGTGCTGTTCTGGTGCGGCCTCTCTGCAGTTGGGGGCTGATGCTGCCCCTGTGAAGCTTTCCTTGTCACAGCTGGTTTCCTGGCCACTTCCTGGAGCCTGCTTCAGCCTCTTCCCTTCTCCTTCCTTGCCTCCTGCAGACTCTGCGGTGGATTTGCCTTTGCCTTTCCTAAGTCCCTTATCCTGGCCATGCTTGAGGCAGAAGGCAGTTAGGGGCACGCTGTACTCATCCTCCCTCAGGAATGGCCTGCATCCATGGTCTCCCGGTCCAGGCCCACAGCTTCTGTCCCAGTTGAGGGGCAGGCTGGTGCTCATGTCCCTGTTGTTCACTGAAGCAGTGAGAGTACACTGCTCAAGGACACCCTGAAGCCACGTGCTAAAGCTGGGCTCAGACCCCACACCTCCCAGCTCACTGGTTGGCAGGGCTATAGCCCTAAGTGGCTCATGCGTGCCCTCCATGTTGGCTGCTGCTGGGACCTCAGAGCCCTTTGACCCCTGGTGCTGCCGACTCAGCAAGCACTTATCGGGAAGTGAGGCCCACTCTTTGCACACTGTGAGCACTGGGGCAGGCTGCCAGGTTGCTGGCCTGTGAAGTGCAGCCCTTTGAACTCTAGTTTGAGGGGGGCTGCTGGCAGAGTCTAACCGCCTGAGCTATAGCCAAACTCCCTGCCCTGATGAACTGGCAGGAAGAGAATAGAGGGAGAGAATCTGCCCTGTGAGATGGAACAGGATGGCTCAGAGCCAAGGGCTAGTGACTCGTTAAACCTCTTCAGGCTGGGCGCGGTGGCTCAAGCCTGTAATCCCAGCACTTTGGGAGGCCGAGGAGGGTGGATCACGAGGTCAAGAGATTGAGACCATCCTGGTCAACATGGTGAAACCCCGTCTCTACTAAAAATACAAAAAATTAGCTGGGCATGGTGGTGTGTGCCTGTAATCCCAGCTACTCAGGAGGCTGAGGCAGGAGAATTGCCTGAACCCAGGAGGCGGAGGTTGCGATGAGCTGAGATCGCGCCATTGCACTCCAGCCTGGGTAACATGAGTGAAACTCCATCTCAAAAAAAAAAAAAAAAAAAACCTCTTCAGTAGCTCCTTTCCTCCGAGCTGGAGGCAGGAGGTGGCTGTCGCTTAGAATGGCCAACTCTCCTTTACATAGCAATCATGCCGATGGGAGGGCTATTCAGAATCCTACCCATGTGCTTGACAAACCTTTAGAGAGCACCTACCATGTGCCAGGTACTGTAGGTGCAAGAGTTATTTGGCACACCAAACCATATTTCCAATGCTTTGGGAAAGCTACTGTTGAAAGGAGTTGTAAGTCAAGGAATGATACCCTGACTTGGTACCTTTATGCAAATCTGTATTATCCAGCTTTGGTGTTGCTGAAAGCAGGCTCTGGCCAGGCGAGAAAAGCCAGGATGGTGGCTGGACTGCTGGGCATAATTGCCAGTTCTTTTTATTTTTATTTTTTTGGAAATGGAGTTTAGCTCTTGTTGTTTAGACTGGAGTGCAGTGGCTCTGTCACTGCAACCTCTGCCTCCTGGGTTCAAGGGATTCTCCTGCCTCGGCCTCCCGAGTAGCTGGGATTACAGGCATGTGCCACCATATCCAGCTAATTTCGTATTTTTAGTAGAGATGGCTTTTCTCCATGTTGGTCAGACTGGTCTCAAACTCCTGACCTTAGGTGATCCTCCTGCCTCGGCCTCCCAAAGTGCTGGGATTATAGGTGTGAGCCATTGTGCCCAGCCTAATTGCCAGTTCTTCAGCACAGAACAGTGCACATCCAGAGAGGGATGGGATGGCAGGGGCTGGTCTCCTTGTCCTCGCCCCTGGGCTCTCTCTGCATGGAGGGCATTCTGGGAGAGAGTTCTGGACAAGGCCCATACTGAGTGGCATCAGGTACCAGGAGCCAGCTAATTGCCTGGGAGGGATCACCTGTCACCTGCAGGAGGACAGCGCAGTGAGCTGGCTCACCAAGGCAGCACCACTTCTAGGCTGGGCCTCCTGGAGGCAGGCAGAGAGTGAGAGAAATCACAGCATTAGAACTGGGAGGGACTCGGAGAGGACAGCACCATGGATGAGCATGTGGAGGACAGCTGGGGGCAAAGTATTGCCTTGGAGATTAATTATTAATCCTGCTTGGGCATTGCAGGAAACAAGCCACGGTGCCTCCACCTGCTTGGTTCAAATAGGGTACAGGTTCTAGGGCCCGTCCAAGTTTCTGAACAGGAGCAAATCCTTTCCAGCTTGAGCTGGACTGAAAAACAGAGTCAGGATCAGGGCATGCTTCAGCCAAGACCTGAAAGGATGGCCTTAGTGTTTCTCTCTCTGAGCTCCAGGCTCTACACTCCTGCCTCTCCTGCCCTGCTGCACTGCCAGTGGCAAGACTGTGATTCCCAGTTCTCTCCCAGCCTCCTTTGCTTGCACCCCTGCCTTTAAGGGTCCCCAGTGGCCCTGCCAGCTACCCTCTAGTCCCCAAACCCTTGTCGAACTGCACCCCCTTCGGGTTACTCCGCCCTGGCAGTTTTGTCCTGGATGACCTCCGCCGCTATTCTGTGGACCTCCGCTACATGGTCTTTCAGACCACAGGCTCCGTCCCCATCGCCACAGTCATCATCAACGAGGCCAGTGGTAGCCGCACCATCCTATACTATGACAGGTTTGTACAACTGTCTGTGCCTTGCCAGCTGCTGCCGCCATCACCAAAACTCCCAGAACAGGACTCTTCTCTTAGAGGCTCGTGTGCTCCGGTACCCGCTCCCCACTCCCATGGGAGGTCCAGGCCACTTGCAGGCGCTAATCGGTGTCTCCTTGACCTTTCCCTGGCCTGGCCTCCACCCTAAGCTTCCTAGTGGCTGACTTCAGGCGGCGGGGCGTGGATGTGTCTCAGGTGGCCTGGCAGAGCAAGGGGGACACACCCAGCTCCTGCTGCATCATCAACAACTCCAATGGCAACCGTACCATTGTGCTCCATGACACGTAAGGCCCCCTGGCCTCACCCTGCCACAACCCACCAATCAGTTGGCTCAATCAGTTCCCTCACTCGCCACCGTGGGCATCCCAACTGCCCCCCTCTGTGGCTTCTCTGTACCAGAAATTGCTCCCCTGTTAAAATGTCCAGTGATTTCTGAATTGCTTTCAATTAAGGTAAAAGTGAGGTGGGAAGGGTAGGGCTTTGCTGTGCCTGGTGACTGGCCTTGGTCAACACCAAAGAAGCGCAGACAGGCCTATATAAAATGTAATTTATGAAGTGATTCCTCCATGATTATTAAATAGTTAATCAGCAGCTTGGGTGTGGGTGTGGGGAAACTGTTCTCAGGGCAGAGGGGTGGGAGATGGGATTCAACCCTTCTCAAGAAGGGCTGGGGGGCCCACTGGGATTTCCAGAGTCAGCCCCAGAGTTGCCAGCCTGCAGCATGGCACTAAGGAGCTGGGGTTTGGGTGTGTAAAAGAGATGAGCCCCCCAAAGATTCCAGCATGATGAAGCCAGGCCAGACATGCCACACACCATTCATAGCCATTGCTGAAGGAGAAGGAGAGGGAACACTGGGTAAGCGGATCAGGGCGTGTAACGTGGTGCTGACCTGCGGGAATGGGACATCCCTCCCTTCAGGGTCCCAGGCCGCTCAAGAGAGGCCCATGGGCCTAGACATGTCTCATCCCTCGAAGACTCCCTCCTGCAGGATTTTAGAGGTTTACTTTACTGAGAACCTAGTACATGCCAGGTACTATCATGGCTGAGAGGGCCCAAGCTCAGCTGCCCTGGGGATCAGGCTATCCCTACTGCCCAGCCTGACCACTGGACCTGGAGGAGGGGCAGCCACCCCTTGGCTCTGTATGTGCAGTGAGTGAGGGGGCAGGCACCTATGCTACAGGTGACCTTCGCATTGGGCAATCCTAGTCAAATGCTCGTTAAGCAACAATCTGTAGCAACCCTGATCAAAGACACAACGTAGCTATTCACAGGAGAGGAGAGAAAGGAGCTCTGAAGAGAAATATTTATTGCCCACTGGCCTCAGTCCAGGTACATTCACACACATTACCTGCAACTGCAGCAGCCTGCAAGGAGGCTGGGGGTTTCAGCCCCATTTATCAACAGGGAAGCAGCCTCCAAGAGGCCCAGGCAGGTCACACAGCTATAGTTAAGTGGAAGGATTTGGCCACAGAACGTGGAGCAGGCATGTTGGCTGAGTTGAGGTCTCTGGCCCAGAAGGTGAGGCAGACTCCTGTCCAGGGTCTCCGTTCCTAAACCAGCCAAACACAAACTCTTCCTCAAGTGCCAACTACTTTGACCTCAGGGTTGCAACAGGAAACTACTAAACTCAGGACATGGATGCCATAGGTAAGCTCCAACGCTAGGGCGCCAGAAGTAAGGGGGACCAGGCAGCCCAGGCAGAGGGTCTCAGGCTTTATAGTTTCCCAGGGCTCTGCCTGTGGGAGCTGTGTGCTACTGCAAGGGATTCTGGGAAGTGTAGGCTTGGCACTCTTGGTGCATTCTGGGAGATGCAGTCTCCAAGACACACAGACCTGGCCAGTTAACACGTGCTGCTGTTCAGTTTACCCTGAGATAATCACAATCTCAAACCCAGGAAGGGGCACCCTAGCAGACTGTAAAAGGGCCCACCTGGAGCTAAGCCTGAGAATCCTTTGCTGTGGATCCAGCTTCCTGCCATTCTGCCGGCAGTGCAGGCACAGGGTCCACAGCTGCCAGTTAGAGACCCTGGCCCTGGCTGACCCCATCATGCTCTTTCTTCTCTGTCCTTTCCATCCTGTGACCTAGGAGCCTGCCAGATGTGTCTGCTAAGGACTTTGAGAAGGTTGATCTGACCCGGTTCAAGTGGATCCACATTGAGGCAAGCCCTGCCTTACCTGTGTTTCAATGGGCTCAACCTGCCAGTATCCTCCACATGTTCTCCTCCTTGCTTTCTTTGAACCATCAAGTACCTTAGAGATAAATGAATCCAACCCCCGTATTCCCTCTCCATCCTTCCTTATGTCTGCAGGTGAGGAAACCAAGGCCCAGAAAGACTAGGTGACTTATTCAAGGTCACACAGCAGAACGTAGGCACAGCTGGCTCCAGGCCAAGTCCTGTGCTTTCTGTGCTACAGGCTGCCCCACCGCCTCCAACTCTGCCTCTGGCAGAAGTCTGACTGCTTAGGGCCTGACGCATTACCTCTGGGGAAGCTGGAAGGACAGGGCCTGACTCAGCTCCCAAATAAAGGGAACTAGAACCTTTACTCCAAGAGAGGTTTTGGAGTCTAGGTGGGAGGAAATCCTGAGAAGTTCTGAGTTCTGGCTCCATCATTTAACCTATGGTAGGTCTTTCACAGTCTCTGTTATTCTTTAGTCTTCTCATCTGTGGAATGTGTAGCTGGTTGATAAGGTCTCCAAGGTCCACGACAGCTCTGAATTTTGAGATTTAGGTTGGGGTTCTAGCCCAGCCTCCCCCAGGCCCTCTCCCTCCTCACTCAGAGTTTCAGCAGGGCAGGAAGAATGAGCCAGATTGGCCAGGCAGTGCTCAGCAGTCCTCAGCTGCCCTGTCCTGCCCCAGGGCCGGAATGCATCGGAGCAGGTGAAGATGCTGGAGCGGATAGACACGCACAACGCCAGGCAGCCTCCGGAGCAGAAGATCTGGGTGTCCGTGGAGGTGGAGAAGCCGCGAGAGGAGCTCTTCCAGCTATTTGGCTATGGAGACGTTGTGGGTGCCCCCTGCAGCCTCTCTTTGCCACTTCCAGCTAATTTGGTTCTTCTTCTTCTTCTTTTTTATTTTTATGTTTTTTGCCCACCTGCAACTGTCTTGATCGAGTTATAGAGACAGCATCTTGCTCTGTCGCCAGGCTGGACTGCAGTAGCACGATCTCAGCTCACTGCAACCTCTACTTCCCAGGTTCAAGGGATTCTCCTGCCTCATCCTCCCAAGTAGCTGGGACAACAGGTGTGCACCACCAAGCCCAGCTAATTTTTGTATTTTTAGTAGAGACGGGGTTTTACCATATTGGCCAGGATGGTCTCGATCTCTTGACCTCGTGATCCGCCCGCCTTGGCCTCCCAAAGTACTGGGATACTGGCAGTAAGCCACCGTGGCTGACCACTAATTTGGTTCTTAAAGGGGGCCAGAGTCCTTTTATCCTGCCTACCACAGTTGGAATAATGGTTCCTGGTTTGGGGGTTAAAACAAAAAGGTAAACACATAGCCTTGGGCTCCAGTGCAGGCCTCAGCAGTGACCAAGGAGTAGAATGTCTCCACCCCAGGACGGTGCACAGGTGTAAGAATACCCAGAGGGCTTGGGTAGGGCCTAGACAGCCATAGGGCAAGCCTGTGGGGAAGCATCTCCTCTCTGGGGCTCCCCAGGCTTTTCCGCTGCACAGTGAGGGCACACAACTGTTCTCTGAGGTTTCTGCCAACTCAAGGCTGTCTTGCAGGTTGTGGGGGCCACTAGGGGTGAGGCGAGGGTGGGAAGGAGACTTGCATGAGTTACTTTTTGAAAGGCTGGATATAAATGGAATTTGGAAGATAATCCCAACATCATAGCAGAAGCTGGTTGGAGACCATCCAGCCAAGGTCCTCAACCTTGGCTGCATATTAAAAAAGAAGAATGTAGGCCAGTGCAGTGACTCACACCTGTAATCCAAGCACTTTGGGAAGCTGAGGCAGGATTTCTTGATGCCAGGGGTCCAAGACCAGCCTGAGCAACATAGCAAGACTCTTGTCTCTATGAAAATAAAGAAATTAGGCCAGGAACAGTGTCTCATACTTGTAATCCCAGCACCTTGGGAGGCCAGTGCAGGAGGATCACTTGAACCCAAGAGTTTGAGACCAGCCTGGGCAAGATTGCAAGACCCTGTCTCTGTCCAAAAAAAAAAAAAAAAATCCTGGCATGGTGGTTTCTACCCATAGTCCCAGCTACTAAGGAGGCTGAGGCAGGAAGATTGCTTGAGCCGAGGAGTTCAAGGCTGCAGTGAGCCATAACTGGCTGCAGTAAGCCATAATTGCACCACTGCATCCCAGCCAACAGAGCAAGACCCTGACTCTGAAAAAAGATGGCTGAGCCCCACCATCTTGTATTTATTTGATTGGCAGGGGTAGAGCCAAGGCTTCTGTGTGTGTGTGTGTGTGTGTGTGTGTGTGTGTGTGTGTGTGTGTGTTTTACCAAAACTATCTCTGGAGATTCTAAAGTGTAGCTAGTGTTGAAGGAGCCCCTTTGTTTTCCAGATGTAGAAACCATACCTAGAGGACATAGTTGTGTGTGGGAAAACCCAGCAAAACCGCTCCAGGGAGCCAGCATGGCAGTGGTAGAGTCCATCCCAAGGTGGCGCTCAAGGCTTTCTGTGGGTTTTCAATCCTTTGATCCTTGAACAAACTGACCAGGGCTTTTAACAATTTACAAGGCTGTATTCTATTATATATAAGCATCAATAAAAATGTATTTCTGGGCCTGGCACGGTGGCTTATGCCTGTAACCCCAGCACTTTGGGAGGCCGAGGCAGACGGATCACCTGAGGTCGGAAGTTCGAGATCAGCCTGACCAACATGGAGAAACCCTGTCTCTACTAAAAATACAAACTAGCTGGGCGTGGTGGCACATGCCTGTAATCCCAGCTACTCCAGAGGCAGAGACAGGAGAATCACTTTAACCTGGGAGGCAGAGGTTGCAGTGAACTGAGATTGCGCCATTGCACTCCAGCCTGGACAACAAGAGTGAAACTCCGTCTCAAAAAAAAATGTGTTGGCCAGGCACGGTGGCTCACACTTGTAATCCCAGGACTTTGGAAGACCGAGGTGGGTGGATCACAAGATCAGGAGTTCAAGACCAGCCTGTCCAACATGGTGAAACCCCGTCTCTACTAAAAATACAAAAATTAGCTGGGCATGGTGGCATGTACCTCAGCTACTCAAGAGGCTGAGGCAAGAAAATTGCTTGAACCTGGGAGGTGGAGGTTGCAGTGAGACGAGATTGTGCCACTGCATTCCAGCCTGATGACAGAAAAAGACTGTCTCAAAAAAAAAAAAAAAAAAAATGTGTTTCTGGCTGAGTGCAATGGCTCACACCTGTAAGTCCAGAAATGTAGGAGGCTGAGGCAGGAAAATAATTTGGGGCCAGGAGTTTGAGACCAGCCTGGACAACACAGGGAGACCCTGTCTTTACAAAAAATAAAGAAAAAAGAAAACCATGTTCCCGTGGGACAGTGAGATGCTATGTTGGGGATCTATGTGGACATGTTGGGAGAGTCGTATTGTAAAAGGGGCAACGCCAGGCTGCTGTTGGTGAGTGGCAAGTTAGAGGTGACCGCCAGCTTCTCTTCCACTGCCCACAGGTGTTTGTCAGCAAAGATGTGGCCAAGCACTTGGGGTTCCGGTCAGCAGGGGAAGCCCTGAGGGCCTTGTATGGTCGTGTGAGGAAAGGGTGAGCCGGGGAAGCCAGGAAGGGGCTCTAGGGGGTACAGGGTGAGCCTGGACTCCAGGGGTCTGCCCTGGGGCTGAGGGGATGACTTGGGGGACGGGTGGGCTAACATCCAGCTAAGTGGAGCTGTCTTGCAGGGCTGTGCTTATCTGTGCCTGGGCTGAGGAGGGCGCCGACGCCCTGGGCCCTGATGGCAAATTGCTCCACTCGGATGCTTTCCCGCCACCCCGTGTGGTAGATACCCTGGGGGCTGGAGACACCTTCAACGCCTCCATCATCTTCAGCCTATCCCAGGGTAAGTACAGCAGCAGGAGGGGACAAGGACTGGGACATGTCCCTGCTCCAAACACCCAGCTGACCTAGCTACTTCTCCCTCCTCCAGGGAGGAGCATGCAGGAAGCACTGAGATTCGGGTGCCAGGTGGCCGGCAAGAAGTGTGGCCTGCAGGGCTTTGATGGCATCGTGTGAGGGCTGTGCAGCAGGAGGAGCTGGCTCCCCAACACCACGGAAGCTGCCTGCCATTGCGGCTGCATCGCCTTCTCCCCTCCATTCAGCCTGGCATCCAGGTTGCCCTGCTCACGGGACAGATGCAGGCCATAGGGAGGACTCTGCCTGTGTCCTGTGTTCCCCACACGTCTCTCCCTGCAGAGCCTCAGAGCAAATAAATCTTCCTCAGAGCCATCTTCCCCTGGCAGCTTCTGTCCTGGATGTCTGGACTGCTCTGGCTGGGCATTCCGGAGGCTCTGACTCTTCAGTCCTCCCTCTTTGTGTCCATTCCCCCAATTAACCTCCCTGCCCAGGCCCAGAGGAGGGGTTGCCTGGGCCAGAGCAGCAAGAAGTGCCCCAGGCTTGCCACCAGCTCTGTCCTGGCTGGGGAGGACACTCAGCCAGCCCATACCCAGCGAATTTGCTGAACAACCAGAAGCCGTGAGAGCTGCTCGGGGCCTGGGAGTCCACATGGCTGAGCCAAACTGACAGGTCAGTGGGCGGGGTGCCTCCTCTGCCCTGCCCACCAGCCTTTGTTGTCCAAAAATATCTCCTCCTGCTGACTGCCCCAGAGCCTGAAAGTCTCACCTTTGGAGACCACCTTGGAATTAAGGGGGTGCCTCAGCCACAAATGTGACCCAGGATACAGAGTGTTGCTGTCCTCAGGGAGGTCGGATCTAAAACATGTATTGAAATTGGGGCCAACTCCAATATAGGGGGATAAGGCCTTATAATGTAAAGAGCATGGGCTTTAGAGTCAGAGAGACCTGGATTCAAATCTGCCATTTAATTTGCTGCATGTCACCTTACGGTACAGTGCTTAACACAATCTGCCTCAATTTCTTCATCTGTCAAATGAAGCCAGTTCTGCTTGGTCATAGAATTATTGTGAAGATAAAATTATATAATATATAAAATGCCCAGCATGATGCCTGATGTGTACGAGTCTCTCAAAAAGTTCTAGTGATGATTAATATTACTGGGGGTGGGGGGCAGATACAGGGTGATAGGGACTACCTGCCCTGAGCTACAGGAGAGTATGGGGTGTCTGAACACCAGGTGAGGGGGAACCAGAGAGTGTTTGGGGCCCAGGAATAGACGGAGCTTTCCTCACTGGGTCCTCTGCAGCTGGCCATGGCTGGCACCATAGGCTCTGCTGCTGGAGCACCAGGAGGCCTAGAAACACTGGGAAAGTGGCATCCCTGTCCTTTCTGGTCCTCAACCCCCTGCTCCCCTGAGAGGCTCTGGGCAGGCTGGATTGGTAGAGAGGTGGCCTGGGGGATGAATTCATTCCGTTCTTTATTGGTCATCTGCCCCTTAACTTAGGGTTTCCCTGAGCTTCACAGAAAGACCTGATACCTACTGGGATCAGACAGGGGGCACAGAGGTGGTTCCTGTCCCCGCGTACATTCCCCTGCCTGCTTCAGGGCTTATGTTCTGGCACTGAGACTTCTCGGGGTACAAGCCTGTATCTTCATGATCTAGATCTCATCATTCTCCAGTTGAACAATGTGTACCTCAGACTCATTTGGGGTGTTCTTAGACTCCAGTGTTTCCCCTGGAAGTTCCTTGGCTTCCTCTCCATTCTCTCTGGCCTCTGCCTGTCCCTCAGCTTCCCCTTTGGGCCTGGGGACATCTTCGGCCTCTGCCTGGCCCCCAGCTTCGCCTATGGGCCCGGGGCCATCTCTGTCAGCTTCTGCCTGGCCCCCAGGCTCCTGGACAGGCTCCAAGGACTCCCTTTTGGCGTCTACCTGGCCCTCAGCTTCTTCTCTGGGCCCCAGGGCTTCCTGTGTTTCTTGTCTTAATGGGCTTTTAGCTAACAGGGACTGCCTCCCAACAGCTTGTGGCTCCTGAGGAGACGGAGCAAGGGGCTCTCTGGGCTCCACGTGACTGGGGGCCTCTCCCGGGAAGTTGATGAACTCTGCAGGGGTCATGAGCCCATCCCCATTCAGGTCCTGGGTCTCCAGCACTTTGTCCACTATCAAGATCACCTGTGGAAGCAGAGTCACTGTGGGGTCTCCAGTGACCAGAGATATTTCCAGGAGTCCTGACCCTCCCCAACACACCCTTGCATCTTTGACGTGCAAGCTCTGAGGCCTTCTTTTACAGAGGGTTCACCAAAAGAGTTATGATGAGAAAGACCAAAGCCCCAAAGTGCTGGGTCTCCTTTATGGGAGGACCTTCATCCGGCAGAGCTTACCGGGTTGGTGGTAGGAGAGCTGGCAGCTCCAGGGGCCAGAGCAGCTGTCAACATGGACAACAGCTCCAGGCCATCCAGCTGTCCACTCTGGTCATAGTCATGGAGGGCAAAGAGGTAGAGGAGAACTAGAGAAGAGAAGCTGGATTAGAAGAGGTGCCGGGAGAGGTGGAGAAGGCAGGAGTCAATGGGGCAGCCAAGGTCAGTCTCAGGTCCAGGTGCCCAGAGCCTCCCGTCCCTGGCCACATCAGTCCAGCCCCTCACCCTGCTCCCGGCTCAGATGCTCCGGCTTCACTTCTGTCCTTTCTAGTCCCCTTAGGTAGTTCTGCAGAAGTCTGTCAGAAAAGTAGAGAATCAGCCGGGAGACATGAGTCTGTAGCCAGGCCTAGTCTTCTCCCTGAAGGCACTCCCCAGCCCAGCCTACTCACCTGAGCTGCTCTGGGCCAGGCTGGAACGGGTTGGGCAGGAGCTGATGCTGAACTTCAGAGTCTGGCCTGGAAGAGGGAGGGGAGGAGTAGCCTTGCAGAGAGCCTCCCTGAGGGCTCAACCTATCAACCTTCTGCCCCCAATCTCCTGGCAGAGTTCTCTCCCCAAAGCCAAAGAGAGTTGCCCCCAAAATTCTGAAAACCTTGTAGGGAGGAGGCTCTTCTGGTCTTCTTGGAAGCAAATCCTTAACTCCCTCAGACTCCGTTTTTGCCGTTGGCTACCTTAGACTTTAAATGGAAACCCAAACAAAACATCTGGTTAGGTAGAGGCCAGAGGAGGCCACACCTAGTAGACACAAGTTAGAGATCCAAAAGAAGACAGCCCAGTGAGTGGCAGGATGACATGGGCCATGGCACCTCTCTCCTTCCATGCTGGGAGCCGAGGGGCTGGTCTCTGAGCCCGGTGGCACTGCCCAGATTTACATAGACCCAGTTTGCTCCATGACATAAAATTGACTCATAATTTTTAAAGGACAGGGTATATCTCTTGGTTCTGGAGTTTCAAGCTGCTCAGGATCTCTGTCAGTCTTTCAAGCTCCAGATATGCTCCTACTTCTGGACTGGGTTAACTGTTTGCTCAAGTCAACCCAGACCTGTGATGCCAGAGAGCTGGCAGGAGTTGCAGCAATTTTTGTCACTGCTACCAGCCTGTGCGGCTGTTCCTGTGGCTGTTTCCCCTTCTACCTAGCATACCCACTGCATAGTATTTATAAATAAAGCCTTCAGAAATTTATAAATAAAGCCTTCCTATAATGTAGAAGTCACATGCTAATGATCTCTACTTCCTTGGTGTTCCTGCCATAAGGTTTTGTTGTTGTTGTTGTTGTTTGAGACAGAGTCTTGCTCTGTCATCACCCAGGCTGAGTGCAGTGGCTTGATCTTGGCGAACTGCAACCTCCACCTCCCAGGTTCAAGTGATTCTCTCGCCTCAGCCTCCCAAGTAGCTGGGATTACAGGCATGGGCCACCATGCCTGGCTAATTTTTTTATTTCTGTAGAAATGGGGTTTCACTGTGTTGGCCAGCCTGGTCTCGAACTCATGACATCAGGTGATCTGTCTGCCTCAGCATCCCAAAGAGCTCAGATTACAGGCATGAGCCACCGTGCCCAGCCCGCCATAAGGTCTCGATAACAAAACTGAAGCCCCCACTTCCCTGGAGCCATAGCTTCTTCCCTATGCTTCATAACGCACTGGAGCTGAGTTCCCGAATTCCAAAGGGGTCCAGCAAGCATATACCGAATTTTCACTTTGTAGCACTCTGACAGGCACAAGGTGGGAGGCTGGTGGCAGGGAGACACAGAGATCAGGGAACCTACACCCCAGTCTGGTGGCGGGAGATACAGAGATCAGGGAACCTACAGCCCATCTCCCGCCTCCCAGAGGGCCCAACACACCCTCGGATTCTCTAGAGACTCTCCCTCCTCCCAGCCCAGGCCCTGCCCTCATAACCCTGTTACCTTGTAACTCCATCCTTTGGAGCAGCCTGACCCTCGGGAAGCAGCAGCAGGATTAACACTCTCATCATCAAAGGTATCATCCTCCCTGGAACTGAAACAAGGAAGAGAATCAGGGGTCGGGGGAAAGGGGAATCTGCCACCGTGTCAGAGACCGGCTGGGTTAGACACAAGTGCCTTTTCTCTCTGTCTCTACCAGCAGCCCAAAAGACAGGACTCCTGCTCAGGGAGAACTCACACACAGACACCAGAGATCCCCCCATGGAATTGTGCTCAAAATAAATGTCACTTCAGCTGTCATATATAAAGCACATAAAAGCAGGCCTGCTGTGGTAGAAGCAGAGCTGAGGGCGCATCCCCACCCCACACCCCATTCCCTTGCTCCCCACCAGCTGCCAAAGTGCCCAGAGAAGTGCGGCACAAGCACGTCTGACTTCCTTCACCCCATTCATCCTACAGAGGGAAAGGAGCGCAGAGAGTTGAAGAAAAAGGCAAGGTTAGAAACGCAGGGAGTCAGGCCAGGCATAGTGGCTCATGCCTGTAATCCCAGCACTTTGGGAGGCCGAGGCGGGTGGATCACCTGAAGTCAAGAGTTTGAGACCAGCCTGACAAACATGGAGAAACCCCATCTCTACTGAAAATACAAAATTAGCTGGGCATGGTGGCACATGCCTGTAATCCCAGCGACTTGGGAGGCTGAGGCAGGAGAATCGTTTGAACCGGGAGGCAGAGGTTGCAGTGAACTGAGATCACGCCATTGCACTCTAGCCTGGACAACAAGAGTGAAACTCTTGTCTCAAAAGAAAGAAATGCAGGGAGTCACAAAAAGACCAAGACTTAAACACAGGCAAAAAGAGAAACAGATCATTTGTGTTTATTAACCCACTAAAGGCCGGGCATGGTGGCTCATGCTTGTAATCCCAGCACTTTGGGAGGCCGAGGCAGGTGGTTCATGAAGTCAGGAGTTTGGGCCCAGTCTGGCCAACATAGTGAAACCCTGTCTCAAAAAAAAAAAAAAAAAACCACTGAAGAACAAATCAAGAGGCACAGGCTTCTTAAAACAGGTCTAAACTCATAACAAATCAGGGTGAAACCAACAGTACCCCCAGGAATTGCTGTTGGCTAAACGCAGTTAGGAAAATCAGACCCACTATAAAGGAAAAAACAAAAACTTCCCCTTAGACTGACATGGATTAGGCCCATTGTCAAAAACCACCACTTGACTATATGAAAACTGTCAAGTATAGAATCGACCAATCAAACAGAACCTAAAGCTTTCTGATTAGTCCCAGGGGTATATACAGGTAATGTGAATTCCTGAGGAAGCAGAAGCCCACCAACGCCGAGGCCTGAGAGGAAGGTTCATAGCTTTCAGCAAATTCTCCAAGCATCCCATTACTCTAATAAGGTTCAGAACCACTGCCAGGGTGGACTTCCATTTCCTAAGAGATGAGGGGTAAAGCAGGTGAGCACCTGGCTAATGGGAAGATAAACAAAAATTCTGCCTTTTTAAGCTGCCTTGAAGGAAAACCATAAACATGGAAGTTCACAAGAAGATGAAGCTACCTAGAGTCACAGAACCTTTTTGAGAAGGAGTCTTGCTCTGTTGCCCAAGCTGGAGTGCAGTGGCATGATCTCAGCTCATTGCAACCTCCACCTCCCAGGTTCAAACAACTCTCTTGCCTCAGTCTCCCAAGTAGCTGGGATTACAGGCGCCCACCAGCACACCTGGCTAATTTTTGCATTTTTTAGTAGAGACAGGATTTCACCATGTTGGACAGGCTGGTCTTGAACACCTGACCTCAGGTGATCCGCCCACCTTGGCCTCCCAAAGTGCTGGTGCTGGGATTACAGGTGTGAGCCATTGCACCTGATCTGTCTTCTTTTTTTTGTTTTTTTTTTTGTTTTTTTTTTTTTGAGACGGAGTTTCACTCTTGTTGCCCAGGCTGGAGTGCAATGACATGATCTTGGCTTACTGCAACCTCCGCCTCCCAGGTTCTAGCAATTCTCTTGTCTCAACCTCCCGAGTAGCTGAGATTACAGGCAGCCACCACCACACTCAGCTAGTTTTTGTATTTTTAGTAGAGATAGGGTTTCATCATGTTGGCCAGGTTGGTCTCGAACTCCTGACCCTCAAGTGATCTGCCCACCTCAGCCTCCCAAAGTGCTGGGATTACAGGCATGAGCCACTGCGCACAGTCCTGTCTTCATTTTCCTATGCATACAACTGGCCCCAACAGATAAAGTGAGTATACATAATTTGTTGGTGTCTATAACCCCCAGTGGCCAAAAAGATGCTGAAGCCACAGTTGTCCTAACGGTGTTCACCAACATTAGCTGGCAAGATAAATCCTAGAATTTTGGTCATTGTGCCAGGGAGAGAAAACAAGGTCCTGGACCCATTCAAGGTAGGCAATTGGAACTGAGATCTCTATATCAGCATGAAACCCTCAAAGGGACACAGCCCAGAAAAGGGGTGGACTAGAAAAACATCCAGCCTTCCACTTCTGGGAATGTAATAGTAAACGTCCCAATGAAAGTAACCACAAAGCTGGATAAAAATAGAAAGTATCTTTTCAAAAGCACTGGGTTGGCAGGAAATTTTCAACAGTACAAACGTGCAGTGAAAACAGTAATCTGGGGAAAGTGAGCTTTGACATCAGTTTTTGCCCTACGAGTATCTGCCAAACCAAACTAGGTGAACTTGAGCTATCTGTCAGAATGCTTGTGGAGTAAAGGAGACCAGAGATGATGCCTGGGCCCACCTGATACGAAGACACTAACAGGAGATTCCTTAGGTAAAGCTGAGATTCCAAACAACTACACCCTGAACATGAACACAAAGTAAATTTGCCATGAAGAAGGGCAGCAAAGAATTTTGCCTTTCTTGACTTTGGTGCTGGGTAGACGGGGGAAAAAAATTTCCCTGACAATTTGTAACAAGGTTGATCTAATGTGGGCTTTTTCTTCTCTTCTTCTTTTTTTGGGGGGGGAGTAGGGGGAGGAGGGAACAGAGTCTCTCTCCATTGCCAGGCTGGAGTGCAGTGGCACAATCTTAGCTCACTGCAACCTCCACCTCCTGGGTTCAAGCAATTCTCCTGCCTCAGCCTCCTGAGTAGCTGGGACTACAGGCACGTGCCACCATGCCCAGCTAAGTTTTGTATTTTTAGTAGAGACAGCATTTCACCATGTTGGCCAGGCTGGTCTCAATCTCTTGACCTCGTGATCTGCCTGCCTCGGCCTCTCAAAATGCTGGGATTACAGTCGTGAGCCACTGAGCCTGGCCTGTTTTTGTTTTTTTGAGATGGAGTCTCACTCACTCCATCCCCACGCTGGAGTGCTGTGCTTGATCTCAGCTCACTGCAACCTCCGCCTCCCAGGCTCAAACGATTCTCCTGCCTCAGCCTCCCAAGTAGCTGGGATTACAGGTGCCCACCAGGCATGCACCATTATACCCGGCTAATTTTTTTGTATTTTTATTAGAGACAGCGTTTCACCATGTTGGCCAGGCTGTTCTTGAACTCCTGACCTCGGGTGACCCTCCCACCTCAGCTTCCAAAGTGTTGGGATTATAGGCATGAGCTACCGCACCTGGCCTCTAATGTGGGTTTGAAGCCTGAATTATTAATGCTACCTGTATGGATCAGAACATCTAAAGTAGGTAATGTATTTTGAAGTGCAACCTGGTTGATGGCATCCCCAGATGACTGCCAGAGGAAAACATACATCTAGGAACTCAACTCTAATCCAAGCCTCAAAGAATTTCCATAGGTAAAGTTCCCAGAAATAAGAACTCAAAGACAAAAATATTATAAACATACAAGGAAGGCTGGGCGTGGTGACTCATGCCTGTAATCCCACTACTTTGGAAGACCAAGGCAGGTGGATCATGAGTTCCGGAGTTCGAGACCAGCCTGACCAACATGGTGAAACCCTGTCTCTACTAAAAATACAAAAATTAGCTGGGCATGGTGGCATGCACCTGTAATCCCAGCTACTCAGGAGACTGAGGCAGGAGAATCGCTTGAACCTGGGAGGCAGAGGTTGAATGCAGTGAGCCGAGATGGTGCCACTGCGCTCCGGCCTGGGCAACAGAGCGAGACTCTGTCTCAAAAATAAATAAAAATAAAAATGCAATGAGTGAGTTAAATTGATTAGACACAACTGACATGAGAGTTAATGAACTAGAAAGTAGATCTGAATAAATTATCCAGAGTGCATTACTAATGTAATATTGGGAGTAAAAAAAGAAAGAAAAAAATCAGAGTGCAGTTCATTGAGTCAAAGACATAGAAAACATAAAACAAAAGTTAAGTGGCATAGAGGATAGAGGAGATAAGAGCTACAACTGGAAAGAAGCAGTATTTGAAGAAATAATAGCTGATGTTTTTCCAGTAGGTTGCAAAACACTGGAATATGCCAATCCAGGAAGCCCAAAAATTCAATGCAGATTAAATAATAAACAGAAATACTCATCTAGACCTATGGCTCTAAAATAGAACACTCAAGAAAAAGAAAAAATTGTAAAAGCAGTCAGAAAGAAAAGGCAATTCATTTCATGGGAAAAGAAATCAGACTGATAGCTGATTTGTCGGTATCCACAGTGATGCCCAAATACAGTAATATATTATTTTAATGTGCTCAGAGAGGAGAGAAAATTGATATTCTAGAATTCTATTCTCAGCACAGTTATCTTACAAAATGAGGTGAAGTCAAAGTATTTATTTATTTATTTATAGACAGGGTCTCACTCTGTTCTGTTGCCCAGGCTGGAATTTGTGGCATGATCATAGCAGTTCTCCCACCCCTGCCTGCCCAGCTGTTTTTTTTTTTTTTTTTTTTTTTTTGGAAGAGATGGGGTCTCACTTTGTTGCCCAGGCTAGTCTTAGGTTCAAGCAATCCTCCCACCTTGTAAAAACAATTTTAGATATACAACTTAGAGAATTTACCACCAACAGTCCTTCATTAAAGGAAATTCGACTGGGTATGGGTTTATAACTGTAATCCCAGCACTTTGGGAGGCTGAGGTGGGAGGATCTCCTGAGCCCAGGAGTTCAAGACACGTGTCGGCAATATAGTGAGACCCCATTTCTACAAAAAAAAGGAAAAAATTACCCAGGTATGATGGCGTGTGTCTGTAGTGATAGCTACTCAGGAAGTTGAGGTTGGGAGGATCGCTTGAGCCCAGCAGGTGAAGGCTGCAGTGAGCTGTGATTGCACCACTGTAATCTAGCCTGGGCAACAGAGCAAGACCCTGTCTTAAAATAAATAAATAAAAAGGTTTAAAATGCAAGAAAACATGGGGAGCAAATAAATCATAAAATATGTGGCTAAATCTAAATAAACATAGACTGTTAAACAATGATAATTATGTTAATATATGAGGCGAAAACGCTAGTCTGAACTACAATATTGGACAATAACATGTAAGGCAAAGATGGTTGTTTGGGAAGAGAGTAGACATATTGATTAACTTTGTTAAATATGCATGTTAAAATTTTAAGGATAATTACTAAAAAATTAGAACTGGAATGGATAGCCTCAAACCAGTAGAAAAAAAATAAATAGAATTAAAAAAAATGAATTCAAAGGCAGGAAAAGAGGAAGAAGACTAAATAAAAGCAGGAAAAGAGGAAAAAGAAGCAATAAAAAGTAAAGGCTGGGTACGTGGCTCATGCCTATAATTCCAACACTTCGGGAGGCCGAGGTGGGAGGATCACTTGAGCCCAGGCGTTTGAGACCAGCCTGGGCAACATAGTGACACCCTGTCTCTACCAAAAATAATTTTAAAAAAATTAGCTGGGTGTGGTGGCATGCATCTGTAGTCCCAGCTACTGGGGAGGTTGAGGAGGGAGGAACATTTGAACCTGGGAGATTGAGGCAGTAGTAAACTGTGACTGCACCTCTGTGCTCCAGCCTCCGTGACAGAGCCAGACACTATCTCTACAAAAATACAAAAAAAACCCCAAAAAACAAAAAAAGGCACTAGTCAAACAGCCTACACTTACAGAAATTAAAATAAATGAAATAATAGCAGAAATTAAAAAACACAATAAAGAAGAGCAACAGAGCCAAACAAGGGTTGTTTCTTTAAAAAGACTAGTAAAATTTAAAAATAAAATATACATATATATTTATTTTATTTTATTTTATTTTATTTTATTTTATTTTATTTTTTTTGAGACGGAGTTTCGCTCTTGTTACCCAGGCTGGAGTGCAATGGCGCAATCTCGGCTCACCGCAACCTCCGCCTCCTGGGTTCAGGCAATTCTCCTGCCTCAGCCTCCTGAGTAGCTGGGATTACAGGCATGCACCACCATGCCCAGCTAATGTTTTGTATTTTTAGTAGAGACGGGGTTTCACCATGTTGACCAGGATGGTCTCAATCTCTTGACCTCGTGATCCACCCGCCTCGGCCTCCCAAAGTGCTGGGATTACAGGCTTGAGCCACCGTGCCCGGCCATACATATATATTTATATAGCTGGGTGTGGTGGCTCACGCCTGTAACTCCAGCACTTTGGGAGGCCGAGGCCGGCAAATCACCTGAGGTCGGGAGTTTGAGACCAGCCCGACCAACATGGAGAAACCCCCTCTCTACTAAAAATATAAAATTAGCTGGGCATCGTGGTGCATGCCTGTCATCCCAGCTACTCAGGAGGCTGAGGCAGGAGGATTGCTTGAATCCGGGAGTCGGAGGTTGCAGTGAGCCGAGATCGCACCATTGCACTCCCGCCTGGGCAACAAGAGCAAAACTGTCTCAAAAAAGAACAACAAAAACAAAACAAAACAAAAAAAACACCAAAGACCAAAAAAAAAAGAACAAATAGAAAAGGTACAAATGATATTAAGAATGAAAATAGGGACATAACTAAGGAAACAGCAAAAATTTGAAAACTTAGAAGACATGGCCAATTCCTTAGAAAAAATTAATAACAAAACTGATGCAAAAAGAAATAACAAGCTTTACTATCTTTACAATCACTAAGCACACTGAATCAGTGAGTATTAACTTTTACTGCTTCTGCAACTATAAACCTGAAATGTTTTTAGAGAGCAGTCTGGAAATGTGTATTAATTGCCTAAAACTCTGACCCAACAATATCGTCTTGAAGATTATTTAAAAGAACAAAAATGAAACAGAAATTACAAAGATATTTAAAGCTGTGTTATTAATATTAGTCAGAGAAATGTAAGTAACCTGAATGTCCAACATTTAGGCAATGGCTAAACAAACCATATTATGCAGTCGAACCATTAAATATAAGTAATCTCAAAGATTAAAAGGAAAAAATGAGTGATTTGAGTATATCAAAAGTTTAAACGTTTGTATCATGAAAGATACTATAAATCAAGTTTGAGGAGACAAGTGACAGAGGATTGGAGGAAATGCAGCTCGCGTATGGAGGCTTCCTGGATCCCCAGAAGGGTGGGCTCCCCACCACCTGGGCCTCACCAGGGAGTTGAAGACAGAAATCTTGGCCAGGCACGGTGGCTCATGCCTGTAATCCCAGCACTTTGGGAGGCGAAGGTGGGCGGATCACCTGAGGTCGGAAGTTCGAGACCAGCCTGACCAACATGGAGAAGCCCCATCACTCCTACAAATCCAAAATTAGCTGGGCGTGGTGGTGCATGCCTGTAATCCCAGCTACTCAGGAGGCTGAGGCAGGAGGATTGCTTGAACCCAGGAAGCGGAGGCTGTGTGAGCTAAGATCGTGCCATTGCACTCTAGCCTGGGCAAAAAAAAAAAAAATTGAAACTCCCCCTCAAAAAAAAAAAAAAAAAAAGAAACCCCACAAGTACTGAATGAGGTCCAGGAGCTGCAGAGATGTGAGCCTTGTTTCCAGGAAGCTTAGAGAGAAGGCCCTGCCCACAGGGTGCCTGAGAAGTCAGGAAGCAGCGGCTGAAGAAGGGTCTGGGTGAATGGGCAGAGGGCTGCCTCGCCCAGCTCTTTGTATCCAGCGTGCTGCTGGTTTGAAGAAGGGGGCTGATGTCAGCTGAGGGTTCCAGTCTCTAAGGTGGAAGGAGGGGCATCTAACGGCTGAGAGAGCCAGCTGGCCAGAAGAAGAATACCAGAAGTTCTGGTCCCCCGGCCTGGGTGTCACAGAGGATATCATGGAAAGCACCAGCAGCTGCCACATGACAAAGACCGGAGGGCAAGCAACCCTAAGGAAGGCAAGTTAGATATAAGTTTGTAGAATAAGGATAAACATTCATTTCTGTAATATTTATTGAACACCTGCCATATGTGAGGCACTCTTATCAGTAAGCTGATCGCTTAAGGTCGAATTACTTTTTTTCCCCCTAAAGATTGCAAATATACAAGTAGGAAAAGATACAAACGTTAAAAAAATAAAACAAAACACAGAATTGCTGTGGAATAGGTGGTACGGCCCAAAGTTGGGGGGTTTGGGCCCTGACCTCACGCTGCCTGTTCAAACCTGGGCTCTGCAGCTCCCTAGCTTTGCGGCTTATCTGTGCTTCAGGTTCTCCATCTGCAATGCAGGGCTGACGAGAGCACCTCTGGCAGGGCTCTGGTGAGGATTTAATTAATGAGAGAAGATGTGTAAAGTGTGGTGCCTGATCTACAATAAGGCCTTTTTCCTTCCAAGAGTTTGTCTGCCCGGCTCCACAGTGGTTTCACACACCCCCTTCCCCCCTGGCTCCTCTCAAATTACTTTCTCCTCCCCATCTGTTTACTGCTGGGACCCAGGCTGACAGGAGGCACTGGAGTAATTTAAATCCCTCAGAGCTGTCAAAATTATTATCCAGGCTTCACGAGTTATTACGCACTAGCAGGTACCTTTTAAAGAAGGATGTCTGGCCGGGCGCGGTGGCTCAAGCCTGTAATCCCAGCACTTTGGGAGGCCGAGGTGGGTGGATCACGAGGTCAAGAGATCGAGACCATCCTGGTCAACATGGTGAAACCCCGTCTCTACTAAAAATACAAAAACATTAGCTGGGCATGGTGGTGCGTGCCTGTAATCCCA
>NW_022436984.1:798708-803606 GCF_009761245.1 Sapajus apella
AAAAAAAAAAAAAAAAGAAGCTATTTGTATTTATTACTCTTACCCTCTCAAGGGTGTAGTGGAATTTTCCAGAAGCCACATGACATGTGATATTGCAACAAACGGAATGAAGGAGCAGATAAGAGACTCCAGTCATCGATTACAACAGACATTAAAGATATTTGCAAAAAATGTAAAGCACTGCCAGGGCACTAAGTATTTTCTTCTTGTATGGAAAATAATAATATTGCATCAAAATGTTATATGTGTTCACATAAAATGGGTTAATTAATTAGCATTATTTTAAAATAAACATTTTTAAAAATTCTCTACTGTAATTTATAACATAATGGCTATGGATAGATATAACCCACATAAGCAAAAGCTCTTCGAGGTCCTACCTTTTTTTTTTTAAGAATGTAAGGGGGTCCTGAGAACAAAAATTATGAGAACATCAACTCTAGAATAGCTTGTTGATGGTGGAGGACAGCCCCTGGCCTGCCTGTCTGTTCACCTCTGTACTGAGGCAGCTCTACTCGCCCAGAGACAGAGGACTAGGGGGGAGCGCCTGGCACAGTGAGGACAGAGGTGGGGTCCTGAGTCAACATCACAGGGAGGTCTCCTGGAGGTCGCAGGTGAGGCTGCTCCCCCGATGGGTAGTGCCGTCCAGGGCCATGGCCTCCTTATCTCTGCTGTCCCCCAGCACACCATTCCTCAGCTTCTTGGGAAACAGACAGTGTCCTGGAAGTGGTCCTGCAAACACAGAGCAAAGGGGGTGGAGCTGGTGAAGATGAATTATGACAGGTGGTGATGGGAATTCATGGCAGAAAAGGTCCCTGCTAGAAGGGAGCCCAGCAAGGCTGGGTAGGGGAGGGAGAGCAGAGGAAAGATGAGGGAGAGCACAGCACAGTGGGGAGCTAAGGGAGGGCTGGGGAGGGCAGCTGACCGCCCAGGTCTGGGCTGAGCTCCTCTGAGCCCTGAGATCCTTTTGCCCTGGAAGCCAGTGCATCCCCTATGGGTAGAAGCTGAGACAGCCATGTGGGACAGTTCAGGTTTAGCTGATCCTGAGAGAGAGGGGCACCGAGGGAAGGGGGAGAGAAAAGGGGTGGAAAGGAACCTGGAGGGTCAGCATCTGCGGAGAAGGGCAGGGAGGGGTCACTTGGACGGCAGGTACTACCTGGCTGTAGCTCCCACAGTGGAGCCGCTTCTGACAGGACAAGGGCAGGAGGGCCCGGAGCTTCGGCCATACTGGGTAAATGGTCGCAGGGTTCAGGGACCAGCCCCGCATTCCTCCTGATGGCAGAGGTGCTTCTGAGTCTCTGCGTGGAACCATCCACAGCAGTGGACCCATGTCCTCCCTTGGGCCGCAGAGGCCCCAGCCCCCACCCACCTCCTACATCCCAGCAGAAAAACCTGACAGCTACGGACACCCAAGAGCTCAGAGGGCAGGAGCCTTTCTCCCCAGAGGGTAGAGTCCCCTAGGGCTCTCCCACAGACCCTCGGTGCTCATCTGCACTGCGGTCCCACACCCTCACCCCCACCCTCTCCCGTGCTCTCCCCCACACCCTCAGCAATGAGCAGATTCCAGATCCTCCAACCCCCACAGGGCTGCCTGTCAGCTGTAGCCCCACAGGCCCCAGCTAGGAAGTGGCCTCCAAAAGAACCGCCACCTTCCCAGCTTTGTGGATGGTCAGCCCTGGGGTATCTGTGGCCTCTTGGTAGACTCTGAGTTTCCTACTTCCCCGACCTCTGTGCTCCAGGCTGCTTTGGGAATGTGGTATGCCTTTCCTCTCCTGGATTCTACCTCCCAAACTTTGCTTTGGGAGAGAAAACTTGATCCCCAACACAGCAAGAGGGTCAGCTGCTAAGCAGCAAAACAGAGGACAAGGGCCCACTCCAGGGTTCTGAGTAACCTCAGGAGATACTAAAAAGAGGTAGGAGCTGAGCGCAGGTGAGACATTGGGGAGAGAAGAGGAACTAAGGGCCTCTGCCATTAAATATGCCAGAAGTTATGTAGGGCCAAAGACGATTGCTTTTTTTTAACCTTGGAAAAGTTACCAAAAAGTATGATCCAGTAATGAGAATAGAAACAACCCTCCACGTTGATGATGGTGGAAGCAGAAATATAAGTTGAGTAAATCGGTTCGTCCTAAATCACTTGGCAGTTGTATCATGCTTTAGTGGCTCAGCAGTTCTGGGTCCAGGCCCAGTCGGATGAAAACGGATTGTCTTACTCTGTTCTCATGCTGCTAATAAAGATGTACTCAAGATTGGGTAATTTAATAAGGAAAGAGCTTTAATTGTCTCACTGTTCCACAGGTCTGGGGAGGCCTTGGGAAACTTACAATCATGGCAGAAGGGGAAGCAAACATGTCCTTCTTCACATGGTGGCAGCAAGGAGACGTGCAGAGCAAAAGCAGGAGAGGCACTTATAAAACCATCAGATCTCAGATGGGTGCAGTGGCTCATGCCTATAATCTCAGCACTTTGGGAGACCAAGGCAGGTGGATCACCTGAGGTTGGGAGTTCAAGACCAGCCTGACTAACATGGAGAAACCCCATCTCTAAAATAAATAAATAAATAAAAATCATCAGATCTCATGAGAACACACTCACTATCATGAGAACAGCATGAGGGTAACTGCTCTCATGATTAAATTACCTCCCACCGGGTCCCCCTCCCACAACACATGGGGATTATGGGAACTACAATTGAGGATGATATTTGGGTGGGGACACAGCCAAACCATATCACAGATTCTATGTCACATATCAGCTAACTGCATGATGGCTGGCTGGGCACTGAAGCTCTGGGGTCCTTGAGAAGGAATAGGTACACTCTTTTTTTTTTTTTTTTTTTTTGAGACAGAGTTTCTCTCTTGATGCCCAGCCTGGACTGGAATGGTGTAATCTTGGCTCACTGCAACCTCTGCCTCCCAAGTTCAAGAATTCTCTTGCCTCAGCCCCCCAAGTAGCTGGGGTTACAGGTGTGCACCACCACACCCAGCAATTTTTTATTTTTAGTAGAGCCGAAGTTTCACCATGTTGACCAGGCTAGTCTGAAACTCCTGGTCTTAGGTGATCCACCTGTCTCAGTTTCCCAAGTGCTGGGATTACAGGTGTGAGCCACTGTGCCCTGCCTTAGGAACAGGTGCACTTTTTCTAAAGCTTTTGAATAGGGCTGGGAGAGGGAAGCAGCCATAATTGATACACTCACAACAGGAGAATAATATAAAACTATCAAGCTCTTATATGCTCTGAGAAGAAGAATAGTAGGGTAAACCAGAAGTTGAAGTAAAGCTCTGTTTAAAAAAAAAAAAAAAAACTTGGCACAAACCACAGTGCTTAAAATATTTAAATAAACAACAACAACAACAAAAACTTAGCTTTATACCTTTCAGGGAGACATAAGACATCATGTAAGATGTACATTGTTTCATAAATCTTAATGTCTGGCATTAAACAAAAGAACTGACATTCAAAAAGGAAATGTTTCTCAGCAAGGCAAATTTACTTCTGCAGAAGGGTGCTTCTTGCATACACAGCAGTGGCAAGAGCACCCCGAACAAAGGAAAGCTGGGGCTTTTATTTTCCTAAGGCAGTCTGGTTTCTGTGTCCTCCCCTGTGAGCTGGGGTTGGACTGCACAATCTAAACTGATCCCGATTGGCTAGAATTAATATTTTTCCTAAATAAGGGAGGGATGTTGGCTACAGGTTTCCTAAATAAGGGAAGGGTAACATGCAGAATAGGGCAAAGAACGGAAAGTTTACTGTTTGTACCTAACAACTTAAAGTGAGGCAGAGTGGGTCAGTTACAAGCGGCATGCCTGGGCATGTTAGAGGCAGGAAAAATTGCTTATAGAATAGAAAAACAGGCTGGGCATGGTGCCTCATGCCTATAATCCCAGCACTTTGGGAGGTCAAGGTGGGCAGATCACAAGGTCAGGAGATCAAGAGGGAGGCTGAGGCAGGAGAATAGCTTGAACCTGGGAGGCGGAGGTTGCAGTGAGCTGAGATCATGCCGCTGCACTCCAGCCTGGTAAGAGAGACTCTGTCGGGGGGAAAAAAAAAAAAGAATAGAACAAAGGACAAGGGGAGTAAAACCCTTTGAAGAGAAACTGTTGGCTCCCAACAGTTTGGTCCAGAAAGGCAGGGCAACTAGAAGCTGGTGGGGGGCTTCTAGGTCATAGGTAGATTTAAAGGTTTTCTGATTGGCAATTGGTTAAAAAAGTTAAGCTACTGTCTAAAGGCTTAGGAATGTCCAGGTTGGGATAAGGGGTTGTAGAGACCAAGGTTTTATGATACGGGTGAAGCCTCCAGGTCTCAGGCTTCAGAGTGAGTAGATTGTAAATGTTTCTTATCAGACTTAAAGAGTATGATCTATCAGTAAATCCAGAAGGAAGGAGGGCATCTTGAGGCATGTTTGAATCCCCTTCCCATCATGGCCTGAACTAGGGTTTCAGGTTAACTTTGGAATTCCCTTTACAGACAGGTGGAGTCCATTCAGATGGCTGGGGGTTTAGACTTTTATTTTTGGTTTACGGTGGGAAGTGAGGTCAGACACACCTCATTATACCCTCCTCCCTTTTGGTGTTTAGGCACAACTGACCAGCATTGTGGTTAAAATAGAAATAATAAGACAGGCAAAAGAGTTTTCTCCCGGCCGGGCACGGTGGCTCACGCCTGTAATCCCAGCACTTTGGGAGGCCGAGGCGGGTGGATCACGAGGTCAAGAGATCGAGACCATGCTGGTCAACATGGTGAAACCCCGTCTCTACTAAAAATACAAAAAATCAGCTGGGCATGGTGGCGCGTGCCTGTAATCCCAGCTACTCAGGAGGCTGAGGCAGGAGAATTGCCTGAACCCAGGAGGCGGAGGTTGCGGTGAGCCGAGATTGCGCCATTGCACTCCAGCCTGG